>NC_081156.1:33104276-33421776 GCF_012432095.1 Onychostoma macrolepis | reverse complement strand
GCTCCTGGTCTTATTTTGACTGATTTGTCCGTTATCATTAATGTTTGTCTTCATAATCTTTAATCAAAATTGTATAATTTGAATAACTCTCTAATTACGTTTTGGCTGACATCACTAGTCCTTTTAGATTTTTCGACAAATATTTTCATAGAAACACTTGTTCATTTGTTCAGTTGATTCCCCATACATCAATGCTTCTACATCTTATTTTTTTCTCATTGAATTTCTTGTTTCACTCAGAAGTAAAATGGTCACCAAAGGGACCGTTCATTAATCACAGGTCAATCCATTACCACCAATGTTCTCCGTTAAAGTTTCTGCACTTAGTCCAGGTTCGGGAGGAAACCAGTCCATGCTGTTCTGCTGCTGAGTAACTTTCACGCAGTTTAAATCTTCCTAACATCATTTTAGCATCTGTTGCACTAATGCGGTGTAATTTTGTTACAGTGGATATTGCCAAACCCCCTCCAGTCTTTGTGTGGATCTGCACAAAAGAAGCGCTGCATTGCCGTTCCTGCGAGCGATAGTATGACAGCTGCTGTCAGCAGGGCTTTCACAAAGACACCATGAAAAATGCAAACCACACTGCAGAGAAAGATCCAGAGAGCCGGCATGCACAAAGACACTTTTGATATGGAAGCCCACAGGAAAGAAAATTACAAAAATGATGCCTTCTGTTTCTCCTAGACAGCAATGAGATTAAAGGAAGAGAAAATGGAGGAGTCTCCTACTTCTCAGATGTAGGAAAATGACCCCAGTAATCTCACACATCTCAACTAGAGTTTCAGAAGAGATCTCAACAAAGTCAAATGTTTTTCATCAATTTTTTTCCAAATGATCCGATCTGCTATTCACATTCATTTTTAACATTTACTCACCCTCAGTCCATTCAATATCGAGATCAGATTTGGAGAAATGTATGAAATACTCACCAATGGATGCTCTGCAGTGAATGGGTGCCGTCAGAATGAGAGTCCAAACAGCTGATAAAAACATCACAATAATCCACAAGTAATCCACACCACTCCAGTCCATCAAGTAACATCATGTGAAGCCAAAAGCTGCATGTTTGTAAGAAACTAATCCATCAAGAATGTTTTTTTTTTTACTTCAAATCATCACTTCTAGCTAAAATACAGATCATAATCCATAATAGCACTTCCTCAAGTGAAAAAGTCAATTTCCTGTTGTCCCTCACATCAAAATCCACCAACATATTTGTTCAGAACTGTTTTGGACTGTTTTTGCTTGTAAACGGTGCTTAATCTGTGCATATTTCTCTCCTGATTCAAACAAAATGACCTTTTCACTGGAGAAAGCAATATTATGGATCGATTTTAGCCAGAATTTGAAGTTTAAACATTTTAATGATGTATTAAACATGCAGTTTGTGGATTACTTGCATTACTTGTGGATTATTGTGATGTTTTTATCAGCTGTTCGGACTCTCATTCTGACGGCACCCATTAACTGCAAAGGATCCATTGCTGAGCAAGTGATGGAATGCTACATTTCTCCAAATCTATTCGCACGAAGAAACAAACTCATCTACATCTTGGATGGTCTGAGGGTGAGCACATTTTCAGCATATTTTCATTTTCGGTTGAATTATTCATTTAAGAGAGTAAATTCGAATCAAATACATTTCTCCAGGAGTGTGAGACACAATGGAAGTAAGTATTTAGGAAAATCTTAAAATGCACACACACTCACCCATGCAAATAACCGTAGTAAAAACAAGGTACAGTGGGACCAGAGTGTGCTGCATGTTGCCTGGATCTTGCCAATGGCATCCTAGTATTGAAGATGATTCACATTGTGACCTAGACAAGGATCTAAAAATAGCCCGGGTTCCTCCAGCGTGCTTCCCTTGGGTACTAATGGAGAAAACCGCCTGCATAGAACGTGACTACAGTGATACCTGCATATAAATGAATGCATCTGTATAGCTGTGATTGCTTCTTACTAACATATGATGCTCCTGAATCCAGTCAGTGCTAGTGAATGTTTACAGAGGTCGATTTCTGTGCCAGCTAGATTAAGTATTGTCACTCCGAGGGCAATTAGACATCAAAACAGACAGAAGCTCAGGATGTGTTGGATGCATACTGGATAAATGACGTACATAGACCCTGAGCTGAATTATTAGTATGAACACGATTTCCATGCACCGTAACTCATGAAATAACAAAAAAACAAACGCTGATCACAAATGAAAATGCTTCTGATATGTTGCTGCATTTTGTATTGAGTGCAATTATCAACCGCAGCACTGCAAAGATAATCAAAATTAAAATAATTTTTTTTCTGGTGCAAAATAAAGTGTGAAACTGAAAAAAAAGTCATGAAAAAAAAAGAAAAGCAACACATTGACTAAACATGACGTTGATAGACTGAAATTGTGTTTTCTCGTAAAAAGTACTCCAATAATCTGTTTGAAAATTAATTTTATACAGTGTAGCTAGAACTGTCATATTGCAATATAATATGTAAATGTAAACAATATGTCAGTGTAAACAGTATGTAAACATATACAGAAAGATAATGTAAAAAATTATTCGTATTGTAATATAAGTTAGTACTGTATGCAAATGTAAATGATGTGTAAATGTAAAAATGTCTTATTTAAACATGCAAATGCATATAAAGATGAACTATTTTCTAGTGCAAAATACATTTTCATTTATATTGCAATATAATATGCAAATGTAAACCATATTTAAATGCATAGAAAGATGAAAGAAATTGTAGCTGCCATATTGCAATGCAATTTAATATGTAAAAGTAAACAACAATGTTTGAGAACATATTTAAGTCTACATTTGGATGGCTAGGTCAGCAATTACACTAAAACTTGTCTTTTCTTTCTTTTTTTTTTTGTAAATATATTAGTGGAGTATGTTTTACAAAAAAAATAAATAAATAAAAAGTCATGCTTAATTAAATGTGTTACTTGATGTTTCTCTGTAATTATGACATTTACTGTCAATTTCTGAGATAAAGATTCTACACCAATTTTTTTGTATTTGTTTTTCCTGTGGTGCTTGCTAATATATTCACAGTCATCTACTCCACACTCTGTCTAGCTCTTCTGAAATGTTTTCCTTGTCTTTCACAGCTCTATCAGTCAGCAGACAGCAGCTTTGATGGAGGAAGTGACATGGTTATGACAGACGCAGCAGCTCGATGCTTCCTGTCCTGCAGCTAGAGACGCCAGCAAACAGAAGCAGGATTAGTCATCGTTAACTCCTCCTCTGTCCTCACTGGCCCTTCACCTGCTCCATTTTTCAGATTACTCATCTTGAGGGGCAATACATTATTCAGACCGAATACGAGAAGGTTTTTAGTGGTGATGTATTATTAATCAAATGTAGAGCTGGTGAAAAACTTGCTGTTTTGTGCTGCTTCTTGATGTAAAAATTAAATCACTTTTAACTATAAACAAACTGCTATTAGTCACTGAGGTCATATACAGTGGTCTCCTAAAAATATCTGAACGTTATTGTCATGTATATAACAAAATATCAAAGCAAGTGTTATTCATTTCAACTTGAGGAGAGCCGACTTCATATGTCCACTAAAAATCACCAAAACATTTGATTGAAATGATGAAGAAAATGAAAGTTATTTTGGAGAAGCAGCATTTGAGATGCATACAGGCACTGCATTAGATATGAAATGTCAAAGAATGACATTCTGGCATTTTTAAGTGTCCAAATACTGTTTGGAGTTATTGTATATTCAGATTTACAGTAATAGTTTTCACCGCTGCAGATGCCGGGGCAATTGTATCGCTCTAGCAAAAAACAGCAATTCCTAGAGAATTCCGGAAGGTCTTTATATTTGCAAGAAAGTCTTAAAATTGTGTGATTTTGGGTCTCATCACACGATTTTAAGACTTTCTTGCAAATATAAAGACCTTCCGGAATCCTCTAGGAATTGCTGTTTTTTGCTAGAGTGATACAACTGCCCCGGCATCTGCAGCGGTGAAAGTGTCGACTTCAGCACCTACTGGAAAATCAATGCCGCAGGCTGATTCTGCCATAGTAAATCTCTAGCTATTATGCAATGAGGTTAGAGCTCAGTTTTATGTCCAAGAACTTCTGTCGGTCAAACACAGGGAAACATGATTCGTTTTTCAGTCGCAGACAACAGACAACGCCATAAAAGACAAGGAGGAGGAGCTACAGAAGAAGTACAAGTGTTTTGAGGATGAGCAGATGACAGATTTTTCATAATTGGCTGAACTATTTCACCTATAAGGCGGCTCGGGAAAAAAAAACTGATAGCAAGTTTAAAATCCGATGCAACAGTGAGTGATTTGGAGATTGGGAGGAGAACATTGATGCTGCCAATTAGCTAATGATTCTCCTGCATCAGGTGCTGTTTACCACATCTCCACAGGAACGCTAATTAGATGCACAGAGAGAGAGACAAGTACAGAATCAAAAGAATGATTCCTGGAGAGAGGACATTTGCTACACTATAATCATTTTGAATTTTTGCAGCTGGAATAATAAAAGCATTGAAGTAATTTACCCCAAAATTTAAATGTACTCATCCTTAGGTCATCCAAGATGTAGATGAGTTTGTTTCTTCATCAGAACAGATTTAGAGAAATGTAGCATTCCATCACTTGCTCACTAATGGATCCTCTGCAGTGAATGGGTGCCGTCAGAATGAGAGTCCAAACAGCTGATAAAAACATCACAACAATCTACATCGACTCATCAATTAATGTCTTGTGAAGTGAAAAGCTGTGTGTTTATAAGAAACAAATTCAGCATTAAGATGTTTGTCTTCAACTTCAAACCAAACCAGTTAATAATCCAACACTTCCTCCAGTGAAAGTCCGTTTCCTGTTGTCTCTCACATCAAAATCCAGCCACATATAGGTTTGTAATGTTTTTGGACTCTTTCGCTTGTAAATGGTGCTTGATTTGTGCATAGAGGATAGAGGACTCATATTTTAGCTGGAAGCAATAGTTCGAACATCTTGATGGATTTGTTTCTTACAAACATGCATCTTTTGTCTTCTCGAGATGGACTGGAGTGGTGTGGATTACTTGTGGATTATTGTGATGTTCTGACGGCACCCATTCACTGCAGAGGATCCATTGGTGAGCAAGTGATACATTTCTCCAAATCTGCTCTGATGAAGAAACAAACTCATCTACATATTTAATGGTCTACGGCTGAGTAAAGTTTCAGCAAATTATCATTTCTGGGTGAATGGTTCCTTTAAAACTAAAACCCACTCAAAGCTACAAGAATTTGAACTACCGATCTGTAGATTAAGCCCATAACTCAGAATCTGTAAATTCAGCACACTGATTAACTGTGCTTTTTAATAATATATTAAATTATTTAATGGGAAAAAATATATGAAGCGGTTTGCATTTTTACCAGGAACTCTTATTGCAACGATCAAGCTGTTCAGTCCCCATTTGAACCATTATTTTTTATATGCTTTGTCAGATATGCTTTGATGTACACTATGCATATCACTGGAATAACAGCTTATTAATTTATTTGATCTTAGTCTTGCTACTGCACGATGATGGCAAAGTATTTCATATAAAGAAATCATTTTATTCGTGCGTGAAAGCCCAAGCAAACTCTTGCATGCATTGCCCCACATTTGCCGAGTGGGAGTGTGTTTTGGTGTGTCATCGTTCAGTCTGCAATGCAGAATTAGAGTGTGTAGGCAGACTGCTGTACAGTAGGGTGCTTAGTAACCTACATTAGGAACAATATGTACAGTGCCAACCAACCCCGCATGGCTTTAACTGTACTGTCATTGAAGCATGCTTAGAATGCAAGTCATTTAAGTATGGATGGATGGCGTTTTAATATGTGATGCACTGCAATGCATCGGTGCAATAACGGTGCCTCATTAAGCCCTAGATTTTTGCAATCACTGTTAATATTGTCTTCTTGCATCCCATACAGCAGGTTGCCATGGTTTCATCATGCAAAACACTGTAACACTTCTGAACACATCAATGGCATTGATTGATTGATTGGTTGCTGCGCAACACATGTAGCAGAGATGCAGGTTTGCAAAACACAATGCATACTACATACCGCATCACAGAGACAGTCAACTAGTATGCAACCTTACATTATGCATATGGTTATTAGTATGATTTTGAAATATGATTCTTACCTGGATCGATGCCTGCGAGACGAATCGGATTTGCAAGCGCAATAAACGATGCACCAATATTTGAAAGATAATTTATAATCTTTAAAACAATGAAAGCAATTATACTACCAGTAATCTGTCAATTCAACCCGCTAATGTCATTTAATCGGATTCTGCAGAGCAGATGAGAGATGTTTGGCATCCTCATTCTAATCTAGATTTACACCTTTTGAAATCAAATTAAAGCAAGCGCATTCAGGTGCAGAGAGATCAAAGGATGCATCTTAATAAAAGCGATCCAGTGGCATCCAGAGTTCAGCCGCGGTGAAAGGCAGAGGAGGGCTGCGCCTCTCAGCATCCTCACGGCTGGGTAATTATCCAGCCCAGTGCCCTTGTTTTCTCCTGCAGTCGGGAACCATGTCTTGGTTCGTGTTCTGTGTGACTGACAGGAGATGTAACGAACTGCAGGGCTTCCTTCAGTGAGTTCTGACCAATGCAGCGTCTGCTAGTGCTGTTGCTAAGCCCAGAGGAGTGAGAAAGCAAACGGGCTTCTACCTCAGGCATCACGTATAAACACATGCCATGTAGAAATTACCTTAAACGAATTTCTGACAGTAATTTTCGTGTCTTTCTAAATAAAAATGACTGTATTATGTTAATGCATAATAATCTAATAAATTATGACAATATTAAATGTTATAATATATATATATATATATATATATATATATACACACACTTATACAATATATATATATATATATATATATATATATATATATAGTGCATGACGAAAACTAGACATTTTACTATTAATATATTTATTATAAAGGTGTATACACCTTTTCATGACTGAAATGTTTTCATGTTCTTTGTGTTCATATATTAGCTCTTCAGTTTTTCTTATTATAATTATTGTCATTATTCTTATGATTCTTATTACATTCTCATTACTGTAATACAGCAATTTAAATCATATTGACACGACTTTAAAAAAAAATTCAGATAAATTAAAGACGATACAACCCTGGTGTGGAATTTTTTTACATTTATTTCCCTCTAGACATTATACAGCAGGAGTCTTCAGCCTTTTTCTCACCAACACCAACAGAGAGATGGAGCTTAGACCCAAAGTACTGTTGCACTGTAAGTCTGGCATTTAATAACAAACACATACATTCATGTATTTACATGCTTTATGATCTGTACATTGCAATCATTGCTGTTCACTGGCAACTGTCTAACATTGGCTAACATTCTTCAAAATATCTTATATAACAGAAGAAAATAAACTTTTCATTTTTGAGTAAAATATTCCTTTAAGTGAAAAATAACAAATTTTTAGCAGGTTAGAGAGATTCACTCAATGACTAAAATAGACTTTGTCTAAAAAATAGAATTGTTGTAGTGTTCTGTTTAGAACAAAAACAAACAGTAAAGTGCAATTTTAGGGGAGTTCTGATTTGTGATGTGCAATATTTCAGCATTAAATTAAAGTTACCATCCTTGCTTTGTTAAAACTCCTAAGTGTTTGGCAAATTTTACATGGCGATTTTTAATAAAATAATCAAGTATCACTTAATTGTGTACTATCACTCATTTTCATACTCACTATACTACAAAGCTTGTAATGTGACAGATCTCCCCTATTTGATATGACAACAATTATTTACACCCAGAACAATTAGATTAGATTTCTTAGCAGTTCTGAATAGTCTCTATGTGCTCGGTGAGGTCTGATCCCAGGTCAATTCTAATTCTATCTGAGGAACTGCTCCAGATGGCTCCTCCTCCTTATCTATGTAACAACTGGGTCTCCGTATGCACAGTTGTGCTCGATGGCGAGATTGTACCAATTTCCTTTCCCTCCCTTATAGGCACTGGTGACAATCCTGGCCCAGCCTGACTCTCCCTATAAAACACAAGACAAACAGTTTAATCACAGCGACTTACAAGCAATTCCACCAGAGAGAAGCAGAGAGAGTGAAGGTTTTTGAAAGCTGAATGACATAATTTTCTTTTTTTTTTTCTTGAATCCACAGGTCTTATGTGGTTGTTGTAAAGCTGAACAGATCAGACCAAAGCCCTTTGAAGGCCGCTGTAACTCTACTAACCCAGAACTCGCCCCAGGAGTTTCTGACGATCCAGTATTCGTTCCCGTCCTCTGTGATGCTCCAGCCTGCCACTGAGATGATGTGATTCGGCATAGACAGAATGTGAAATTCAGCAAAAACCCCTCCATCATATGCCTCCAGGCCTTTAGTGGCCATTATTGCACAGCTACAACACAGAGGAACAAAGAAACTGTTCTGACACAGCTGCAAAGTTCATTGGTATTGCCAAAATCAAGCTGAAATTTGATTAGAGCCTATCTAATATAGCTTGAATTGAATTAATGTACCAGCTGTAAACTGGTGCTATTTTAGTATCACTGAGATACTATTATAGTTTTTATTATTATTTTGAATTGGGTTTTATTCGTAAATCTTCTGTTTTTATTTGAATTTCAGTTTAAATTTTGTTTTTTTGTGTTTTTATCTTTTTTTAATATGTCTATAGTTTTTAAAAAAAAATTATTATTATTTTTATTTCAGTTTTAGTTATTTTAGCTCATTGTTAAACTAAATGAAAATGCTAAATATTGCCTTAACTTACCAATACAAAATAAATGTAATGCATTTTTTTATACTTCATTTAAAGTTTATGTCAAGTACCGGTTTTTACGGTTTTAGTTTTAGTTAACTATAATAACCCTGCTGTAAACAGCCCACTGTTAATGAACTATAGCCAAATACTTTATATCATTTGCATCATATTGATTTTGCTGCCATTGAGGCCTAAGAGTTGTAGCTTACTATTTTAATTTATATTTAGCTCAAAATATGGGCTGTAGAACCTGCCTGATTGGCCCATTTTTGTAGATCTCAGCCTTCATCCGATCTCGTCCTGAGACGTCTCCATAGTCTCCAACTTTCCACACGGTGTAGTTTTTAATTATAGAGCATGAACCGAAGAACGAGCATGTGCCACACTGATTAAATGAGTCACATTCTACAGAAAAAAAGTCAGAGAAGAAAAATAAGACATAATATTTAAATCCACCACAATCTGCAAACTGTTATAAACTCAGAGTTTACATCTTGTAATTCTTAATTCTGACTTTTTTCTCACAATTGTGAGTTTATACAGTATCTCACATTCACTTTTTTTTTTCTTCTCAGAATTGCAAGTTTGTATCTCACAATTCTGTTTTCTTTGAATTATGTGTTTGTATCTTGCATTTCTGGCTTTTTTTTTTTCTTAGAAATGCGTGTTTATATCTCGCAGTCCTAACTTAGGTCTCGTTTATAAAATGTTGGGCCTAAATTTGATCTTACGATATCACACATATGTGTGAATGATAGAATGAACGTACACACAGAAAACACATGTACGCCTCTCTTTCAGATGTGAAATCTATGAATCGCAAATGATCTTGAACTTGCGTGCAACCGAATAGATTCAGTTCTCTGCCTTGTAAACAACTCCTAATCAATGTCATTAACATATAAAAGATCACCAGTCATCGTCCAAATCCTTTCATTTAGAACAGCGAACTGCAAGAACAGCTTAAAACCTGCAGTACTCGAACAAGAGAAAGTGTACGTCTGCTTGCTTTTCCACGTCAAAGGCAGTTTTTACAAATATGAGCAATGGCGTGGATTTAAGTGTACGTATACTCTTAAGATCAAATCTGTGTGTATGCACACTTTATAAATGAGGCCCCATATCTCGCAATTCTAACTTTGTATCTCACACTTCTGATATTTTTCTTAGAATAGCGAGAAAAGTCAGAATTGTGCGATTTAAAAAGTTACAATTAATTTTTTTTAATTTTTTTAAGAGTTTGGTATCTTACTTTGATTTCGGGCCTGATAATTATTGCAGGTCTCGTCAGGAATGCCGTGCTCATGTGCATAAGCATATACACCCATGTGATCTCCACCGTAGCACGAGCCTGCCCCGCCACAGTCAATCACATTCTGCACTGACAGGTAAGCAGAAGGCCACGCCCCTTTCCTCTTGATGTTGATGCGATCTGAATTAAAGACAGAAAAATGCATGTGTTTGATTTGAATTTTCTGTACTCTATTGTACTGTACTGTAGTGTCCTGAGTCTGACCTGCGAGTGCGCTGGTGGCGCCCATGGCCCAGCAGGAGCCGCAGTACTGTGGGATGTGTTGGTTGCGTGTGATGCTCACATAGTTTTTGCCATTAATGTTGCGCCAGTCCCAGGAGGCTGGGAGATCGGAGACGTTTACATATTCATGAGGCCGAGGGTATGTCCTAAAACATGCATGAATTATTATTATTATTATTATTATTACAGAACCAGTATCATTTCAGCTCAATAAATGACAGCAGAAGACACATTGTAAACATCAGGTTAAAATACAGTTAGTGCCTTTTAGATTTGATATAACACCTCATAACATCTCATTGCCTTCCTAAATGCCCTGCCTCTTATCCTCCATGTAAAAGGTGAAGGTTACAGGCTACTGAACAAATTTTCTTTTACTCAAATTTACTTGAGAATGAAATTTGATTTAGGTTTACTTTTCTTACCCCATTAACCACCAATTTTCTTGTTTTAAACTCAGAATTTTGATACAAGTCTTGTAATTTTGCTTCTCAAGTAAATGTATCTCGATTTAAAAATATTTAGATACTACGTTTCTGTTCTTAAATACACTTAATGTTAATTGGTCATTCTACAGAAACGTCCACTTTTCTGTCCCTAGACTTCACAGAAATATTACAATTGAAATACACATTAGGGTTACAATTTTTTATATTTTAAAATGAAACAATATGTTATTTGAACAATTACACCTTCCTGAGCCATCAATGTGGCATTATTTTTTTTTTTAAATTAATTATATAGAATTACAAGTACCACAAAACGTCTCGTCCCCACAGCCATGTACAGCGGGAAAGTGCTTTATTTTGAGGTCAAAAACAGGATTAATACAAAAGTCTATTCATAACTATCAAATACATGATATAAATGGCATAATAAAACAAAATGCCAAATAAATATGATAAAATATATAATGAAAACAGTGGTCCCCTGGAGTTGTTACCGCTTAACAACAGTCTTTTATTTTGAAATAAAAAAATCACACTGATGACATCACTCGACTTCCTCCTTCCTGTTTTCTAAACATCTATGAAAAAAGGCCCATGTTTAGTCCACTGTTTCTTTTCAGTTATGAGACATTTTCTCATTTATCTCATGATTTCATATGAAGCTATTAGTTGATGTCACGGGTATGACCTATTTATTGTTAGGGAATTGTAAAAAAAAAAAAACTATAATACAAATGGATTAAACTACTTAATTTAGTGAGTATACCATGATTGACAACATGTGGCTTGATACCTTGCAGCAGACATTTTGTAAAATGCATTTTTCATGAAAATTGTCACTGGTGTTACTGTACTGTTTTTGTCTGTCACATTAAATAAATAAAACATAATCTCCTTATTTCTTGCATTTTCATTATTTTTCTGTAACTCTGACTACATGTGCTGAAATTTTCTTTTTAGAAATAATATTTCATAAAAACTTTTAATATTGCTAAAGAAGGTAACACCAGTGACAAAAAAATTATACATGGGGTCTTGAAATAATTGCACAAAAAAAGCTAAAAAAATAATAATAATTAAGCTGTCATTTATATGTATTCATAAAGTAAAAGGGTAATCTAATAATCTGGTCTAAGTTTAAATGTTAAAAAAAATAAATAAATATTTAAGACATCTTGCCATGTGGGCGTTTCTGTAGAATGACCCTGATACATTCTTTAGAAAATGAGATCTAGGTCATTTTGATTCTCAAGCAAATGTATCTTAATTTAAGAATGTTTAGATACTTGTACTGGATCAGACAAAAATACTGAAAAATATATATATATTTTTTGGCAGTGAGATTACCATATTTACATAGAATAGATATGCATGGTTCCAAGTTACTATAATGGTACATTCAAAAAACATGGTTTTACCCTGGTGCATGTAAAAACAAAAAGATGATAGTACCATAGTAGATGAGGTAGCTGCCCACATAACATGGTAAAATACAAGATACTGAAATCGTACTTATCCAAAAATTGCCATATACTGTACGTTTTGTAAGTGTTATTGTTATTGCAGCTAAAACATATACAAATGAGATATATTCCCATACTTAATAAATGGTGGTCTGTGGTCCTTCATTGGTTTGTAGCATGAATCTGATAGTTGCTGAACTTCAGTAAATCCTCTTGTGTGCAAAAACAGACTGAGCAGAAATAAAAACCAAAACACAGCAGACGCCATGATGAATGTTTACATCTGAGTCTGACGCATTAGAAAGAGTTTTAGCGCCCTCTAACGTTACAGCAGAGTACAGTAGAAAATACATATTTGTATTTTTAACTATATCAATGAATTGAAAACAAGTTAAAATGCTATTTAAAAACCCATTGCATAATGTTTTCTGTTACACAGAAAACAGATCCAACCTACAGTAAATACATCGCAGTTTAATTTCACAGTAGTTTTATTAAAGAAGATGGAACAGCAGTCTGCACATCAGTCTTAAAATGTTTCATAATACTTCTGCAATGGCGCTACTGAGTACATTTGTCTCCAAAGGTGTTTAAAAGTGTTTTAAGATTCATTTATTTTAGAGAAAGTTCATTCTGAGTTAATTAAAACCATTTGAGGACGAGCTGTTGTTTATTTGAAATGCTGTAAAACACAAATGATTTATATCCAGAATAACTGTTTGGTTTAGTTAGTGTTTACAGTAGAACTTATTTATTTTGAAAGACTGAAGTTGTAGTGATTCATTCTCACCAGAAGGTGCCACTAAAATGCTTTGAAATACATTCTTAGTATTTCAAGTGCTTAGTATCTTACTTAGTATAACAGTAGTGTTTTGGTATATGTTGTATCTTAATATTTAGGGTTAGGGTTCATTTTATTTGACGTGCGTCGTTTTTGGTTAAGATTTCTAAAATAAATTATACAAATTTACATTAAAATGTTTTGAATCAATTTTGGAATAAAATTTAAAAAATTCAAATTTATATAAATGTTCAATTTAACAAGACAGTACATGTACAAAAGATAATGTCAAAATTAAGTTTATAGATGTTAATAATATAAATATTATTTATGAAGAAAAATATTTAAAAGTATTTAAAAATGAATGGAAGTGTAAAATTATTAAATAAATTATATACATTTTCAGTTTAACAGGACTGTACATGCACAGTAGGATCATGACAAAATTAGGTTTATAAAAGTTAAATTAAAAAAAAGAATACATTAAAAACTAATAAATACAAAAAACATTAAAGAAATTATTAAATCATATGAATTTTGAATTCAAGATCAAATTTTTCAATTAAGTTCAGGACAGTACATGCATTTACTGGTAGTATGAAAATACTACCAAAAATCTACCAAAATATGTTTGTGAGTGTTAAGGTTAGGCTGTAGTAATTATAATTAAATTAAGCACACAATAATTCAATGATAGGTCCAAATGTTTTAAACAAATGTTTTCGAAACCATCTTCATAAAGTGATTAAAAGTTTAAAGCTTTGTGTTTGTCTACAAACCTTTGACTGGACTAGTGGCTTAATTAAGCAGAATATAAGTTCATCATGATGCGTGTTTGGAGTTTCTTAACAGGAAGTTTGCGTCTGTCGTTTCTTGATCTAACTTTTATGTAATGAAATTATGGTCAGTACTCATAAGTGTGGGAAGTTGTTTAATGATCAGAGTTTGTCCACTCAGCAGACTGTGTGGACTCAGATTGCCATGTGATTCAATTTGACGTCGTTCTCTCGCTTCCACCTGCACTTCATCATATCCTCTCAGTTCAATTCATGTGTATCTCCTGACTCTATCAACGAGATGAGAGCTTTTCCACTGTCTCGTGTAGTCTTATGATGACCTGAATGCAAATTGACAAGATTAAAGATCTGATTGTGGACTTTCAGTGGAAACAGAAGGAAATACAGCCTCCATTAAGATCAGTGAGACCCCTGTGGTCAATGGTAAAGAGTTTGTTTACAATGCCATACTAACATACTCTGTTTTTTGTGTATGTAATGTGTATGTTGTCTTGTTTTAATTATTTCTTCTTTTTTTATATATATATATATGATCTTAACCGTTTGTGATGTACAGCACTTTGGAGTTACTGTGTAGCCTGAAAAGTGCTTTATAAATAAATAAATACAAATACAAAATACAAAAATGTGCATGCACGTGCATTTCTCAAGTCAAAATAACCATGTTTATTTCAGAGATTTAGATAAAAAATAAATAATACAAAAAATCCAAAATAAATTATATGAATAAAATAAATTAAATACATTTTCAGTTTAACAAGACAGTATATGTATGGTAAGATAATGTCAACATTCAGTTTATAGAAGTTAATAGTATAAATATGCATTATATGCATTATAAAGAATATAAAAAATACATTAGTCAAATATTTTAAAAATTCAGTTATATACATTTTTAATTTAACGACAATAACTGTACTGTTAAAAATGTCAAATAGGTTTATAAGTTAATAGTATAGATATAAGTGATGTAAGATATAAGTTATGTAATATATTTTTAAATACTAAAAAAAATTGAAAAAAATAAAAATAATATCAGTTTTCACTTCAAGACAATACACGAATGGTAAGGTAAGAATGGTAAGAAGTTAAAAGTATGAATTACCTACATTTACTGTGAAAATATTTTTGCCAAGAGAATACATGTATTTTATGTTTATGTATGTATGTATATAAGTAAGTAAGTAAGCAAGCAAGTAAGTAAAGTAAGAGACATTTCCATAACACCTTTTTCATCAAGTCATGTGCTTTTCTATTTCTAGTACCTGTATTATTATGGTGTTTATCATTATATGATTGATATATTAACATTACATTACATGATGTTGATATATTAACATTACATTAATTAATGATATATGTGACCCTGGACCACAAAACCAGTCTTAAGTGTCAGTTCTTTTTGAAATTGAGATTTATACGTCATCTAAAAGCTGAATAAATAATCTTTCCATTGATGTATGGTTTGTTAGGATCGGACAATATTTGGCCGAGATACAACTATTTGAAAATCTGGAATCTGAGGGTGCAAAAAATCTAAATGTTGAGAAAATTGCCATTAAAGTTGTCCAATTGAAGTTCTTAGCAATGCATATTACTAATCAAAAATGAAGTTTTGATATATTTACGGTAAGAAATTTACAAAATATTTTAATGGAACATGATCCAAAAATGGATAATTTTGACCCATACAATGTATTTTTGTCTATTGCTACAAATATACCCCAGCGACTTAAGACTGGTTTTGTGGTCCAGGGTCACATATACCGGTATGAAATACAAGCACTATACAGGCACTAACCTGTCATCCCATGCCTGAAATGAAATGTTGTGACCATATTTTTTTACAGTGATTTTTCTGACAACCACAGATGATTTTTTTTAGTCATATCATTTTGTAAATAATTTCTGTGTATTTTGTATATTTCTCGATGCATTATCTAATGTTTGAGTATCTGTCTTTCTCTTATTCACAGTAAAATTTGTCTTCCCTATTGGACACGTGACAAACAAACTTTGAAACTTAAAAGCATCAGTCGGCTCTCAAACGCTAATTCTAACTGTATAGATGGCTAAAGAGTCGTTAATAATGCAGAGCTTTAAAGGTAGATGGTGGTTGGTGGTTAAGAGGTTATCATCAATGTTTTAGGGCTCTAATGAGGATGAGGATGATGATGTTCTGAAGAAAGTGATACCTGGAACACCAAGCCTAATGTAAAGCTGTGCGATTACATAAAAGAGCACTGAAGAAACAGGGTCATGTGACATCACTGTTACAGATAACATGCTGTGATTGGTTGACCATACACTCATTCCAGCACAGGGGAATCCATTAGTAATATTCCCAGTTGTGGTGTTTTTACCAGCTCATTTTCTTTAACATAGTGTGTAAATCTTGCTGTCATGATCCTATAATGTCATATGTTCAGAGTCAGTGATATTTTAGTATTGTTGTGATGCTTGTATACAGTAGTATTTATTAATATTTGTAGGTTTTTTTATATTTTCATATTTTCCATTTTAATTATAGGTTTGTCATTTTGTTGTTTTTTGATTTTTTTTTTAAATATGTCTGTATAGTTTTTCATTTTATCAATTAAAATGTTGGTTTTAGGCATTTTAGTACATCAAGCTAAAAGAAATGGAAATAAGAATGTTGCTTTAGCAACTAGCTGAATGAAATAAAATGAAAGGTAATGAAAATGTTTATTTTATGGTTCTAGTTAACTATAATAACCCCATTCTGTGTGCTGCTATGTGGTTACCAGGGTCGTTGCTGGGGTGTTTACTTAGATATTTTTTTTTTTATGATTTTAGTTTTAAATGTATTAACATTTAAACATCTTACATTTCAGTCTGGTTTCAGACATTTGCATAGCACTGAATCTGCATTATTATCCTACTGATGATATTTTACTGTCCATGGATTCAGGTTCACCTGTCGTCTTAGTTTTAAAAGATCTCAGAGCCTGATTCAACGCAATTGACCATAAGAAACTGCCCTCCATTGATTTTCCTTTTAAAGAACAGTTCTCTGTAAATTTGGGTAACTTTTCCTCTACTGCAGCTCAATTACAGTGTGGTGTCCACCAAGGTTCAATTTTAGGCCCCTTTTAATTTGATTGTACATGCTTCCCCTGAGCCTTATTTTTCCAGAAATATAGCATATCTTATCTTACCTGGCCTGGCTGCTCTGTTAGGTCCTCTGTGGTCAAATGTAAAAGATCATGTGAGGGGTCCTGGAGTGATTTTCAAATCACTAGTACTTTTCAATAAGTAGATCAGTGCTGTTGATAAGGGTAGATTTTATCACCAGAGTTAATAATAAAACATTTTCTGTCTAATAAGGACTTGGAAATAATGCTCCACTCACTTATTTCATAACGGTTAGACTATTGCAATTTGTTATATATTGGTCTTGCCCTTTCTGCGTTGTCCCATTTATAGCTTGTCCAAAACGTGGCAGCCAGGCTGCTAAAGGGGTAAAGAAAGATTGATGACATCTTAGCATCTCTACACTGGCTCCTCATGAAATTAAGATAAGGTATGTTTACTTGCCTATTTTATTTTGGTTAACTTTTTTTTTTTTTTATGGTTAATGTTAACTATAATAACACTGTTCTGATGTTTCTAGGTGGTTGCAAGGGTATTTAAAGGCCGAAATCAAAGGAACTCATCCCAAGTGTCTGAGACTTTGCCTTAGCAAACACTACTACCATTACTTGTTTTGCATTGATATCTAAGCCTAACTGTAATTTCATTTCAGATTCATCTAGCTCTAAATCAGCTGTGATTCAGGCAAACTTGTTAAGCTTCTATAAATGGCTCTTAATGGATGTCGTAAGTCAGATGCTCTGCACATGGATCTATGCCAGTCACAAATACTGTAGTTTTATTATATATTCCTGTGACTGTAGAAAATTAGTTTACGGTCGATGCTAAGCAAAAGAACGCAACATCCCCTGGCGTCGCTTTATGATCAAAACATCAATCAACATGCTGTTTGGTTTTCTGATGGACTATCAAACAAACGTTTGCTGGGCATTAAAAGAGACCCGCGTAATCAATCATGTTTATGTTTATGCATAATTGAAGTGTCAGTGGATATCGGAGATGATTTCCACCCATGTTCTGGGCTGGACCAGCATCAGATAAGATGTTTCTTTTGGTTTAACTCGCTCTCTCTGATGAATTATGAATAGAAAGTGAATGTTTCCTGACATCTGTTCGTCATGGAGTCTCCACCCTCAAAGAACAGTCGTAAAAACTATAGATATCGATCAATCGCTTCCTTTCACTCAATATTGATTAGCTGCAAGGCACTTAAACGTGATTGTTGATCTTTTGCTACACTGAAAAAAAAAGACTTTGAAGGAGGAGAGACATTTGTCAAACTGGTTTGTTGAGTGAATATTGTGAGATTCTCCGAAGATCAAAATGTCTATTTAGTGTTCAGTATATCATTATAATAATGTAGATTAACATTTATGGAAGATTAATGAAGCTTTGATTCATGTACACTATACAAGTATTTTTTAAAGAAATAATAATTTTATTCAGCAAGGATGCATTAAGTTGATCAAAAGTTACAGTAAAGACATTTATAATGTTACAAAATATATCTGTTTCAAATAAATGCTCTTCTTTTGAACTTTAGATTTATCAATGAATTCTGAGAAAAAAAAATCCGTTTCCACACAAAGATTTCAGCAGTGATAACAATCAGAAATGTTTCTTGAGCAGCAAATCAGCATATTAGAATGATTTCTGAAGGATCATGTGACACTGAAGACTGGAGTAATGATGCTGAAAATTCAGCTGTGATCACAGGAATAAATTACATTTTAAAATATATTCACATAATTATTTTAAATTGTAATATTATTTTGAAATATTAACTGCATTTTACTGTATTTTTAATCAAATAAATGTAGCCTGGGTGAGCAGAAGAGTCTTTGTTCAAAAACATTAAATCATTTTACCGACCCCAAACGTTTAAATGGAGTATATTCCCATTTATATATCCTCTATTAATTAATTAATTATTTTATTTATATTTTTTAAGAACTCAAACACCAAAACACTGATGTTATTAACCTGTTATGTAAACCCACAAAAACAAATGTCATATTGAAACACAAAAAGTTGGACTTGATGAAACAATTGAAAAAACTTTTTTTATTCATAAATATTTTTGAACATTTGGTATTTTTGTGAGTAATGTAATGTTTGCCAATGACTTGTATCAAAAATAGATTTAGTTTTTTTCCATACAGTTCATATACGATTTGAACCTTTTTCAGGTATTCGCTTTTATATTTGCCAATATGCAAGATTATAATTCTCTCTGAACTAAAAAGTGGTTTAATTCCGTGGTTTTCTTCATTCTTCCCACAGCAAGGATGTCTGGAGTTTGTATAGAGCCAGTTTCCTGAACACTGTCAGTGAGGATTTTCCACAGAAAACATGTTTAAAGTTGTAAAAGCAGCTTGTTGATGTTTGCTTCATCATCTTCAGCAAGAAGGTACTGCTGGTTTAAATATTTATGCTTAATATTTCACCTCTAATTGTCTGTATCTGTGTGTATATGTGAGGGCTAATAAATGTGCATGCAGACCACTAAGTATATGGATTATAGATATTATTCTATTATTAGCTACTTATGAGAGCCAAGGAATTAAACATCCAGGAAGTTTGATCCGGTGTAAGTGCTTTGTGTTAAAATTTTGATGCCATCCTGAGGCCGAGCATGAGAGACCTGCTCTCAGATCTCCTATAATCAACACCATTAATGAACAAACACGATGTCAGACAAATGGATTATCGATGCCTCACCTGCAGCATTAGATCACATATCCACTGCTAACCTGCATGGGCTTTGATAGTTGTTGAAGATCTCTGGTGGAATAGACAACTAGCTGCAAGCAAAAGCTTATTTACTCTAGACCTTTGGTTATAAAACAGCATGGATGGTTAGTACACTCTCAGAAATAAAGGTACAAAAGCTGTCACTGGGGTGGTACATTTTCAAAAGGTACATGTTTGTACCTAAATGGTCCATTTTAGTACCTTAAAGGTACATATTAGTACTTAAAGTGTACATATTTGAACCTAATAGGTACAAAAGTGTACCTTTTGAAAAGGTACCGCCCCAGTAACAGCTTTTGTACCTTTATTTCTGAGAGTGTACAGTGTAAAAAAAAAAAAAAAGTATTAAGAGAAAAGCAACCAACAGAAAGATGATTATTAAAGCAACTAACACTTTTTCTGATGTTATTATGATCAGTACAATCAATTAATGATTTATGAATAATTTGAGCAAATTTTTATGATGGTTTTAAAATGTACGTTTTTTAACAATACCATTTTTTTTTTTTTTTTTCAAAAGGGAACTTCAGTTGTTATTTAGTCCACTTATCTGTTACTTACTAATTTCTGTCCAGCTTTTAAAGTCTTCATAATATCTGAAAGTCATTATTAATACAAAAAATTTCTTTATTTTACTGCTTCATTTCACTAATTCACATATTTTATTCAGTGTCATTCACTGACATTTAATTAGTGAACTGCTGTGGAAACAGTCTATTGAAAGAAGTTTCTTCTTGATTTTTTATCATTTGTTTATATTTGATGCTTCCTTTCAGGTTTAAATGAGAAATTCTATACTCTCAGACTTTTGCACTTTTGAAAAATGGCTTATTGATTTTTCTGTGTTTTTAAGGTTCATTATTTATTTAATGGCACATAATTTTTATACTACACATTTCATATTTAATATATATTAGTTGACAATTATGTTTTAATTAAGGTCACTTATACTTATTAAAGTGAGCAAATCCAGCCACACCATGTATAAATCTGAGTAAACTTTAATTGCAAAACCAGTTCTTTTCATGCATTTCACAATGTGATGCAAAAGTGGAAAAGTGATTTTATTTAAGATTAGTCTTTGCTGAATTTACTTCTCTGATATAATGGCGGAGATATAAAGATCTGTTTTGCTTTATTGCACAGATTTTCTTTTACAAATTTATAATTTTTTTTTTCAGTGCATTGTACCTTCTTTTGTCTTTGTGAAGAACTTTGTGTGGAGTTCCAGATCAGTCAGTCATGAGGTTTTATAGTGGTTTGGTTTCTGTAATATCATAAAATCAGAAATTGTTTATCACCTTATGCGTCACCTAAAAACTCTTTAATTTAGGTGTGAAACTTTTTTTACTTCATGAAGCACATTCTAAATGAAATAAAATAACAATTATTACTATTGTATTCTGGTAAATTGTAAATTTGAAAGATTCTTTTATTCAAAAGTTTGGAGTCGGCATGATTTTTTAAATGTTTTTGATGCAAAAATACAGTAATATTGTGAAATAATAAGTAAAATGATATTTTAAAATGTAATTTACTCTTGATGTTGAAAAGCTGAATTTTCAGCATCATTACTCCAGTCTTCAGTGTCACATGATCCTTCAGAAATCATTCTAATATGCTGATTTGCTGCTCAAGAAACATTTCTGATTATTATCAATATTGAAAACGGTTGTTCTGCTTCTTGTAGAAACTGATACATTTTATTAAGTTTTATTAAGTTCAAAAGAGCAGCATTTATTTGAAATGGGAATTTTTGTTACGTTATATATGTCTTTAGTGTCACTTTTGATCAATTTAATGCCTCCTTACTGAAGAAAAGTATTAATTAGAGAAAGAAAGAAAGAACCTTACCAACCCTATACTTGTGGTGCTCTGACTATCAAATTTGAGGACTGGAAATAAGTATTTATATTAAAAAATTATATTTGTTACCCTTTTTTTTAAAGTTCCATTCTGTCTTTAACTTTTTAATCTTTTGGGGGTGAAATAATATGTGTCAAATGACTGTATATATGGCTATCAATCCATTTATGCGACTGGCTCATGTTATTTCTCAGTTGGCTTAGTCAGCTAAAGGAAAGAGTACATGACTGTGATAAAAATCTTTTCTAGAAGCCCCGTTGTAATGATGATGAGTTCCTAGTAAAACAGCAGTCAAATGCAGCGTCCCTCAGGGTTCGCAGGCCCCGCCCCCCGCGACCTCTGATTGGAGCGGCGCTCCATCACTCAGGAAAGGGCGTTTGTCATTGACCGGAATGCCTGTGGCTTTCAGAGCAGCTGTGTGGAGATGGAAGTGAGGAAGTCATCAAGCCCACCTTCTACTTGAGTGACTTTAGGTGATTAAGGGACGGTTTATTTAGCCTTAAAGAACTTGAATCAGTTGCATTCGCTTTGCTCCACAGGATACGAAGTGATTTTGCTATTTTTCCCCACGATTCACGCGGTTTTTCGGACGCATTCCGTGTGCGCTCTGGCGCAGAGGCGCCGCTGGAGAGCCTGATGCGCGCTGGAGAAAACCGGGACTTTGCGCAAACGAACACCACATCCATCTCCATATCGTCATGAGTTAGATTAAACACTTCCACCCACTCGAGACACACATAAAGCACTTTTTTTTTTTTTTTTAGACACAAGGAGACCTTAACTGGAAGTTTTCACGCAGGACGCATGGAGGATCCGGTGTAAAGGCGCTCGGAGGATGCCGTCCCGTCCCTGCTTCAGGACATCTGGCCGCTGGATGCTGCAGTTTGTCCTTCACATCTGAGAGCGATGGCTTCTGAGGTGGTGTGTGGTCTGATCTTCAGAGTGCTGTTGCCAGTGTGTCTGGCGGCAGGTAAGCATTGATTTGATCCCGTTCAGGGTTTCGCATCTTCAGTGTGGAGATGCGCAGTTTCTGCGTGACGCGGCAGGTGCGGATCTGTCAAATACTGTTTGAATTTAGATACGAAGACAAGTTTGTATAAACTGATACTTAATAAAGAATAAAGAAGTTTGTATGTGCAGAAGGGCGCACTGCCCATCATTATCATTGTAGTATATTTGTATTCTTCCATTTACAAACTTATGTAAATCACATAGAATTGATTAGTCTTTTAACTCTGGGTTCAAATATTTACATTAAAAGTGTTTAAGGAAAACACTAAAACATTGGTGATAAAATAATTGTCACTTAAAAAATTGCTGGTAAATTTCGTAATTTGTAAAAATCGAATTCAACTTGAAATTTCGAAGTAGAAAAACGGGTGTAGTATTTTCTCTCTAGTAAGCTTTGTCTTATTCATAACTTCGAAATATTGTTTATTTATTTATTTTGCACTGTAGGATAAACAGGGGCTAGTTGTCACACTTTAAATTCTATTGTGTATTTTTTACAGAAAAGTCCTTAAATAGACAATAATAGATTTGAAATGCATATGTATTGGGGAAACTATATTGTAAATTCTAGTGTGCATTTTTTAATTAATTTTTAATTTCTGTGACAAAACAAGAAGACATTTTCAACAACAGCTGTATTTAAAGTCTATGTTTTTTGAGGGCTTTTCTGTAAAATATAAACAGTAAACTGATTATGAAACACAAAACAATTCATGAAACAAAGTTTAAAAGGTATTAAGGCATTGTTTGGTTTAGAAATCGTAATTAATGTGAAAAAAAAAAGAAAAAAAAAATTGAGGATAAAATTAACAAAATATCTTAATTTGTGGAAGTGTTTAAAACCAATATACTGTACAAAACCACTGCTACCAAAAAACTTTGACTCAAAACCTGAAACGGTCTAATGCACATTTTCATTTTCCACTGCATTATTTGATTTACTTTATTTCATTTCAAGTGAAATTTTAGCTCGGTGTAGAGAAAAATAGCAAAATATAACATTTTACAAATGCCACAATAATGAACTACTTTTCTGATTGCTCCATTAAATGTTTAATTGTGTTTAATAACATGCATCCGTCAGTAATACAGTAGACAGTAGACAGTAATACCGTTTTTGTCAGACAGCGTTATGTCTGGACTTTGTTTTAATGTCATCTGATGTAAAACATGCAGGATAAATGATTATTAATGACAGTTTGTCCTAATCTATATTTTCCTGTGGTTTCACTCGTGGCTGGTTAATTGTTCTGTGGGGTGTATCTGATAACGAGTGTTTGATCACAGGGGATGAGTTGATGTCATAGATTATTGACAGAGTAATACACAAAACCCCTCCGAGTGTTTTAAAGAGACATTCGACACCACTGACATCTGCATAAAACAATAATTTATTTCTATTTATTTATTTATTTTTTAAATTCCATTCAGGCCTGACCATTTATAGTAATAATTAATAACAAATTTTCACTGTTTTTCTATTTGTGACATTATTAAACACTTGCTCTGTTCCCATCTGTATATTCTTGACAGCTGGGACTTATTCATAGATTGCATTATTGTAAATTGCAATTCTAATAAATATCAGTACTAATAAAAAAATTCTATAAAATAAATGACTAAATGCATTAATAAAATAACAGAAATGCATGAAGGGTTAGTGTGAAGTGTATAGAACAGGTTTAGAAATTTTAGTATATCAAGTGAAATTAAAATGAAAATGAGAAATGTTGTCTCGTCTAAAATAGCTGAAATAAAACGTTTCATTTAAAAAAAAAAAAAAAAATTTTATTCTTGTTTCAAGTAATACTTTTTATGGTTTTAGTTAAGTATAATAACCCTGAGTCATTTTTGCCATTTTAATTTTTAATTAGGTTTTTTTTTTTTTTCAGTTTTAGTTATTTTCGTACATTAAGTTAAATTAAAACAACTTTTCAGGATAGGAGATGGAATAAAAATGAGCTCCTAAAACTTACTGCCAGATTCTGGAAGATAAATTCTTCAAACAGTGGCACAGGAGGATGTCAGTCTCAACTTATCTGTCCATAAAGCCTATGCAAAATCAGTCTTCATGTATTTCACAACACTTCAGCATGTTATTCTTATTAAGTGAGGGTCATTTTAAAGAATTTTTTACCCAAGCAAAGGCTCTGAGAACTTGACACCTTGTAATTCTGGAGACTTCAGGAAGGTTGCAGTTCTGGAAAATGGTGGTGCTGGAGGCTAAATGGTTCCTGATGGTTTCTCACCTAATTCTTCACCTTAATTCTTAATTCTTTTGCATGTGTCTTTCCTTCTCCACCTGTTTTTTTCTGACCGTGCTGACCCAATGAGCATTTAGCTGCCCAATGGTCATGTCTTAACTTTTCAAATTCTAGTATTGCATCCTTCTCATGGGCATTTAATCATTTTTGACTTTTAGTCTGAGTTCAAGCTCTTTTTTGGCTCATTTTATCTGTAAAAGAAAACCTGCCTAATAATTCTGCACACCTGAATATAAGGAGTTTTTCACTTCCAGCCTTCATGGACAATTATATATCACTTATAAATGATTAAATACAAAATCAATAGTAGTTATTAAGATTGATGTGGTTTGGAATTGGTCAAATGTTCTTGCGGAAAAAAAAAAAATGACCAGAATATCAACTTGCCGAATAATTATGAACGCACTGTACAATAATGTCAAGTTTAGTTTTTGACAGTTTGAAGATTATGGTTAATTTACACTCAACGACAATTTTTAATACTGTTGATACTTACTGTTGCTTTTACCATCATGAAATGAATCTAGAAGCTTTACAGTCTGTGTTTAAGGGTCTTAATCAGATCTGTGGTTGCCCACAATTAATCCATTTTCACATTTCCTCTTATTTCTATATAATTAACCCTCAGAAATACACACACACACTCTCATTCTGCTTGTCTCTCAGTAGGATTCCTCCTATAGGTAGATAAGATCCACTCTATAAGATGGTAATGTATTTGTTGACAGCCTAAGTCCTTTCGTTCTTCTTTCCTCCAAACGCAATTGCCAAGCTGTGGAGCATCTCCATTAATCGGTGGAAAGTCGTTTTAACCGCATGAATTAATAATGTGGCATCAGAGGAGAGAAGAATTGGCTGCCCATTATCGTAAACACACCTTTAATATTTGATGATTTTATTTTTTGGGTTGACGTAGTACTGAGCAAAGGTCATCCGCTCAGGACGGACAGGAGCGCTGAATGTTCATGTTGAGACGTTTGAGAGTCTGTGTTATAGTCTTTGTCAGCGTCCGGCGGATGTCTGTCCGAATGAAAGAGTGTAATCACAAAGGAGATGTTTCTTCTATACAGCAGCCAGATTAAATGAGTCTCAGATGCTCATGTTTCTCTTGATTAGAGGTGTTTGAGGAATCTAATTCTTCCAAGAGTATTTTTGTTAAAGCGCTTATATTAACAGCTGCAAATGAATGAATGGATGGACGGACTTCTAGTTAAGTGTTACGAGACTAGTGTGATTTTATCACAAAGGTCTCATTTTAACACACATAATATAAAATATTGAGGGTGCCTTTGTAATGCCCTGAGTCTTAGACTTTCATTTTAATATCATTATAGTGAAATACACATTTTGTTTTTCTGAATTGAGGGACGAGTGTAATTTTAGTGTAATTGAAATACGTTTATAGTTTTTAATAATATTTCTGAATTGGTTTTTATTTTTATATTTCTTGTTTTAGTTTTTAAATGTTAGTCATTTTGTTGCGTGTTCTTGAAATTGTATTAGTTTTAAAAAAAAATGTCTGTAGTTTGTATAAATCTTTTATTTCCATTTTAGTTGTTTTAGTACAGCAAGTTAAATAAATAAAAAAAGAGTAATGTTGCCTTGCCTCCTAGCTGAAATAATTTATTTTAAAAATATTTTATTTTACATAATGAAAGTTGTTTTTATTATTATTATTTTGTGTGTTTTTGTCATTTTTATTTATTTTTAATGTGGCAATATTGTTTTTATTAATTTTTATTTCAGTTTTATTAGTTATTTTAGTACAAGTTCAATTAAAATCAGTTTTTGTTTTTAGTTATAATAACCCTGGGGCATTGTTGTGTGTTTTGGTAATTTTATTATTATTATTTTAATATGCCAATGTCATTTTTAGTTATTTTAGTACATCAAGTTAAATTAAAATGAGATGTCAATGAGAGATGATGAGAAATGTTAAAATTTTTTTTTTTTTTAAATTTGTCCTTTTTAAATATTTTATTTTAAGTAATGAAAGTTTTTTTTTTTATTTATTTATGTATGTATTTTTTACTTAATTAATTTTGAATGGTTTTAGTTAACTATAATAACACTGGCCCAAGTTGAGTTTATTTGTATTGTTCCTCCAGAAGCGTCTGTGGTTTAATTGTGAAAATGTAAAGTGTTTTTCACCTGCTGTCAGTCTGAGCTCTTCTGAAAAGGCTCTCAGTTCTTCAGAAACATCAATTATTTGTAAGCTGGGTGATGGTTTGAGCGCGGTCAGTGTGGTTTCGCTTCTGTCTCTCAAGGAAAGACATGACCGAAGCTTTGTGAAGGAATTATGCTGTGATTCTGATGAAGCCGCATTTTTATTATCATCTCAAGTTAACCGTCCGTGTCAGAAGCGTCATGTTAAAAGGAAAAGATGGGATTAGATGTATTTGTATTTGTATGTGATGAATTAGGAAAGAAAGGGAACCACGAATGTCCAAGTATTGGTAAAAGTACAATAGTTGACACAATCTCTCTTTCTGCAGTTTTTTGGGTGATGTTTCAGCTTAACTGTTACAGAGGAAGTTTGACATTTCGGCCTGAGGATGGTGCATTAAAGTGGTGTGTTTTGCTCTATATTCACAGCGCTGCTGGTTTTATGAACAGGATGAATGTGTGTGCTGTATTCTGTAAGACTGAGTTTAATGGCCTCCATCTCTGTGTTTAGTGCTCCTATACACTTATCTCTCTCTCGCACCGGTGTGCTGCTCTCAAACTCCACCAGCGGCACAGCTGTTTTTCTGTCAGGCGCCTCTGTTTAACACACTTAAAAATGATCTGACCTCAAGTGGATTAATCAAATACATGACTCTGCATACCATGATTTTTTAGGATGTATTAAATCCTCCAAAATAATACAAACTATACAGATATATTTAAAAAATGGCTATAATGCACAACAAATATTAATGAAAAATAAAATAACATGTTGATATTAAAATTACACTGATTTTAATTGAAATAATTAATTAAATGGTTTGTTTATGTTTTTACAACAGGGTTGCTATACAGGGTTCTTTAGTTAATATTGAAGTTTCCATAATACATTATTAAATATAAAATACATATATAATACATGTATAAAATTATAAAAATGTTCTTAATCGTACATTATTGGTTTTTCAAAATAGTGTCTAAATAAGTGTGCAAATTAGTGTTTTTAAAAAATTGTTTTTTTAATAATGGCTGTTTATAATTTTCCATTTACATATTATGCATTTGACAAATGTTTTTTTTTTTATCATGAATGAATTGCATTGCATTCTGTTCATACAGTTTATGTAATAAATAATACGGTTTAAACACTATTGAACACAGTATTTTAGTTTGTGATTCTGTTTGTAATATATTTAAACAATAGGTTCCCATAAGTATTACCTAATATAGTTTGGATGAAGTATTTGGGGTTTCCTCAGAAGTACTCGTTAATGGAATCATTAAAGCCCTGGAATCGTTAACTGGATCAGAATCGCAGCCAGAATCATTAAATTCCTTACGATTCCCATCCATATTCGGCACTAACTAGAGCACGTCTCCTAAGACAGAACATCATTTTTATGTGAACGTATTGAGATCACGATAAAATGATGCATTATAATGTCAGTCTGGTTTTGTACTGGTTTTTAATTTTATTTTAATATCACCTTTCCATATTGTGCTCCAGTTTGCCAATATTTAAGAGTCTTTAATTGCAGTGGAAAGTCAACGTGGCCATGATATCTGCACTTTTACTTCACTCTTTTATTGTCATTCTTGCTTTTTCTGTCAGAAATGTTGTTTGTATAGTAGAGAATAGAGATATATTGGCTGGTTAACAATCTTAAACAGTATAATAGGTATTTTGGCAGTTTGTAAATGGTGAAGTAATCATATTTTTGCCATCATTGGCCTTTTCTTTTGACATTTCCAGAAAATAGGATGTAATTTCTGTCTGGTTCAGATGAGGTCTGCCGCTGTGCTCCATGTTTGGTAGTGAAATTAATGTGTGATATTCACAGCATCAGCTCATAAAATGGCAAACGTGCAAGATTAACAACAAGATGTTCAAATGCCATTACTCTCGTCAAATTGTTAAAAACAGTTTTACGTGACACAGTGCTTTATTTAGTCTTCTGAGCTTCTTTCTGTCCAGTGATGAATAAAGTTCATGGAAAGAGAGAATAAGAGCAGATAGACTGGAAACTTTAGGAAACTCTCCACGTGTGTGTGTGTGTGTGTGTGTGTGTGTGGCACTGAATGATTTGTCAGATGCGCAGACGGAGACTAAAGGTCTGTGAGGACATTCATTTGAAGTCTGTAAATGAGACCCTGTGATTTGACCTGATCTGACTTAAATGGATTCTCACAGATGTGTTAATCTGCATAATAAAACAGGAAATCTTAATAATATATACATTTGTAGTAATAGCAAATCCAAATTTAATGCAAACCTGAAATTATACTTAAAAAAAGATCTATCTATCTATCTATCTATCTATCTATCTATCTATCTATCTATCTATCTATCTATCTATCTATCTATCTATCTATCTATCTATCTATCTATCTATCTATCTATCTATCTATCTATCCATCTATCTATCCATCTATCTATCTATCTGTCTGTCTATCTGTTTATGTATTTATTCTGTAACATTTATTTATTTACAAATAAATTAACTAATATAATGTGAACATTTATGCATTCATTCAAGTAAATACTATTAATGTGTTTATTCATTTACATATAATGCACAAATTCATCATATATCATATAATATAAATGTACATTTTCATTAAATTATTCACTTATAAATATAATATAGTGTAAATAATATTTCATTCACATGGTATACATTATAAATTGTAAATATATTCTTATTTCTATATTAATGAATGAATTAATTCATTAATTCATTTATTTACAGTAATATAAATAATATACTGTAATATAAGTAATTTATTCATGTATAAATAATATAATCTAAACAATTATTTTATTTTATTTTCCAAAGTGTCATGTTATGGCTACATATCTGTAATTAATTTACCATATTTTCATCTGTGTGAGCATTTTTTTCCAGACTTTTTTTTTTTTTAAATGTGTGATGGAATACAATTATTATTATTATAATTTTTTTGTAAACTCTAGATTCCTCTAACATGTTGATATGTTCTCTCTGCAGCATGTCTGTTCAGGTACAATGGATTGTCCTTCATCTACCTCCTCTTCCTCCTCCTCATCCCTCTGTTCCCCGAACCCTCCAACATAACCATGCAAGGTGAGATACAACACTGCAGCAGCACTAACTCTTCCCTAAATGTCACAAATCCAATGCAGGAAGCGCATCCGTCTCCTCCTGAAACCAGCTTTAGTGGCTCATGCAGAAAATCCAGTGGAGCAGAAGCATTAACAAAACATTAATTGAAGCAACTACAGTCAGGAGACCCTGTAGATCGTGATTTGTGGCTTTAGTTACAAGTTACTCGTGTGCTTAGAGGAAGCTCAAGATTTAGGATGCAGTGAAGGTGTGCTGATCATGCTGAATAATTGACGAGAGCATTATGGTAAATCTGTGTTAATCCGCCGAGGCGAGGAGGATTTAAGCGAAAGTGATCAGTGAGATTTTTATTCCCATAATAGAGTTGAGCTATTGAGCTTGATTAGGCCAATATATAAGTAAGACTGTGAGAGAAATATTTAAATCTAATGTCAAAGATCAAGTCATTATTTAAATGCCACGGCATAATGTGCAGGGTCTAAATTTATGTCATAAACAAATCAGCATAGTGAAATTATGATATTTTCAATATAATTAAAGTTTGGGTTTGGTAAGGTTAATGCTAGATTAATTAATGTAAGATTAATGAGTCTTTTATGCTCACCAAAGCTGCATTATTTGATCAAAAATACAATAAAAACAGAAATACTGTGAAATATTATTACAATTTTAAAAAATTGTTTTCTATGTGAATATATTGTAAAATGTATTTTATTCATGTGATCATAGCTGAATTTTCAGCATCATTACTCCAGTCTTCAGTGTCACATGATCCTTCAGAAATCATTCTAATATGCTGATTTACTGCTCAAGAAACATTTCTGATTATTATCAATGTTGAAAACAGTTGTGCTGCTTCATATTTTTGTGGAAACTGTGATACATTTTATTTTTCATGATTCTTTGATGAATAGAAAGTTCAAAAGAACAGCTTTTATTTGAAACAGAAATCTTGCTGACATTATTAATGGCCACTTTTGATCAGTTGAATGCAGCCTTGCTAAATAAAAGTATTGATTTCTTTCAAAACCTTAAACTTTTGAACGGTAGTTCATTTCAGATACTCTCTAATATACATTAGAGTGAATAATGACATTGTTTTCTGAACATCTGATCCATTTCTGCTCTGTTCATGGCAGCAGTTTTCTGGAGGTGTGTTCGGATGTTTGTTTTCTGATTGTTAATTATGTATAAGAGAAGGTTTTCATGGAATAAGAAGAAAGGAAGAGGACATGGACATTTTTAAGTGGTCCACTTACACTCATCAATAGTTTAGCAGACCTGTGCTCATAGTAAGAGCAATGCATTCTGGGCTTCACACAGATTTATCAGATGCTCATTTGAATCCTAGTTGTGGGAATATGTGAAACATAGACTATAAAGAAACAATATAATGGGATGCTAGTGTTTTGCAACATTTTTGGGTTATGCAATTGCAAAACAGAAATGCCTGCAGGTGTCTGTGCGTCACGATCAGCTGCTGAGTTTCAGTCAACATAAGGTGGAAAAAGAGGTGCGTGCAAACATACAGATTCACACGTGCACTTCTGTACTTTTGCTTTGTTTAAAGCAGGCAGAACCAGATAAGGCTTGAAATGACTCACTCTGGTCCTAAAATAATAATAATTTGATTGTCTTCACTTTTGCATCCCGGTCACATTACATTTCACATTTTAAGTGCAAGTGAAGTTATTATTAGGTCTAAACTATGCCTAGAAAACTATAAAATTATTCATATAATATACTTTTTAATGCTGTAATATATTAATATATAGTTTATATATACCATATACTAAATTATATATATATATATATATATATATACTGTATATATGTAAATTACATTTTATTTAATTATACATTTATTTATTTATTTTTATAAATGTATTTAATTATATTTTGTATGATATATGTGTGCATAAAATTATATATATACTGTATATTTATAGAGAGAGAGAGAATCAGAAAATTATTGTAGAAAAACATGAAGATGGTATATTTTGAATATTTCTTTAATGCCATATTTTTAGTAAGTACTATGAATGATAGGCTACTATGTAGACAAGTACTATGAAGACAAATATCACTAATATCAATACTGATACTAATGAAAATTGCCTCTTTTATCAATTTTTGGGGATAAAATTAGTAATTATAAACCTTTATCAATACAGTAAAATTTGTGCCATCATTTTAACATTTAAAATCCATATTGAAATCAGAGATAAATAAAACATTTATTACAATAGGTTTATAGTAATAAATGTCATATTTATCTCTGATTTCAATATGGTGTGTTGTATGTAGTGTATATAGTAATATAGTGATGTTTCTATCTCTGTCAATATCAGCTTTCTGATATAAAAAGATATATTTTCCCCACTAAGTTTATTTTCCACATTCATTTTCACAATAAAGAAAATTATTGTTTGAAAAAAGATATTAGCAAAGCTACTTCAAGGAAGTGAAAAACAGATACTGTGTAATATATAATATATATATATATATATATATATATATACTTTGAATAAGATGCAGTTATCCGAGAAAATGACCCTCTTATGTGATTTCTGTAATGTTTCTACTCACGACTCTCAGGTTTTTTAGTAAAAGGAGAAGGTTTCAAAGTGTTGTTGGTTTTGGCGAGTGTTTTATCAGTGATGTCTGAAGCTGTGTGAGATATTGGCTGTATTTTTATGTAATGTGATCTAAACACTGGGGTGAGTCAATGTCTTCTGTCACCTTCTGTTAAGTGTACACCATTACATGCACTGGGAATATAGATAAGGGAGGTTTTTTTGTCATATTTATCTTGGCTTGATTCATCTTTGTCTGAGATTTATGCCATAATGACAAAGCACAGTAATATTAGGGGCCTCATAGACCATAATGCTGTATATGATAAAATAATAATCGTAAAAGATGGTGTTTTAACCCATTTAGCAGATGATATTAAAGCTTCACCTCTGTCTTCAATCACTGTTTTAGAAGGTGATTTTAATCCAATACATTTACAAATTTGACAGATGCTTTTAGCAATGAATTCCACATTTCTATATGCCCAAATGCTCTTGAAGGAGTTTCTGAGACATCTTCCCACAGGACATTTGAAGCATGCTATTACTTATAAGTTGTTAACTATGTTTTTGAGGTTTTAACCCTATAAAGCCTACTGTATCATATTGGATAGATGAATTTGTAAGGCCTCTAAATGATCAACATGATCGAAAGTTTGCTGAAAAGCCTGTCTCACACAATCTACTCCATGCCTTCTGTCATCTGATTGATGGTTTTTCAGTTTTTTAGTCTTTTAGTGTAATTGTACAAACAAACGTGCACCTTCAGCTCGTGCTTCACGTGTCTTTTTGCTGTTGAATCTTCACTCATTTTTATAAACTAAATGTAAGAATAAGTTTGATATTGTTAGTAATATTTCCAGATGAACACTTACTGGAATGAAGCAGCTTCACTTTACTTGATTATCCATTTATTAAAAAAATCTTGAGTCTCAAATATGAACGTTTATTTGTTCGTCTCTCAATCATCATTGGATTGCATTGCATTATATGTTTTGATCATTTAAATATCATCTTACTTAGACATATTATTGGAGATATAGAGGGATATTTCTATCATTTTCTGCTCCAGTGTCACATATATCTCATTGATTTAAATTACAAGCATCAGAGTTAGTTTTTGGCCCTATAAATAGGCAGAGGTGGCAAAAACTGCACAGTCAATTGAACGTTTACGGCAGTCAGGAGAGATGCAGTTAGCGTTTTTTTTTACCTTGTTGTCCTCCTCATACTTGCTTTTTATTTGATAGGGATGAGATATATGTGACGTGAGTGAGTGTTTTGGCGGAGATCTGCACCCATGGTGCTCGCTAAACTACGCATTAACAACCCCTTCCTCCTGTTAGGGGGGAAATTAGCTCAAATTGTTGAGCACACTGTGTTTTATAGAGTAAATCAGGACAAGCCATATCCCCGGCCCAGGACAGATCTCGCAGCTAGCATCTGGCAGTGCTTCTCACCGTCTGGTTTCTTACGATTATGTCTCACTTGTGGCTAAAATGATCTCCATTAGGAGGCATTACATATGATGGGCTGCACAGCCGCGCTCGGGCCTGTGCCGCATCGGAAAATATCGATTGTTGGTAGAGAAAAACACTCTAAAAATACTTTAATACTTCATTTGACCTTGGTGTTATGCTATTTGAGAGTGCTAAAACAAAGAGGCTCTCACGATTAGCTGCTGTTCGTCTTGTAAGAACAACACCGGACGCCTGTGCTGAGGGAAATTAGCAACACGAACTCCATTAGTGTCATCTCAAATAGCATTAAAACACATGTGAAGCATTAAACATGCATTGCACACATTCATGTTTTCATTCAAACCCAAGTAGATATTGTGATTTTCATTAAATAAAGAGCTTTAATTTGCTTCTTTGGCCTGAAACTTGTTTGTTCAAATGTTGTGTAACACTTTGGAAGCCCTGGTTTGACAAGTTCTGAATGTTGCATCCCTGCGGGTCTTTAAAAATGTTTTTAATTCACTTGAAATTTAAGGTCATAAAAAGCCTTAAATTGTATAACAAAAGGTCTTAAGTTTAGGGATGGAAAAACAGGAAATGCAGTACGACCTAATGTAATGATTACACGTCAGAAGGCAATGACTGAAGTAAATAATTCACATGCATATTTCAAAGTCAAAACGTGGCACTTTTTTGCAGGCTTGTGCTGTTAAAACCATTTGCAATCAGTGAATAGGACTGCACATTTATGATATGCATATGATCTACTGTTGATGAATTAAGGTTTACATTATGGTGTTTATATTGTAATACGTTGTAGATAATTATTAGAAAGTTTTATTTCCCTCATATTTTGAAATGAGCAGCTGGACATAGCATAGACATTTCATAATAAGAGTCCCACTGTAGTTTGTGCTAGTTTAGAATTAGTTCTGCATTATGCATACAGTCTTTCTTTTTTCTGGTTATTATTGTACAGTTTTTACTAGTATTGGCACAATAATATGTGTATTGCCTTTCTTTGAACACATTATTATCGTATCAGCAAATCCCCTATGAGCAGGGGCGGACTTAGTGATTTGGAGGCCCTAAGCAAATTCCAGGTATGGGGCCCCCATACAATAACTATGTGTCCTTTTATGCTTAACCCCTATTTTGCTTGCTCGCTCTTGTTTTTAGTTTATTTATCCCTTCACAACCAGTAATTAGTCAACTTGCTGTTGTTCTAAAGCCAAATTAGGCTACCTTATTTTTTTGTTTTTTTCAGATCACAAAAGGAAGACATTATCAAAAAATAAAGAAAGAAATAAAAAAAGAAAAGAAAAATGCGTGCACTTGTCTATTTAATAAATTGTAAAAATGTTCAATCTTTTTACAAACATAAAACTATCCCTTGCAACTCATTCCATATTCCAAGTGTTTATAACCCTTATTTTGCTTGCTCGCTCTAGTTTATAGTTTATTTGTACCGTCACAACCAGTAATTTGTCAACCTGATGCTGTTCTAAAGCCAAATTTGGCTACCTTATTTTTTGAGATTACAAATGAAGACATTATCCAAAAAAAAACAAACAAAACAAACAAAATTCCAATCTTTTTACAAACATAAAATTATCCCAGGCAACTCATTATATATTCCAAGTGTTCTGAAGGCATACTGTAGAATTTGCCGAGAAAAAAATCGAAAATGAAAATGAATCTCCAGTCATTGCATTCATGTGCGCGGCAGTTCGCGCCAGTGCGCCTAGGAGAAGCACACAAGAGAGTCATTTTGAAACATCAAGATAAATAAAATTGTGACTTGAAACACAATACTTTCTTTACTGAGGTGAATTTCTGTTCTGAGACAGTCAGACAGCCTAGAATGCGCGCAAAGAGCGCTCCCTCATAATCACTATAGCAGTCTCTCACTTAAATTCATTGCGATCTCACAACGTTCCGTTAATAAGCTCTACACTGCACAATGAATCTCTTATTTACATCGTATCTACACTTTGTTATAATGAGATGATCCCCGACCTTGCAGAACTCGCAGCACTTGACAAAAACTCGGCATTTTGATCGGTAAGTGGATTCTAACTTAAACACTTCTGGTCACTGCGTTCAAGAAATCAGCGCACATGTCTGTGAACGGCTACACTGCTCAACGCTGCAGATATGTTTCGCCAATATCAGATGGGGCCCCCTGATTCCACGGGGCCCTAAGCGGCCGCTTACCTCGCTTATTGGTTAAATCCGCCCCTGCCTATGAGTTAGGTGATAATATGCTTAATCAGCATGTCAGACACAAATCATTACTGACCCTTGATGCTTGTTCTTGTTGCTTATTCTCTTCCAGGTTACACGGGACACTTGCTGAAGTCTTTATGCTTCTGCAGTATGACCTTCCTCTTCATCCACATCGTCTATCAAATCACCATCCACAGTTTGCTGGCTGCAAACTCTATTGATTCTGAATTCAACTGTAAGTTATGCTTCCTTTCAAAAAGGAATATACAGAGTATTCAAAAGGGTTCATCAAGGTTGCCATAAGTTCATGCATGCACCGTAGTACATGTTGGTGACTGGGAAGTTTTGCATGCAGAATTATGAAACTACTAGCAGATTAAAAATTGTAGCTTTTATTATTTTATTTTATGTTATTTTAATAAATTAATATTTATTTAGTTTGAATGTTTAGATTATTTTTGTATCTATTTAACTTTTTTATTTGATTATTTTTAATCTAAATAGCATTGTTTAATTTTTTTATTTCTTTTTTTTTTGTTTCTTTTTTTATTATTTCATTATGTTTTATTTCATATTCATGTTTTATTTTATTTTATTTTTGAATGAAATGTCACTCATACAGCATATGACTGTAAAACCCTTCTGGCACATAGAGACCCCAGGCAATAAGTGTTTAATGAAGCTTTATGTACGTTTGTGTGACTGTGAAACGGCCCTTCAGGCTGCATGAACTCACTGTTTGATAGTAAAGCAAATTAGGATCAGTGTTGCGCGAGTCGGTCACACATCAGTAGAAGAAACGTAATCCTTCTTAGTCTTCGTGTCTGTGAATAAGGACTGTGAAGAAGTCTAGAGTGTTCAGAGGAGGACAGAGTCTTGCTCAGGGTCACTGACCTCAGAGGTGTTAGTGACCTCTGCATCGCTCCACTGACCACTTTCTGCTGACCATAGTTATTTTATCATTGTACTGCCAGCAATGAATTACAGACCAATGAAGGAGAAAAATTGACAATATTTCTCTCTGACAGCTGACACAGGGGAACATTAGATTGAGATGTTGGCATTTATAACCTCAAAATCAGCTAAAAATTACCATAATGACCAAATTACCATTATTACAATATTTTTCTTCTCAGTAATCTTCTCAGTTACTGTTTTTGATACTTTGGAAATATTGTATCTGAAACATTCATGCCAAAAATGAACATGAAAAGAATAGCATAGGAAAACTATGCTTTATGCGATGGGTTTCTCATTTTAAACAGGAACAGCATTATATATGCATTTTAATTGAATCCACATTTAATGTGCTGGAAAAGTCGTGCATGTGTCAAATCAAGAAGAGATGTTTTGTATGTCTACTTTAACTTTAAATAACCGTACGGGAGGCTTATGGGAAATGTGCCACTTAGATTTGTCTTTGCCCTTGTTCTCATCTGAACAATGAAAACATTACTCACGTCCCTCTGAGACTGGAGACTATTTACTGTTTCTAATGTCTCGATTCGGGGAATGACAAAAGCGTTCAACTTTCTTATAACCCTTTTCAGAGCTGATGATCAGACATTTAATTTTGCTTGGACACTTTCACTTCTGTCCTGGTGTGACTTTTGAACTCAGTAAGTGTTCATCTGTCCATCATATAGGTCTTTATATACTTTTTTTTGTTAACAACTTTTTATTACATTTTCTTCTAGAAACAGTTGTAAAAAACAAAACGCAACTGTGCAAATTTAGAACCCGCCCCAACCCACAATAAAATAATTTTTACAAGGATTTTAGAAAATATGACACAACATTAAAAGCTGAATGGCATAAATTTACAGTTTCCACATTAGATCCATGTATACGAGAAGTTGCGAGTTCCATCGAGATAATGTCCAACAAATACACAGTCCAGGTTCGTCTGTCCATTGTGTGAGGAGGATTAGCAATTTTTTTTTTGCTGCTGTGAAAGCAGCTAACAGTAAACATCTTTGTTGGATGGACAAGGTGAAGTCCCAAAAGTCATTCATGAGAAAATGGCACAGAATCAAACATATCTCAGTACCCAACAAATATAACGGGTCCTGTGAGAGCTGAGACCAAAAAGGTGAGAAAGAGAGGCACTCCCAAAGAAACGATGTGAAAACATGCCTAAAGATCCTTGCGAACAGAGATTACTCTTAGGAGAAGACGACTGATTCATATTCAGAAAAAAAATAAGCTTGAGAGTGTGATTCCTTTGGTCCAGATCTATCTAGGATATGCGACATTACAGAATTCATATCTGCACCCAATTCAATTTCAAAATCCGAACATTTCAAGAGAAAACAGAGAAAAAGTAGGATCAGGAGTACAAGGGGCATAAACTGAAAGAAATACAATATTTCTGTTCTCCACTATTGTTTTAATATGTGTTATTCTACCATCTGTATCACAACCTTTATCTAAAATAGTCATGTTTAAAGTCTTCCGTACCAATATTAGGACACCCTTGGTTTTAGTATCTGAAGATGAGTGAGATACCACTTCATAACACCAACCATTACACCTGCGTATATCCTCCTCTTTCAAATGGGATTCTTGAACTAACACAATATCAATCCTTCTTCTTCGCAAAAAATCCAGAAAACCTGTACGTTTGTGAGGGCCATTTAGGCCATTGATATTACAACTCAGTATATTAAGGTCAGTCATAGGTATCGAACACAATTACTGCATAATAAGACAAAATACAAGTTTGAAAATAAAACCAGTTGAGTCTACCATTAAACCACCCCCCACCCTTCCTGTCACTATTAAAAACAAAAACATAAATACATTCCCATGAACTATGGCAGATCAAACCAAGAACAAACCTTGATCTGCCAGCACCCCTTAATATGGTCCGTGGCGTCAACAAAAACCTGCACATTACTGAAGCACCAACATTGGCCCCATAGTCACATATTGACTAGGTAGTATCTCTATTTAAAAAAATAAAATAAAATAAAACTAAACACATTTTTAAAAAAGGAGAGAGAGAGAGAGAAGGAATGCAACTAAAACATACATAAAATAACATCATAATCGGTAAGCAATACTGTATGCACAATGAAAGCTTCTAGTAACTATGAATTAAGAAGTGAACATTAAAGTGAACAGTGAAATACACAGTCACCTAACCATTCTCCGATTAGACAGCAAATGTCCAGCTGAAGCTCACTGAGAGTTGGTGGATAAATGGGATCTGAGAAAAACTCTTGCTTCTTCTGGGGAGTATAGCATTTTAGGTTCACCTTGATTGAGAATGACCTTCAGCGTTGCAGGATAAAGAAGAAAATTCTGGATACCAGCTTCTCTCATTTCCTTCCTAACTGGTGCAAATGCACTTCTTCTTTTTGCGGTGACCGGAGAAAAATCTGGAAAAAACGACAGCATTGCTCTGTTTTCACCGGGGCGTGAAGTCTGGCGGCCCACAAAATGAGCTCCCTGTCCATGTACTGCAACAGTTTAAAGATGAAAACCCATGGTTTAGCGAACCCATGGATCTGAGGAGAGCCTTGTGAACACGCAATGCGCTCGCTCCTTCAAGAGACGGGAGCCACGTCGGTAGCGATCTTTTAAAAAGCCCATTGGGTCGTCCTTTTCGGAACCTTCAGGCAATCCGACCAGACGCAGATTGTTGCTCCTATTGCGATCCTGTAAGTCCACAACCTGTTGCTTGGGTGCGGCTACTCGCCTATCGTGATCTGCGACAACTTTCTTTTGTTCTCTCATCTCCCCTGTAAGAAGATCCAATTTAGAGCATAGCGACTGAACAACTGACATGTGAGAAGTGAACTCGTTTCGCATTGCCATCAACTCGGTTCTTAGAATGTCCTCAAAGTGTGTAACAGTGTTCGCCATCTTGTCCACCATATCACTCACAATCAGTAGCTTGGATTTCTTCCTAATCGGAGAAGTCGACGGAGACAACTCCTGCTGTTTCCGATTGTATGCCATCAGGGAAAGTCTTATTAATGAATAAAGCTTTAAATAAAACGAAAAAAAAAAAGAAAAAAAAAAATGGGCCAAACGCACGGAGCTCTACTCAAGTGCGACTAGGTTCATGAGCACGTCACGTGACTCAGGTCTTTATATACTTGGTAAAATATTAAACTCAATCATATTAGATTTATTTTATGTCACATTTAGGTGAGCTTAAATGTGTCTAACTAGCATCTCTACCCCTGCCGTTTTAACATTTAATCCCTAAAATGTACTAGTATCTATTTTAATGCTACTGAAACTTATTTTGTTAGCTTCTGGTATCTATTCCATTAAGTACTAGTACTTATTTATTAGCTGCTGCTTATCATTTAGCTACTACTAACTTTTGACTAGCATAATAAGATTTGTTATGAGTAGCAATTACAACAGATATTAGTGTCTAATAAATAAGTTCTAAACCTAATGATTAACTACTAGAATCTACTAGTATCTGATCAAAAGTAATAGTGGTAACACTTTAGTTTAGGGACCAATTCTCACTATTAACTAGTTGCTTACTAGCATGAATATTGGCTGTTTATTAGTAACTACAAAACACATGCTCTCTGCATAACCATTGTCCACATCCCTTAATCTTACCAAGTAACTATTAACTATTAATGAGCAGTAATTATGAGTTTACTGAGGCAAAATCATAGTTGATTTGAATCATAGTGAATCCTTGAATCCTTAATAGTGAGAATTGGACCTTAAAATAAAGTGTAACTGTAATAGTTACACTGTAATAGTTACACCTCCCAGTCCTGAGCCCTCGCGTTGAGATGATTGGCTCCTCGGCACGGGCCGTGGCTCGCGACCACGTCCTGCCCTGGTTCCTTTCTTCCCGGAAGTGCACGAGGAGCTGATGAAGTCGAAGATGTCCCCTTTTTACGGCCAAAAGCAGCTTGTCTGCCTCCCCCATCCTCGGTACCCTCGATGGTGTTGCTGCTAGGGGGTACGTTGACATTCCTCAGGTGGAGAGTGTGGTTGCGGTGCACCTGTGCCTGCAAAACGCCGCCACTTGGAGGAATCGTCCTCGTCTCCCGTCCAAAGCCTGTAAGCTGATGGCCGCTCTCACGGCCAAAGCTTACAGTGCTGCGGGCCAAACCGCCTCTGCTCTGCATGCCATGGCTATCCTGCGAGTACACCAAGCCAAGGCATTAAAATGCACTAGGGTAGTACCAACCTGAGATTGAAGCAGGAACTGCACTCGGCGACTGACCTCGCCCTATGGGTGACGGAAGTCACAGCGCAGTCCCTCGGGAACGCGATGCCCACGCTTGTGGTCCAAGGGAGCATCTATGGCTCAGCCTTGCTGAGAGGAGCGATGTCGACAAAGTGCGCTTTCTCGACCCTCTCGTCTTCCAGGCTGGACTGTTCGGTGACACTGTCGAGGGCTGTGCCCAGAGCTGCTCCGCCCATTGCGGAATCATCACCTAGACTGGCGCGTTGAGCCTCTCACTGGTACGCGGCGCCCCCCGTGTTCCAGCTGACCCCGATATCATCCAGGGAGGCGATAAAGCGGCCCTAAAACGGGCAACCTGGAGATGTGGGAAGCTGCTCGATCTCAGGAGATGGCGAGGACAGCGCCTCTCCTTCCCCCGAAGGAGGGCAGGGGGAGAAGTCATTCTGTTCCGCCGCTGGCTCAAGGGTAACCACTTTGTCAAAGAAAGAGCAATTTCCCTTTCCTCCGGGTTCTCAGGCTTGCGGGCTGACAGTGTGTGATGCACTGCCTCCCCATTCTCGCCTGCGACGCCCCCTCTTGCCAGCAGCCAAGTGATTGCGGTTGGGAGACGCGATGCCTCTCCACGCATCTCTGGCCAGTCCCCCCGGGGACCTGGGGAATTCGGTAGGGATGTGTCAGAACGCAACGCCTTCTGTACCATCCACTTCTGCTCCCCTCCGCTGCACCACCGCGGGTATGTCAATTGTCCCTTTGGTGCCACTTGCATGGAGTTTGGGGGCGTGGCTTGTGCTGCCAAACCCGTCCTGCTGGCTCATTCGCACAATCCGACTCGGCTAAAAGATTCAGTTTGCCAGTCGACCTCCCAAGCTCAGCAGTGCTCTCAAGACTTCGGTGGCAGTCTGAGACGCACTTGTCTTGTGCGAGGAGATTGCTGTCCTCCTGGCAAAGGATGCAATCGAGCCAGTCCCTCCAGCCGAGATGAGGCAGGGGTTTTACAGCCCTTACTTCATCGAGAACAGTTGTGCAATCACAGGGACCTGGTGCTCTGGCACCTCAGCCAGTTGGGGCTTCAGGTCAACTGGGAAAAGAGCAAGCTCTCCCCCATGCAGAGAAACTCTTTTCTCAGTATGGAGTTAGACTCGGTGAGTGTGGTGGCGCGTCTCTCCAACGAGTGCGCCCAGTCCATGCTGACCTGCCTGAGTTTCTTCAGAGGCAGGATGGTGCTACCACTGAAACACTTTCAGAGGCTCCTGGGGCATATGGCATCCGCAGCCGCAGTCTCGCCGCTCGGACCACTTCAGCACAGGTTACACTCCCGAGTCCCGAGATGGGCATGTCGCCGTAGTACAGTTCGCGTGACGGTCACATCAACACGTTGCCGCTCATTCAGCCCCTGGACGGACCTTGTCCTTCTACTGGTCGAAGTACCCTTAGAACAAGTGTCTCGGCATGTCGTTGTCACGATGGATGCCTCCAGTGCAGGCTGGTGCGCTACATGCAACGGGCAGGCAGTCTCAGGGTTCTGGACAGGGCCTCGACTACTTTGGCACATCAACTGCCTCGAGTTGCTGGCAGTGCTACTAGCCTTGCAGCGGTCCGGCCGTACATCAACTGGCAGCAGCCACCTTGAAAGCGTATGTGCTATCGCGTATGTGCTATGCTATCGCGTATGTGCTATGCTATCGCAGCACATCATGTTGCAGTGGACGGCTGGTCCCTGGGAAAGCACAATCTCATCGTCTGGTTCCTGAGGGGTGCCAGAAGGTTAAATCCTCCTAGGCCACCCCTGGTGCCCTCCTGGGATCTCTCTATCATCCTGGCTGGACTTCAGAGGGGTCCCTTTGAGCCGCTGGACTCAGTTGAGCTGAAGTTCCTGTCTGCTAAGACAGCGTTCCTGACTGCGCTCACTTCCATCAAGAGGGTCGGGGACCTCCAAGTATTTTCGGTGAGCAAAGAGTGCCTTGTAATCGGGCCGGACTACTCTCACATTGTCCTGAGACCCCAGCCTGGATACGTGCCCAAGGTTCCCACCACGTTCTTCCGTGATCAGGTGGTGAACCTGCAAGCACTGCCCTAGAGGCAGACCCAGCCTTGGTGTCAAAATCCCTTCAAAATTCTGTGCTAAAAGGAACAGCGGCTTGGCTATCTCCAGCAGCGATGTACTCACCTGTGGTCCCTGTGGGTACCAAGGTCAGCAAATTTGCGCTGGGGCGATGGGAAGGTTACGACCTTTGCATGGCATTTGTCTGTCACGCGCTTGCTTGTCAACATTTGTAATGCCATAAGGTTGTGACGGGGTTCAGGTTGTGGCGCTTTCCATGGACCCCTAATGTCGTCACGACATAACGTCTCCGTTCCCTCCATCAGGGAACGAGGGTTACATACGTAACCGAGACGTTTCCATAACCCAAAAATACCATGTTATTGTCACTTTTTGTCATTTTGTATATGTTTAAATGACGTGTGGTGGCTCATACCAACTTAATTGTATTAACAAAAACTAGTTTGGGACTGCTGTTTATTCAGTGTTAGTCATATTCTTAACAGTCTTAACTATTTAATTTTTGTGAAATAAATTTGCTTTGTTTTTTATTTTAACAAATTATATATACATACTAGGGGTGTCCCCGACTAAGGATTTTCATAGTCGAATCAGAATTTTCGAATCTTGCCGATAGTCGACTGATAGTCGAATCATATGTTTGGGGGTGGGGCAAAATACATTACCAAGAGTCAAGTCAGACATTCGACAGTCATAAATACTGACGTTAACACACAGGGAAAATATATAATGGACGCCTCGCAGATACAAACGGAGTGAATAATGTTTTATGTTTTGATTAAAAGATTAACATTAAACGTCAGCGAAAAGCTAAGAATTCACAACATTTTTTACAATAGTGCTCTCTTTATAACCTTATGTATATGACAGTTATTAATGTTCTGCATTTCTGTTTTGAGCTGCGCGTGCTGAATGACCAGTAGAATTAATCATTTGATAGAAGGTTTTTAATCAATGGGATTTAACTCATTTATCTCATATAAAATACGCTTCATTATTTATACTTGTGGACGCGTTCTTGACGCAACAATGTGCAGAAACACGGGAACTAAACTCTAAAAATTCACAGCGTTTTATTATAATAGTGTTCTCATTATAATGTTATGTGTATATGACAGTCCCAGTCATAGTTATTACTATTCTGCATAGTTGTTTGTCCTGCTCGCGCTGCGCACTGAAGAGATAATCACTGTTCAATAAAGCGCTTTACTGCAGCGACTCAACCAAATGCATCTTATACAAGATAAATAATATATACACGATATATATAAACCGGCTGAAATGTTTTGAAATCACTTGTATCCTACCTGATCGAAACAAATCCTGTCTTTCACTCTGCGTCAGTTTGAATCTTGTTAAAGTTTTAAATCCTTGCCGCCAAGATGCTCCTCTGTCGGTCACGGATTATGGAAAGTTAAACTTAAATCTATAGGGGTGGTTGGATTTATTCACGCACGTTAAAATATTTATTCAAAGCGTTTTTTCTTTTCAGATTCTTATTTACAGCATTATCCTAATAGGCTGTATATTAACTTATTGGGAGAAAACCGGTAGTTCTATGTGAAATCAGACATTGAGCACCCCCATATAGCCAAAATGGTATGATCATAACACCCCTCGAATATTCGACTGTGAGATTGGGAGTCGAATCAGGCTCCTCGAATCGAAGCATCGAATCGTCGACTATTCGGGGTCACCCCTAATACATACATATATATGCATACATATACATATACATATACATACATACATACATACTGTATATATATATATATATATGTATGTATGTATGTATGTACGTACGTATATGTATACTGTATACACACACACACACACACGCACACATATATATATATATAAGTGGGTCGCGGCTTGATGACCATGGGAAAACATGGGTTCCAAGGCCAAACCAGTTGAGAACCACTGTACTAGTCAGAACTGAATGACAGATCCATGTAGAAGTCAACAGATAAAATTTGAAATATGTTAACAACAGAATAGTTACGAGTGGCTATTGAAATAAGGACTAATATCTATTTAATATGTACTAGTATCTAATTAAGTACTAGTATACATTATACTATTATTCAATGAATAAGTATTAGTGTCTAATGAATAGATACTAGTTTCTAATGAATAAGTACCAGTATCTAATAAATGAGTACTAGTATTTAATGAATGAGTAATAGTATCCAGTGAATTGGTACCGGTATCTAATGGTATTGTGTATCTAATGAATAAGTACTAGTGTCTGAAGAATGAGTACTAGTCTGGTTCCTAATGAATAGATACTAGTTTCTAATGAAAAAGTACCAGTATCTACTAAATGAGTACTAGTAATTAATTGATAAATACTAATATTTAATGAATGAGTACTAGTGTTTAATGAATGAGTAATAGTATCCAATGAATTGGTTCCAGTATCTAATGGTATTGTAGTATCTAATGAATGAGTACCAGTATCTAATCAAATATATACTAGTATTGTGTATAATGAGTACTATCCGAATGAGTATCTAATGATTAAGTACTAGTAGCTTTTAAAAAGGTACTAAGGAATACACACTAGTAGCTAAAGAATAAGCACTAGTAGCCAACAAATAAGTACTAGCTACTAACGGAATAGATACTAGTAGCTAAAAAAATAAGTACTAGTATCATAAAAAGACACTAGTATGTTTTATAGATTAGATGTTCAATTGAATGCCATAAACCTGGTAACAGTCATCATGGAGTATTAGTCAGAATGATGGTAATAATGCTGTTAGAACGAATGGTATTGTTGAATTTTGACGGGTTTCGATCTTCCTTAACGGGATGAAATGAAATCCATTCATCTTGGAGTGATGAGTGATGCATGGTGTTTTCCTTTTTTCTAAAAATAGATATTCATAATATTTGCATCCACACATTCAGTTGTCGACATTCGATTGGTGTCATTAGACAAGCATCCAGTCAGTGTAATGTTGTCCGTCAGTGTAATGTTGGGCTGAATCCAGGCAGTGAGTCTGTCTGTAAGAGACTTCAGTCTCAAAGGCTATTCAATACCTAATTACTTTCCTAATTTACTAAGAACACAGTCTGACGTATTGATTTGTGATTCCTGTAAATAATACAGACACGTCTGAAGTTGAGCTCATTTTCCTTTGTCAGCTCTAACGGATGTCAGACATTAAAGCAATAGGCCGTGCTTTACAGTGATTTTACAGTGAATATAATATTTTAATGGTTTTATTTGTGTACATCTTAGAAATCAGCTAAATAAAAGAAAAGAGAAAAGGGCAATTAAAGATAGAACAGGAGTTCTCTTTAAATACAGATAAAATACAGGTAAAATATAGATATAACACACTGTTAAAAATGTATTAATTATATCAGTGTGACGATATTGGTTTCAGTTATTTTAAATGTATGTGTTTATTTATTTATTTTAATGTTTTATTGTTACATTTTTAATTATTTCTTTATTTTGTATTTTTTATTATTTTCATTTTTAAAAAAAAGGATGAATTTTAACAAATGGTTTATATTAGATAAACATATATAACAGATTTTATTGATTTCCCCAATTTAAATCCAGTGCAATTTGCTTTTGGAATGTTATACATCAATACTCTGCTGCTTATTACTGGAAAAAAAAAATAAATACATATCAATATTTCTCTTTAAATACAAATAAAATATAACACACTAACATTAAAACGAGTATTAATTATATCAAATTGACTATATTGATATCAGTTATGTTTTATGTATTGTTTAAAAATATTTTTATTATTTAATTATATTATTTTAACACTTTAATTATTTAATTTTCTTAATCATTTATTGTTGTTTTTATTTTTTAATTAGGTTGAATTAATGATTTTAATTGTAATATTTAATATAATATTTTTTATTTTATACAACTTGTAAATCAGCTAGATAAAATAAAGAGCAAAGGGCAAGTGAAGGTATAAAAGTGCTTCTCTTTAAATAGAACGTCCTGCTCTTTTTAAAGATTACTTGTCATCTCATCACATTAATCATCTCTAGACGCATTAATTCAGTCTTCCTCAAAGTAGCTCAGAAATGACCCACAGTGACCCTGCAGTTTGACAAAGCAAATCACCTTGGCTCTTGTCATTATTTTATGAAAGCTGAGGGCACGGGTAGTTATCAGTGAATCACCCTGCGTTTTCAAAGTCAGTGTGCTGGAAAATCCTATACAATGGGTAGTAAAGCTTTATCTTTTCTATTTACCAGGTTCAGTGTGGGAGAAGTCAATACGACAGATTGGTTTTGAGAGGTGAGTCCAAGCGCTTATTTTAATCACAAGCCTATAAACTGCCTTAGAAACATTTTATGAAGGTTTTATTTCATGCCTGTTTATCAAACTCTCACATGTTGCCATTGTGAATGTGAAAGGTTTTTAATTGGAAATGTTTTTACTGCGTGAAATCTCTTGGCCTGTCTTTTACAACTGCTTCTTTATAGCAAGACACTAAACCTGCAACAAGCACTGCAAAAACATCCCCGATTATCGATTGAGTTTTTATGGAAAGCTTTGAGGAGGAAATGAGAAAGTATTGTTGCTACCAAACTTTAAAAGCAGTTTTGTGTCATTGACTGTGTTGGAAATGGAATAGCAGCATACTACATATTCTGCAGTACATACTGTATATACTACATACACTACATACTATTAAAAAAGTACAGTTGAAGTCAAAAGTTTTTCAGAATCTGCAAAATGTTAATTATTTTACCAAAATAAGAGGGTTCGTACAAAATGCATGTTATTGTTTATTTAGTACTGACCTGAATAAGATATTTCACATAAAAGATGTTTACATATAGTCCACAAGAGAAAATAATAGTTGAATTTATAAAAAAAAAAAAAAATACCCCCGATCAAAAGTTTACATCCCCTTGATTCTTAATACTGTGTTGTTACCTGAATGATCCACAGCTGTGTTTTTTTGTTTAGTGATAGTTGTTCATGAGTCCCTTGTTTGTCCTGAACTGCTGTTCATCAGAAAAAACCTTCAGGTCCAACAAATTCTTTGGTTTTCCAGCATTTTTGTGAATTTGAACCCTTGCCAACAATGACTGTATGATTTTGAGATCCATCTTTTCGCACTAAGAACAACTGAGGGACTCATATGCAACTATTACAGAAAGTTCAAACACTCACTGATGCTCCAGAAGGAAAAACCATGCATTAAGAGCCGGGGATGAAAACTTTTGAACAGAATGGAAATGTGGACATTTTTCTTATTTAGCCTAAATATCATATTTTTCATATAGTACTGCCATTCAGAGGCTACAGAAGAGACTTATATGTTTCCCAGAAGACAAAATAAGTTAAAATTCAAATTCAAAAAGTCACCCCCTGGCTCTTAATGCATGGTTTGTCCTTCTGGAGCATCAGTGAACAGTAAAAACAGAAAAATTGCGAAATATTGTTTCAATTTCAAATAACTGCTTTCTGTGAGAATCTATGTTAAAATATAAATTATTCCTGTGATCAAAGCTGAATTTTTCAGCACCATTACTCCAGTCTTCAGTGTCTAATATGCTGATTAATTGCTCAAGAAACATTTCTGATTATTATCAATGTTGAAAATAGTTGATGGAAAACTTGATACATTTTATTTTTCATAATTCTTTGAATAGAAATTTCAATAGAACAGCATATATTTAAAATAAAAATCTTTTGTAACATTCTAAAACAAAAAAAAAAATCTTACTGGCCCTAAACTTTTGTTACTGTGCCCGATGTACTTACTACAATGTACTTACTACTCTCAGCTGCTTAATCTCATCGATTTGCTTGAAAGAAAGAGTGATCATTTCCCAAGGGCCGTTCTTTTCCACCTTTCAGTCAGATATTGCAAAAAAATAAAATAAAAAAGGTTATGTTACAGTGAAATTAAACCATGTTGCAGCCAGACATTTGGGAGCCCATGGTTTGGGTTCATGTACACCTTTGAAGGTGTATGATATTTAGTTACAGGATGACTGGTCTTGTGTGCTGAATATAATTTAAATAGTTCATTTAATGAGGAATCAAATGTTTTGATATCTAAAAATGCTTAATTCTTAATTAAAAAAACTTTGTGTATGTGTCTGTGGCATAGCTAATAGTAGCCCCACCCACTATGTAAAGCTCCTCCCATTACCACGAGTAGCCCCACCCACTGTGACATCTCATTATGACTTAGAACTGTACATTAAACGTCAGATATTTTTCTGATTGTTATGATGCACAGCAGTGTCACATTGAGTATGGGCAGAGATGGCTAGAACATTATAAGATGTCAGTGTTATTTTAGTATCATGGAAATTCTGTTGTAATTGTATTACATCAATTAAAACTAAATAAAAATGAGAAACTAGTTGAAAATGATTAATAATGATAATAAATAGTAATAATGTTAATATTAATATATATATATATATATATATATATATATATATATATATTTAAATGTCTTTATAGCTCACACAAATGTATTTCAGTTTTAGTTATTTTTACACCTTACACAAATCAAAACAAGAAATGTTGGCAACTAGCTGGAAATAAATAAATAATTTATATATATAATTGTTATTTTTTATTATTTTTAGTAGCGGTGGTAGTAGTATATAAATAATAATAAATACATAACATTTTAGTTTTTTATTTTATTTTATTTCAAGTAATAATTTCAAGTTATTTTTGTTGTTGTTTTTTTGGGGTGTGGTTTTAGTTATAGTTAACTCAAATAACTCTGGTCTGTTTGTTTTTTTTTTGTTTGTTTTTTTTTTTTTTTGGAAAAACTAACATTATCAGTCAAAATAATAATAGAAAAGTACATTACCATTTAGTGATATTAGCCTTTCAAATAGTAATACAGGCCAGTGCAACTAGTATTGTTTTCTAGAAGGATATTGTTTTCCTTATGTTTATTCCCAACACACAAAATCACTTAGAAGCGTGTAATATCTTGCACACATAAGAGGGATGTGTTTTCAGTTTGAAGTACTTCAGCAAACAGAGACAGATAACATTACGCTCCACTTACACTGCGGCCAGCTGTCTGCCGTCCAGCAGCGCGGCTCCAAACTTCAGCCTCCAAACCAGCGCTTCCCTGATGAACACTAAACCCAATTAAACCTGACCCACTGTTGACAGCCCAATTTTTCAAGGCCTACCTTGATGTTTGTGTGCGCTGGTCTGAGTGTGATTGTATTAAGTGCGGTTTCCTGAGTACGGGAATCTCCACCTGCACCTTTTTCCAAGCAGTGCTGGTCGGATGGCTCGATTCACCATAAGTGGCAGGAAGTTCGGCTGTAAACTGTTTATACTAATTGACCTGTTAGTTGAGCGAAGGCATTTATCTGTGACATAACGTCCCCGCTGATGTCTCTCTGCTCCACCGACTGGCAGGGAATCATGAGCGAAAGGACTTGATGCAGGAATGTTTGAGACGTGGATGTTTAGGGTCTGAACATCATTGTTAAGAGTTAATATTAAGAACATAATTTAGTGGAAGAGAGAGATCCTGAAGACACATCCACCAAAATGGAAATGAAAATGATGCCTGTGTTTATGATATGAAAATCACAGTTAGAATTGATTCGATTTTTATTATTTTATTATGTAATTAATTTAATTTAATTTAATTTAATTTAAAAATTCTCATCCACCGATATGGAAATGATGACAAAAGTTATTGCAAAAGAAGGTGAGATGCCTGGCAGTGTAGTTTTATTTACAGTCTGCAAACAATCGCTCAGAGACGTCAAAACAGTTACATTATTTTATTATTATTATTTTTTTAAATCCTGATCCACTTAAATGGAAATGACAGTTATGGCAAAAGACAAGAGGCAGAGTTGCATTGAGGTTTACTTTTATATTTTTAATTACAATGCAAACCATCACTCACTCTGCATTTCGATAAACTCACGGCAAAGAAAAAGGACATGCTAAAATAAATTGTAAACTTTTCATCTGTTGTAAACCGAATACTTAAAATCCAGTAGTGATCTTTGTTTTGTTTTTGTTTTTTTCTTTGATACAGTAAAATCAGCTGTTTACTCAAACACTGAGTCATGCTAACGTAATATTCCTTATGTAGGATTGTATCAAACACATCTTGTGATGGCTGATGCCATATGAAACGTGCATTTCTGTTGTATTTCTAGATGCATGCATAATACACGCTTTAGTACTCCTGAAGCAACATATACTTTCTGACCGGAGGGCAAATTATATATTGTATAAGCACGTCAATCATCCATACATCTGGTTATTGTGTTCACCATATGTTTCCCTTCATAATGGCATGAATAACTGCTTTTCATTGTCTGAATGATCAACAAAACATTGGCACCTTCATTCAGACCTGTTTTGGCTAAATCCACCCGACACAGACTAAGCATTTCAGGACTTCATTTCTCTCTTGTGTGATTTTCAGAAGAACTCAGTATGTGTTTTACAAGAAATATTTATACTCTTTTAATATGGTGAAAGTCTGATTTTATTGAACTGGGTGGGGAAGCATATTAAACGGCGCACAACAGATGTGTGAGAAGCTCGAGCTGGAAAATGCTGCCGGAAAAATCGCATTCTCACAAATGTTTTCCGCCCTCACAGATGGTGTGCGGTTTAACAGGAATCCTGGCGACGCTAGTTTGTTTGTTATAGTCACAATCACCTGTAACATGTTCACGTCTGCACTTCTGTTTAAAGAGACATGTATGTGGAAGAATAATGCATATGCTTCAGTACTGTGTGCTGATGTGCTGTCTGTGTTTGTAGTGTTATCGGTGCAGATGCAGGCAATGGTATCCGAGTTTTCCTTCCGGACATTGGGATGTTCATGGCCAGTCTGTCCGTGTGGCTGCTGTGCAGAAAGCTGGTCCACAAGCGTCCCAGTGAAGAAATGGCCCAGGACAACCATGACTTTGAGCCCGAGGAGAAGGTGGGTCGGGGTTCCTGCATGCCTGGTGAATTACACGCATGCTGCTCGCGTCACACACCTGCACACAAACACTGAGCTCACGTGTCGTCCAGCTGATGGGTCTCAGGACGAATTTTCATGGAATTTGGATAGATCCATTCATGCATACAAATGCACATTGTTATTGCAAAAAGTTATTCATTCATTTTTTTAACTATTTTATTTTCATAAAAATAATTTCATAAAATTTCATGAATAAAATGTATTATTACTTTACTTAATACCAATACTACTACTAATAATCATTCTTCTTCTTCTTCTTCGTCATCTTCTTCTTCGACCTACCAGAATATTTTTTTTTTTACAAAAGTTTATTTATAGTAATTACAATGCAACAATAAATATTATTATTTTATTAATAATACTATTAGTATGATATATAGCTAGTATATATATCATAGCTACCACAAAATAATAAAATAATAACAACATTAATAATAATAATAATAAGTATTATTATTGTTTATTTAATTTATTTTTTATTATTATTATTAATTCAATAAAAGTTAACAAATAAATATTACTACTTAATACAACAACAACAACAACAACAACAAAATAATAATAATAATAATAATTATTATTATTATTGCTATCTAATGCTACTAGTTGAGCTACCAGAACTTAGAATTAACATTTGTAGTATTTTAATAATTTATTTTAAATATGTTTGAATAATAACTTTAAACACTGAAAGATTGACTTTTGTCCCAGACGATTGTTTCTTACTGTGCTGCAGTTACATATCTCTCATATCAGCCCATGCTTTCATTCTTCTCACACGATAAAATAATTCCTTTTAAAATAAATAAAATAACTCCTTTTATTACACAAAATGAACCTATATGTGTACAATAATGACTATGCATTGTGTTTGGATGAATTAAGTTTGCATGCATTGCCAGCTCAGCAGAAGTGTTGTAAAAGAACTTTACTATGTGAAATGTCATAATCACATTTTTCTGAACTCCACCCAAGTAACAGCTTTCCAGATTTTTGTTTTCCCAGAGAGAAAGCCTTACAAAACTCATGTTTTTCATGAGAACAGGTTTATTACAATATGTTATAGAATGAGGAGAAACTTTTTCTTTTTTTTTTTTTACTAGACTTGTAAAACAGCTCATAAGTATATTCTAGCTTTCCTCATGTACCAACTTGATATCATCAGCTTTTTAAAATTAGCCATCTAAAGAATGGCTTAATGGTCTGATGAGAGCAGTAGTTTTATTTTATAACTTTGTTAATTTAATGTGATAATTTAATTTAATTTTTAAATGATCAGTAGTCTTTGGTTTACATTACAACCATTAGCTATGATTTGGTACATTCCCAGAAGATCTTCTAAATGGTTGTGTTGTCAACTCTAGAGTACGCTTGAATATAGATTAGACATAAACTAATCACAGAACTGTTTTCTTCATGTTGATGGTACTTTTTTTTTAAAGCGTGATGAGATGAAATACCAGAAGACATTAATAAAGTTAAAGTTAATAAGAGATACTGGAGGTGTAAAGAATTGCCTGTAGAGAAATGCTGTAGCTAAACGTTTACTGGTGTTTATGTGCTACTGTGAACAGGAAGTAGTTTCCTGTGCTGAAGGCTATACATATGGAGCCATTATGATCTTATTGTTTGAGTGTGAGATCAGAGTTAATCTGAACCAGATTAAACAACTCTTAAACAGGCAAATGTCCTTAAAATGGACTTGTGTACTGCTGACTGTGTAGTATATACTGTTTACTGCCTAATATTTGATCTAAAGTAGTGTATCAGGCAGTGTATAGCATGCTATGAAAAACATCAAGTCATGCATTTTTTGTTCTATTTTTGTACTGTGAATTGTATTTTTCATCCATTTTATTTCAAGTTAAATAGTACTTTGTTTTATTTATTTATTTACTTACAGTAGTTAAAATGACTTATTATTATTATTATTATTGTTGTTGTTGTATGTTCCTTAGAAACCAAAACTTAATAATAATAATACATTTAGTTATAATAATTGCAATTGATTTAAAATAATTAATTATTTAAATTAAATAAATTATTCATTTATTAACCTAATAATAATAATATTAATTGTAAAGACTATTATTACTATTATTATTTTTATTATTAGGACTTATAATAAAAAATATTCCCAACACACACACACACACACACACAAACTTTCATAACTTGAAATAAAATAAAATTTTATTTCTTTAGTTAGTTACAAATAGAAATTATTATAGACTAATAAAAATGACAAACACAACTAAATTACTAAAACTTTCAAAATTAAAATGTAAACAGAAAATATAAAAACATGGAAACTATTTGTTTATTTTTATTATTAACAGTTCATTAACATTTATTAACATTAAAAAAAAGTTATGCATTTTTGGTCTGCCATTTTTTTGTCATTGGGCATTTTTGTACTGTCAGCTTTTTTCATCCAATGTACTCTGCACATTTTATCAATTGTTTTAGGTCATATGGGTTTGTATTCATACAGTAAATGTGCATGATTCTTATGCTCTGTGATCAAACACAGGAGGAGAATGACGAGAAAGTGGAAGATGATGATGATGATGACGAGATGCTCTATGACGAGGACTTTGATGCAGAAGATGAGGCAGAGGAAGAGGATGGAGAGGGAGGAGGTCTGGAGGAGGAAGAGGAGGAGGAGGAGGTGCAGGAGAGCACAAAGATGAAGATTCTGCGCAGAGTAGCAGGAGTCGCAAACAAATTCAAAGAGATCATCGGTAACCTCATCACAACCGCTGGACAAGTGGTGGTTACCATTCTACTGGGATTAACAGGTGTGCATGTGTGATAGATGCTTTCATATACACTGCCATTCAAATGTTTGGGGTCGGTAAGATTTTGAATGTTTTTGAAAGAAATCTATTTTATTTTTTATTTTATTTTTAAATGACCGATAGACTTTAGGTTATGTCACAACCATAACCGTCATAAACCATAATCTCTTCTGATCCAAATGTCTTTTTTAACATTATCAATGATTTTGCTGTCACTTTTGATCAGACGAATGAATAAAAGTATTAATTTCTTTCAAATAATAATAATAATAAAATAAAAACCGTAAACTTTAGAACGGTAGTGCAAAATCAAATGAGATCATTTTGCATTTAATTATTTGATATATGTCATGCATATTTACATACATTTCTGTGAAGAAATGTCCAGCTCATATTTAATCCTAAAACTCAAAAGCAAATATTTTAAAAAATTAGTGCTGGGCAATGATTAATCGCGATTAATCGCATCCAAAATAAAAGTTTTTGTGTACATAATATATGTGTGTGTACTATGTATATTTATTATGTATATGTAATTACACACACATGCATGTATATATTTAAGAAAAATATGTTATGTTTATATATATTAAATATATTTATATAAAATATAAATGATATGAATATAAATATATACATGTTAATACATGTAAATATTTTAAAATATATACTGTATGTATGTGTCTTTATATATACATAACAAATATACACAGTACACACACATATATTATATAAACAAAACTTTTATTTAGGATGCGATTAATCGTGATTAATCATTGCCCAGCACAAAAAAAATACATGAAAAATTAATATATTTTTTTGTAACATTAAGAATTTTTGTATTATTATTATTATTATCATCATCATCATTATCATTATTATTATTATCTTTTAATTAAGCTCACCCTGTCCCTAAATATTCATTGGTTATACTCTGAAAACTATAAATATTATCCTGACTGTACATAGAAAGTCCTTTTCAAATTAAATAATTTATAATTAAATATATAAAAAATGTCACAATGCAAATGAATATTAATGTAAAAATTCTAAATATTAAAAAATGCATTATAAATTAAAAAGTCTGTTAGTAGAATGCAAGTCTAATCTGTCTATGTTCTGGTCTCCAGGTGTCATGCTGCCCTCTCTGTCCTCAGCCGTCTACTTCTTTGTGTTTTTGGGTCTGTGCACATGGTGGTCCCTCTGCAAGACCTTCGACAAGCTCCTCTTCAGCTGTCTGTGTGTCCTCATGGCCATCTTCAGTGCTGGTCATCTCATCATACTTTATTCCAACCAGTTCCAGTTCCTGCAGGAGGCCATCAGCCTCAACGACAGCTACACCAGGTCGGTTTCTTCATGTCATTCCAGACAGACTGGACGATGATGTGATCAGATCAGATCTCTGTGTTGTCAGAGTCCTTGTGCAAACAAAAATCTCACTGGATTATTACAATTAATGGCAAAAGGAATGTTTTGAAATGTATTTCCTATTGACACACTACAGCAAAAGATAACAATAACTGCCTTAATTTTAAATTTTTTGGCTGGTGAAAATACTAGTGGACTTTTGCACAGTAATGTATAATTACTTTTAATTAAATTGACTATTTGAACATATTTTTCCACTCCTTCACAGTTGCATATTACATTTTGAATACTTTTTTTTTTTTAGATTTCACTGCTTTTATTTTGATGCATTAAGCCTGATACATAAATATAATCCAAAAACTCTTCAATCTTATTTTATGAAAATACTGTACATGGTAAAACGTGTTCATTAATATTTTTGAACTCAGCATGATCGAATTAGATAACATTAAACTTTTTTTTTTTTTTCCCTAATCAGCAAATTGTTTTATGCAAATAACTTGCTCCATATTAATTATTTATAAATCGGTGGGCTCTGAATTTATGTTTGCACGACAGTGCCAGTAATGCTCATATAATATGTCATATGTTTAATGTCATCATATGCATATTAATCTGCATCTGCCGTGTGCTTTAAATAATGAATGAGAATGAGAATACCCATCATGCCTGAAGCGAAACAATGCCTTATTTCCTGTGTCTGGACTCTGATAGACACAGGGTTCAGGCGGTGTACAGATAAAAAGTCCTGTGTCCCATCTGTTAGGTGTGTTCTGACAAAGGCCGGTCCACAAAAGAGCTGCAGACGAACCACAGAGTCACACGCAGATCAAATGAATATAGAATCATTAATGCATTTCAGCCAAATCATGTATGTATATGCCAAAGGAATGACTCATTCGTTGTTTTATAATCATTTAAGTAACATAAACATTAACTAAGTATGTGATTAACAAGACCTGTGCATGCCCATCTTACGTAAATACTTTACAGCGGAGAAAATGACAAAAGTGAGACTACTGCAAGCTAACCAAAATCATTCAGGTGTTCCTTTTAATTTTAAGTATCTCAATTCTTAAATTCAGAGATCACTCTTTTAGTCTGTGCTGTTTTCAGTTGATGGGTAAATAAAGCTTCTCTAAACATTTTTGAAGTGCGTCTCCCATCCACTAATAACAATAAGCTTTGTGCTTTGTTACCTCTAATAAACAATTTCTCAGCTTTTGAGTTTTGTGAACTTTATCATGAAATCCAAACAATAAATGGCCCTCTTTAATGTTGTGAGAGATCACTGTATCTTCCTGTGTAGTTCAAGCAGCACGTGAACCGATCATCTCTTCCTCTTTACTACTAGTTATAGCACGAATAAACACGAATGAACATCAGTAGGCATTTTGATAGATACAGTGCATTTTACTTAAATGTGTTATTAAATTTGAACCTGTGTTTCAGTAAACAAAACATTAATAAAATACTCAATGTTGCTTTTATCTCAAGAAAGTTGAAGAAAGTTGAAGAAAAAAAAACACTAGTGAGGAGCTTATTTTATATTTTTTATGAAAAATACCTTGTGCAACAGCCTTTTTATTGAGCGTGATTATTATATATAATAAATAGTAGTTAAATATAAGAATCAAATTAATATAAGTAGTCATTATACTCATAGTTGCAATTGTAATACTAAACTGATGTACCTAGTGAGGTGGTTCCCTTAAAGTATTAGTACATTTTTTCCCCCATGAGATGGTTTAGCCTTGAGAAAAATGTACATGTACCTGAAATATTTACAAACTAATTCATTTCAAATCATGTTGTGTGATATTGTATGTGAAATTTTGATATTTTCATAACATACTTATACCGTAATAACTCTAACATTAAGGTAATGCCATGTTATTTTGTTAATAATTGTAGCTCAGATATTGCTAAGCGTACCATGCCATTGTCTATAGCATAGCAATTCATAGCACAAACAGATATTTGGTAAAATATTTTATTAAATTGTAGATGTTTAAGTATGTTAAAGTTATTGAATTAAAAGTGAAAATCTCAATCAATTCAATGCATCCTTGCTAAATAAAACTGTTAGGCTCAAATGGGGGTAACAAAATTAAAATATACCACAAATAATCAGTAATACAGCATAGAATAAGTCATATTGATTACTTTTAATGTGATTTTATGATATTTTGTCCCCTTTTTAAACATGACCACAAAAGGCAGAACATCATAAACCGTTGTGTAATTGTTCTGGTCCACAAGGTGCATGGAAAGAAACCAGGAACTCTTCTGACGTCAAGGGGTCAGAACAACCAAAAGATGGAGCTAAAAAAGTAAAATCATAAACGACACAACACGACAACAGTGCTAAAAAATAACCAGTGAATTTTCATTCTTGGTCAGGTTCTAAATTCTGGACTTTTAACATTCATTCTTCCTTCATCGATTGATTGACAAATCCTTTATACTGTAATCAATAGAAGATTTTGTCTTTTGCACAGTAGCGTTTTCCTCATATCACTACTAAAGGCAGTCAATTAATGTAGGCAAAACTGGACTATATAAGTTAAATATTATCTTTATCTTTAATGTTACATCTGTTCTCTGGTAGCTGCTGATGCTTTCCAAAGTTTGCTGCATATGTAGTTTTAAAATCACTATTAGAAAATGACATTCAATATAAGCAACAGTGGACATTTAGATGTTTAATATAATTTCTCACGTGAAAATGACTGAAATGAACTATTTTCATTACCTGTATCATCTGTTTGGTAGCTCTGATGTGACTCTGTTTCTCTGTGAAGCTCATGGTCTTGCTTTGAGCAATTTTTTTTCTTTGCATAAAAGTTATGGCACAATAATTGACTTGTTTTCATCAGTTTTTTTTTTTATCCACACCTTGTAATGCTACTTTGGGTGAATGCAACTCCTGTGGCTTTGAGAGAGTGCTCCGTAGAGAATCTGACGCTGTCCATGCGTATAACCTGGCCTGTCCTTCTTGATCATGGCCACGATGATGAACGGGACGCTCTGTTCTGCCATTGGATGCCGTGGTTGTTTGTAGAAGCCTCTGATGGAATTGCTCAAGTTGTTTCAGTGCTTTCTGTACAGTGTTCCGGTGTCACGGCCTTAGAGAACACCGGTGAGCACAACTGGTGCCCTGTACACCCCAATCCTGGTTGCCAGGTTGATGTTCCCGTGGTTTGGGACTCTTGTGCGCTTGGCTGGCTTTGCTGATGCATGCTGAAATTTCCTTGTCTAGCCAGTAATCAGAAGGGATGATGCTCCCGAGGTACTTGACGTGCTCGACTGTCTTCTGCCTTGTTCCCACTTGTGAGGCTGAAGAGATGTGCAGCGACACAAAAATAATATTAAAAAAAGTAAATAAAACACACACACACATTTCTTATAAAAACCTCATGGTTTGTACTGTAATAAAAATAATCACAAATGTACTTTATCATTTGAATGATGTGTTAAGAAAATAATGTGAAAATTTCAATTAACAATGGAGAAAACCTAAAATGTATATCATTTTTTGCTAAACCCGTCACAATGCATTAGATGCTATCTTGGCTAATTTGGCCATGCTTTTCAGAGCAGTTTTTTCGCATTGGGCTCATGCCTGTGATGCCTTAAATGGCTGCAACAAACAGAGCGGTGCTGTGTATTTCAGCACTAGTTGTCCTTCACCTCATATTTCCAGCTGTATTCTCAGATCTGCTCAGGCTTAGGCTGTGTATGATCTGCAGGTGCTGATGGACTGATTCTGCACCTGTTCCTGCTCCGTCTCTCATGCCCTTGATGCTCTTCATGGGCATCGATTCCACCGACTGCGTTTGCTTGGGCTGTGAGAGGCCATTAGGACTATGTTTAGTAGAGCAGCCTTGTTTGAACTTCATAGCGGCCTGTTCTTTTGTCTGTAAATGTGCTTCGTTATGCTGTTTTATTTTCTTAAGCCATTATTGGATATTATTAGAGTTTGTTTTAGAAGAAAACACTATTTTAGTCTTTCTACTTCCATATTACGTTTAATTATGTTTCTTTGTATAATGTAGTACTTGCAATTTCTGAGTGAAATAATTTTCGAATGAGCCAAATAATTTGTCCAAAAATCATTATTTTTACTTATTATATTACGTCATTATTAGTCATTATTTACTGACTTTGTACAGCAGAAAGAAGGTCTGATGTGTTTCTGATGTATTTCTCTGGGTGATTTCAAATCAATTGAATGTTTAAAGCCGCTTTTAAGGTTTGCACTTCATTGTGTTTGCGGTTGTGATCTCAAGGTTAATTAAGTCGACTGAAACTCAAGTTAGAAGTGCATTGTGGTCAGATAAACTCATTAAACGTAAACACCCTGTCAACACTTACTTACACTGCAAAAAGTGCTGTTCTTCCTCAGTATGTTTGTCTTGTTTTCCAGTACAATTATCTACGTTCTTAAATCAAGATACATTTATTTGAGCAAAATGACAAGATATTGAGGCTTTTTTAAAGGTTCGACAAAATGTCTAAAATTAGAAAAAATATCATTTTTCTGATTTTTTTCAGAACGTCTTTTTCTTTCCCAAATAAATGTATCATTCATTCATTTGATTCAGACATTCATTCATACATACATTCTTGATTTAATGTTTCTTATCCTGATATAAAAATATTTAAATATTTGTACCGGAAAACCAGACAAATATACTAATAAAAACATCTTTTCTTTTTTTTTTTTTTACAGTGTATCAACTTGTTTACACACTGTAAAAAGTGATAAGTTGACTTAACTTAAAAAAATTGAGGAAACCCATTGCCTTAAAATTTTTAAGTATATGATCATTAAAAAAATAAGTTCATTGAATTGTCAAGTTCACTTAACTTTAAAAAAAAAAAAATTATTATGTACTTAATCATTTTAAGGCAACGGGTTTCCTCGGTTTTTTTAAGTTAAGTCAACTTATCACTTTTTACAGTGCATCCTTCCTTTGAATTCATAAATAGAAATAGACCATAAACCCACTCTTTTGTGCTGGTCTTTATCAGTTTTTCTTTGTGAAAGCAGTTTTGGCATGAACAGTAGAAACAGCCGTTGTTGTGTAGTTAGTGGTGATCTGGTTGGAAAAGACTGTGGCCTAATTGTAGTTGACGAAAGACTTGTCGCCTTGATCTGCATGACTGTTGAGTAGCAGTGTTGACAGCTAGTGCTTTCCGCATCACTTCCTGTTTTTCCCTTAACATAGGCTGTGGTCATGTGATCATTTCTGTCCCAGTCACAGCTAGAGAAAGAAGCAGAATAAAAATGATATCATCAAAGCAAAATGACCTGGTTTACTTTTTCTCCACAGTTTGTTTGGCATCTCCTCCATCGTTCGAACCGACTGTTCCTCTACCTGGAAGCTTGCTGTCAACAGTGGTCTGAACTGGCACCATTTTGTCAATCCCATCATGCTCTTGGTGCTGTACTACACACTGGCCACCTTGATCCGCCTGTGGCTGCAAGATCCCATGTTCATGGTGAGCCTAATGTCACTCAAAGTGAAGAAAGTACTAATATTTTAAAGTGTGTTTTAAGTATTATTTTAATGTACACACTGCCAAAAAAAAATATATTATTATTTTATTTATATGTTCTAGTTAAAAATATCCAAATATCTTTTAAATGTTATACATTAAATTATTTTTGTCATTGTCATCATGTTTTAAAGCGGAAACTTCACTAAATTTGATGTATGGATACAAAAAAATCCAGTGGAGAAAAAATGGTGAAAATAATGAAATTAGGAAAATAAATAAAGTAGTTTATTGTGTTTTTTTTTATCTTTAATGCTTGAAAGCTTGTATCAATTTAATGCATTTTTCATGCACTTTAATACAACGAAATTGATTTGTATATATTTAGGGATTTTACAAAAGGCAAACAACATATTGAGGACAGAGAGACAAACATATATAATGATTTATTGGTCAATTAAAAATTAGTTTCAAGAAAACATTTGTAGTTAAAATAAAGAAATATGCTAAATTGCTTAATAAATAAATAAATGTGAATATTCCTTAATAAATATTAGTCAACTGTGTGTATATTATGCTTTGCTTATATGAAGAATGGTTATTATTATTAAACTAAAACTTAAATAATTTTTGTTAATTTAAATAAAATGTAAATAAAATGAAAAAAAAAACTTTAAAAACAATTTATAAAATAAAAATGAATAAACTATGTAGACTTTTAAAATGAATAAAAATGACAATAACACACAAGAAAATTTCAGAAACTTGTACTAAAATTAAAGTGAAAACAAAATATCAAAATAAAATGTCATTCAAAAATATTACCAAAAAAATCTTGGATGTATAATAGTATTTCAATCATACTAAAATAACACTGATATGAAGACGTATATGTGACCCTGGAGCACAAAAGCAGTCTTAAGTCGCTGGGGTATATTTGTAGCAATAGCCAAAAATACACTGTATGGGTCAAAATTATAAATTTTTCTTTTATGCCAAAAATCATTAGGATATTAAGTAAAGATCATGTTCCATGAAGATATTTTGTAAATTTATTACCGTAAATGTATCAAAACTTCATAATTAATATGCATTGCTAAGAACTTCATTTGGACAGCTTTTAAGGCAATTTTCTCAATATTTAGATTTTTTTGCACCCTCAGATTCCAGATTTTCAAATAGTTGTATTTCTGCTAAATATTGTCCGATCCTAACACACCATACATCAATGGAAAGCTTATTTATTCAGCTTTCAGATGATGTATAAATCTCAATTTCGAAAAATTGTGGTCCAGGGTCACATATGATAGGTACGTAACAATGCACAATGCTGGTTTGATCTCTGTCCACATGCTGTCATGACACGCTGCGGTTCTCGGGTTTATAGAGCGCTCAATAAACTCGGTCCTTCAAAACCTCACATGCATGAGCTTATTGATTCACATGCCTCTAGGTTTGATCACAGCATGATTTCATGATTTCCTTGTCGCCGTAAATCTAAGTGATGAGAATAACCGGTTGCGTGACTTCACAGAGAGATCAATGATGAATCATAAACGCCGTTATGCCTTCATCTGATGAAATGATTAGTTCAGTGTTGTTTTCATCTTATGACTCCATTAGGCGTGTTTATCATCTTTGGCGTTTTCACTCGTAAGCTGCTCCATGATACATGTTTTAATTTCACTCACTGAATATGTTTGTGTGTGTATTGATCTCTCTCCAGCAGGAGAGTGAGGAAGAGGAGATAAACGAGGGAAATGAGACCGCGGAAAACAGCTTCGTTCACACGTCGATTGGGAAGCGGCTGCTCTGGTGGAAAGCGCATCAGAAAACCGAGGAAAGAAATGTGAGGAAACAAAGAGCATTTTTAAAGCTTAAATTAAGAAAACGTCTCACAATGCTAGACTTGATCTTAATTTAATTCAATTTTAAAGGCCACGAGTCTGAATTTAACATGCATGTAATGAGGTCATAGACCAGTGGAACAAAAACATTCAAAATACACTTTAAATTGCACTTGATCTATTTGTGTCTGTAGATTTGAATTACAATACATATCTTTAAAGTGATGTTTTTATCTCCACTTCAGCGGCACTAAAATTTACAGTTGTATTCCTATCTATATTCTGAGGGGTTTGTTTATATATAATTTGCACTGATTTATATAGCATTTTATTCCTAAAACATGGTGAATTTTTTTTTTTCTTTTTTCTGGTTGTTGACAGTATTTTCTGATTTATTGAGTGATCCAAAATCCCTTCTATAAAAACATTTAACTCTAATATATCGACAAAATTAAATACGAATTTTGAACCTGGCTTTGTCCAATGTTCAGATTTATGAAAATATTTTGAAGAATGTGGGTAGCCAAAGAATGTGTGTAGCACTCACATTCTTCAAAATATCTTCTTTTGTGTTCATTGGAAGAAAGTAGTTTCCCTATCCTTTTAAGTCAAGACAGCTCAGGTAATTGGGGCATAAAAAAAAATTAATAGTTTAAGTAATACATTAAGAATCACAAACATTCCAGAAATTTAAATGAGGCTCAAATGAGGCGTTAGCTCATTAAAAAAGCACTTATAGATATATTTCTAGAATATATATCTGAATATTGGATAAAGTCAGGTTCAAAATTCTTGTTCCATTTGGTTGACGTTAGAGTTAAACGTTTTTATAGAAGGAATTTTGGATAACTCTTTTTAACACTCCATAAATAAAACAAATATGATCAACAGCACGAAAAAATGAAATAAAACTGTTTAATTTGGAGTTTGCAAGTCCTGCTGAAGTGAAGAAAAAAATGAACAGCCTTTAAAGATATTCATTTTCACCATGTTTTTAGGAATAAAATGTTACACAAATCAGTATGAATTATATATGAACAAACCCATAAATAAAACCCTTCAGAATATATATATATATATATATATATATAGGAATAAAACTGTTAAATTTGGTGTATGCAAGTGCTGCTTAAGTGGAGAAAAAAAACTCACATTCTTTAAAGATATGCATTTTCACCATATTTTTAGGAATAAAATTTTATATAAATCAGTGCAAATGATTTATGAATTAACCCCTCAGTAAAAACCTTCAGAATATTGGTAAGAATAAAACTGTAAATTTTAGTTCATGTAAGTGCTGCTGAAGTGGAGATAAAAAAACACATTTTGAGAAAGCATGGCCTTTAAAGATATGTATTGCAATTAAAATCTACAAACGCAAATAAATAAAGTGCAATAATATAAACACTTAAAAGTGTATTTTGGAAGATTGTGTTCCACTAGTCTGAAACAACACGGTATGAAAAGCCAAATATCACAAAATTGACTAGTGCATAATTTTTTATTTTTTGGCTACAGCATCAAGATGTCCATGTTATCTTAAACTTTAGTGTCCATCCTCTCCGGTCAGCATTAAAGGTTTTTGAGCTCGCATCGGTCTGAGTGCTGGTCTCTATCTGTGAATAGCGCCGCTGTACTTTGCTCTGCTCAGCGCTGATGTTAGAGAACAGCATAATGTTATCGACCCTCCTGTGCTCATCAATACATTCACCTTGCCCCGTCTGCTGTCTTTCTTTCTCTCTCTCTCTCTTTAGCTCATTTCCACTCAGGACGGGTACAGCACCTCGGAGGTTTGCTATCACTGTGGTTTTGCCAAGTCTTATGTAACTCTGTGTCTGCAAATTTTAACTGTACAAGACAAATATAGTGTGATTGATTTGAGCTTTTAGCAGCTTGTGTCTGTGTGTACGCTGCTCTCTTGATGTGGCATGATTCAGTGGCTTTGGGGTGAAACTTGATCTCTCTGGGTGAATCGCCAAAACCGTTAAATGAAAAGAAAAAGAAAGTCCCTCTAAATTTTCATGACTAGTCGTTTTGTAAATCTCATTCAATTTAATTTCCCTGTTTTTAAATAAATAATATATATCGTTATTAATATTAATATTAATATTAATATTAATATACTGCAATACACTGTGCAATTTTTATCTATAATTATATATTATTTAAAATATGTAATAATTTAAATATATATATTTTTTCATATTTCCCATTAATCCCATAAATCTCATTAGATTTAATTGATTCTGTTTTTAAATAGCAATTGTTGATCATAATAGCATTACATTGATATTAATTGCATATTAATTATTGTAATAAAAATATACTGTATCTTTTATTTTTATTTTATTTATTTATTTATTTTTGTATTCTGGTAAGGAGAATTTGTAGCAAAGTTGTGGTTGATGAAAATGTCACGATGCAAACAAAAATCTTTGTTTTCTTTATATTAAATATAATTGCTTATTTATTTCTCTTTTGGGCATTTTCTTGTTGGTTTTGTGAGATTCACCCATTTTGACAAGCAAAGATTTTTAAAAACAATTATAATAAAAAAAAATTTTTTTAAAACGTTGCATGCTGTATATTAATGTCATTTTTTTGTGTTGCTATAAAGGTAGTGGTGATTAACTCAAACGGGACGTCGTTTGATTATGTCTCTGCTGTGCCCATTGAGAACGGACCGGTCAGTCTGGACATTTACTCAACTCCTCAGTACAAAGTGGATCAGCCTGTCGAATTTGAAGGTGACATACCGTAAATACACATCCGTAGATATCTTTGAACTGAAACACCTATTAAAACAATTAAACTTCTAACTCTATATTCTACCCACGGTTATCATAAAAATAATTTTTGTAACTTGACATAAATGTTAACTAAATGAAAATATAAAAAAAAAAAATTTAAACAGAAGTATAGATTAATAAAAATATATACAGACATACTTAAATGGCAGAAATGCACAACAAAATTTCTAAAACTAACAAAAATGAAAATGAAGATGGAAAATAAGCAGAAAAATAAAAACTAATTCAAACTGTTAATAAAAATTTAAAACTATAATAGTATCTCAATAATACTAAAATAAGAGGTTCTATCATCGCTTCGATCAAAATATGTTTAACAAAATTTAGATGAGAAGTAGATAATAAAAGCCAGTTTAAAAACAAAGTGCAATAAACTGTTCTGTTCTTCAGTATCTAGTTTATTTGATACCGAGGCTGGTCAAAAACTGGGGCAAAACCAGTGACAAGTTCTTTTTCAAAAGCGCTCATTGCACTATAACCAGGTAGTTTTTAAACACGACTAACTGATAAAAATAGCACCGCTGTCTGTGGCTGAGACTAGTTCCTGCTCATTCACTGACATTTTTTCTTAAGTGAACAAATGGAAATTACTGTTATTTTAATGCTCCACACAGAGAAGACGGATGAAAACACAAATGAGATCTTGGACTCACAGCTGGATGAGGAAGAGGAGAAGACAGATGCGGAAGACGAAGAGGAAGAAGAAGAAGAGGAAGAGCAGGGCGGACCACCAGGCACTCTCGTGAAAGTGTTCAAGTTCATTATGAAGCAGAGCTACATCTGTGCTCTAATTGCTATGATGGTGAGAAGGTCAAAGGTTTGAAGGAGGTTAAAGGGATGGTTCACCCAAAAAATGCCATCCAAGATGTAGGTTATGTATTTTCTTCAGTAGAACAGTAAAGAAGATTTTTAGCTGAAATTGTGGTCCTTGGCGACTCATAAATTGCAAGTCAGTGGGTGCTTGTTTTTGAGAGAGAGAAAAAAAAGCACATAATTTTGTGTTACTTAACGTTTTTTTTTTTTTTTTGCTTTTTTTAATTCTCAAAAATCTTGCATTTTACGAATAACCAAGGACCACGGTTTCAGCTAAAAATGTTCTTTACTGTTCTACTGAAGAATATAGTCATCTACATCTTGGGTGGCCTGAGGATGAGATTTTAATTTTTGGGTGAACTATTTGAAGATCTACATTAGATTTTGTGTAGGAAATGATTCAACAAAAAGCATTAAAATATAAACCATGACATCTCATCATCGATCTTTCTTCATTTCTAAGGCATGGAGTATAACGTACGTTAGCTGGCTGACGTTTGTCTTTCTGCTGTGGTCCTGTACTCTGTGGATGGTGCGAGACCGGAGGAAATACGCCATGATGACCTCGCCGTTCATGGTGGCCTACGGGAACCTCCTGTTGGTCCTTCAGTATATCTGGTGTTTTGAGCACTTGGATCCAGTGCCGGGTTTCTTTCTGAAGATGAAGGTGCCCTTCACTGAACTGAGCACCAAGGTAACAATTAAACAATGAAAATATTGAAAATATGTATATTAGAATGTAATATGTGACCCTGGACAACAAAACCAGTCTTAAGTGTCAATTTTTGGAAATTATACATCATCTTAATCTTTCCATTGATGTATGGTTTGTTAGGATCGGACAATATTTGGCTGAGATACAACTATTTGAAAATCTGGAATCTGAGGGTGCAAAAAAATCTAAATATTGAGAAAATCGCCTTTAAAGTTGTCCGAATGAAGTTCTTAGCAATGCATATTACTAATCAAAAATTAAGTTTTGATATATTTACTGTAAGAAATTTACTAAATATCTTCATGGAACATGATCTTTACTTAATATCCTGATGATTTTTGGCATAAAAGAAAAATGGATAATTTTGACCCATACAGTGTATTTTTGTCTATTGCTACAAATATACCCCAGCGACTTAAGACCGCTTTTGTCCTCCAGGGTCACATATATATATAAAATTGAATTAGTATATTTGATTTTAGCCAAAACCAAAAATTATTAAGATTTTATATTGCTTTGAAAAAAGTATCTTCTGCTTATCAAGACTGAATTTATTTGATCAAAAATACAGTAAAAACAGTAATATTGTGAAATATTATTACAATTTAAAATAACTATTTTCTAGAAACTTAGAAAAAATATGATCAAATATTATTGCTGCTCAATTATTAATAATGCTGGTTATTATTAATATTAAAAATTTTGCTGCTTAATATTTTTTTTTTTTTTGTGAAACCCGTGAGGCATTTGACTTTTTCATGATTATTTGATTGATATAAAGTTTCGATCTGTCTTTGCTGAATTAAATGATCAGTTTCTTTTTTTTTTTCTTTTTTTTTTAATGCTACTTGTGATCCAAATTTTTGAGTGGTAGTGTATCACAGTTTACACATTGAAAACACTGACAATAATCAGAAATGTTTCTTCAGCAGCTTTGACTCACAGAAATACTTTATTATATTACTACGTTTTATTATTATTATTATATTGCTTTTTAAAAATATATATATTCAAAGAGAAGAACAGTTATTTGAAATTGTAATAATATTTATTACTGTTTTTACTGTGTTTTTTAACAAATATCTGCAGCCTTGGTAAGCAAAAGTCTTCTTTCAAAATCATACTGACCCCAAACTTCTGAATGAAGTAGTATGTTTTCTATAAATAGGGCAAATATGTCATTTCTGTGTAATATTCAACAGATAATTTATTAACCCCGTGACAGTTATATAGTTATAGTTTACTAATGTGTTTTTGGCATCGTGTCTGTAGATTCTGTGTCAGCTGAGTTTCTGGCTGCTGCTCAGACAAACTTTGATGGAGAGACAAGAGAAGATGGAAGAGGAAGCAGCTCTTTGTGACGTCCAAGTAGATGAGCAGAAAAAAGGTGGCTTCTTCTATATGTGATGTACAGATTAAATCTTGTAATAGCAGAAAATCTTCTGTTATATACTCACAAAGAAATAACTTTCTATGTGGTTTGCAGAGGAAGAAAAAGACAAAGAGGAAGAGGAAGAGGAGGGGGACGAGAACGACCTGATGCATGTGATTGGGAAACTAGTGATGGCTCTGCTGGTGAAATACTGGATCTATATCTGCGGAGGAATGTTCTTCTTTGTCAGCTTCGAAGGAGAGATTGTCATGTACAAGATCGTCTACATGATGATGTTTCTGTCCTGCGTGGCTCTTTACCAGGTGCTGCACTGCTGTCTAACCAGTACAGTACAGTTCACACTCCGCTAAAGTACAAAAAGTCAAATAAAAGTCTAATTTTGAGCTCCAGGCAAAAAATGTGAAAAATGTCACAAAAATGAGTTCATTAAGGCCCTTGTCTAGCAATGCCAATGCTCCAAATAGTAATTAAACATCTGAAATGATCTTTATTTGAATGCTCGTATTGCTCGCTTCTTGGCGACTGGTGCTTCCCTCAGCACTAGCACAGATGTAGTTATAAAGCGCAGCATTACAGCTTTGTGAACATCTCAATAGCGTGAGTCTGAACCAGTGAAATGTGATGTTCAAATCCATGCTAAACAAACGTTCACGCTGACTGACACATCCGAAGTGTGCGCGTAAAGATGCATCTCTCAGACAGTGCGTGATCCTGAATTACGATATTTCAAAATATTCACGCAAACATTATCTGCTATGTATTAAGTTGGTGAACTGTTGGGGAAAAACGTATAATGTTATTTCAGATGAGATCCTTGCATTATAGTAGGTCTTAATATGTAGGCCGTCTGTCTCATTAATGCTAATCTAACAATAAAAGAAAGAGGGAATTACTCGCTGCTCTTGAATGAATGGCTTTTGTAGTTTTACTTATCTGTTTATTTGTTACAAAAACACTGGAGTCATTTTTACATTTGTTTTCTTACTTGAATGCTTCTGTTAAGTGGTAAGATGAAAAAAGTAACGTACTATTTCATTTGTTTCTTTCTTATATTATTATTTGTTATACTATTTATTTGCATATTTGTTCTAATTTTGACTAAGAAAGATAAAATTAAAAATAGCTTTATAGTAATTATTATTAAGAAAAGAAGTGGAGGAAAAGATGCAGTGTTGCTAGGTGATTTTGCTTTTGAACTCGATTTTTCGATCAAACGGGTGCAGCTCAGTCATTTTTTTGTTTTGTTTTTGTCCAATTCCAAACAAATCACACATCATTTTGAAGATTTTTTTTTTTTTTTTTAAGTAGAGATTGTGAAAATAAAAATAAACCATTTTTAAACAATTTTTCAAATTTGCTCATTGGGACTTATTTTGCCAGCACAGGTCACCATATATTTTATGCAAAAGAAAAAAAATGGGGAACTATATACAGTATATTTATAAAATTAAAATAGGCCTAGTTTTATTGTAAAAATGTTGTCATTTTGCATTAAACAGCTGCCTATTTTATTCAAAATTTTATATATAATTGTATAACTATAATGTATAAAATAGATGAATAGTTATCAATTTAAATTACGACAGAAGTTTAATTTCTGGGTCAACTTTTCCTTTGACAGAGCGGTTTTGTTCTCCTCAGGTGCATTATGAGTGGTGGCGCAGGATCCTGAAGTACTTCTGGATGTCTGTGGTGGTATACACCATGCTAGTGCTCATCCTAATCTACACCTGTCAGTTTGAGAACGCCATCGCTAACTGGACCAAAATGACGGGCATACCAGAAGAAGTGTGAGTTTCGAACATTCTTAGATGTGTTTGATCAGTCGAACGTACCACAAACCGTACGATTCAGACCCTAGTCAGCTGCCTTGTGGTCTGTTAAACCTTGTATTTGACTAATATACACCTTGTATTTAAGGTGCAAAGTATGTCAGTGCTGCCCAAAATGAAAGCGTTTTAAGTCCGAATAATGCAGTAATGGTTCTCTGTTTGTCTCTCAGACTGAAGGACATCGGTCTGGTGAGGTACAGCCTCGCTGATCTGTTCACCCGTATCTTCATCCCCACGTCCTTCCTTCTGGTCTGCATCCTGCACCTGCATTACTTCCACGACGGCTTCCTGCAGCTCACCGATCTCAAAGCCGTCATCAGCAAAGAGCAGAGCACCATTTACAGGTGAGAGACACTTTCCCGCCAGTCACAGCTGAGGCTAACAGGAAGTGTGGAGATGATGTCATTTAAGGAAAGGTCATGTGTCATAAATGAGTCACATTTGTAATAACACAAATGCATACGTGAAACCACATTTCAAATCAGCTATTTTCTTAGTGAAACAACAATAATTTGAGTACGTGTTATTTTTAGTAATAATAATTATGATTAAAGCAATGGACCACCAGAGCTAATGTTTAGTAAACATTTAATCATTTTTTAGAATAATTTGAATATTTAATTTAATAATTTTTATATAATATATATTTATATCCTAATTTTAATATTTAATTTCATAAATTCAAGAATTTTTTATTAATTAATCGTTATGAATAATACTTTTTTTTTTTTTACTTTTATAATAATGTTTTAAAAATAAAGTTTTATTCATAAAGTTTCGCAAGCGCCACGTTGCTGTTCAGAGTAGCAATACGCACTAATAATAACAACAACAATCATCATGTTTTACATCACAGTAGTAATGAGGATTGTTTGATGAACATTAACTCTTGTGTTGCATTGCTTTAATAACTAATTGTAAACAGAAAATGAGTAGCAATATTTTACTTGTACTAGAGGTGTGCAGAGTTCATTTCATTGTCTTGTTGAACTTAACTTACGATTGTTTCATCCTCGTGCCTTGTTTCCTCATTTCTTCATTTCTTTCATGATCGTTTTCTCTCTGTTGAATCTGCAGAAGTGTCATCCTTGTTTTCCGTGCAGACAAATCAATCTTTTTTAATGCAAATCGATTTCTTATTTTAACCAATCATGTGCTCCCATCTTTCCCTGCCATCCCTTACCTCGCAGCTATACTAAAGTCAGTGGTCGTATCTATCTGATCGTGGATAGGTGGGTGACTGCTTGTCTTTCTCTGGCATCCATGGAAATAACAGTCAATGTTCACCTTTTCCCTGAATTCCCAAAATCCCTCATTCTTCTCACTACTCCTGTTTGCCAGTACACTCTTTTCTCACTTAAAAATCCGCTAGATTCCTGAATAGATAAAAAAAAAAAAAAAAAGAAAAAAAAAAGTATGACGTCACTCTGTCAGTGACCTGGTTTCCTGTCTAGAACTTTAACGTTTGCTTTAAATGTTACAAAATGTCAAAGTCAACATGAAACTGCACACAAAAACCATTTTACTTTTTCATAATCAGATATATTTCCCAATGAATACAAATATTTGGATAACAAGTTATCCAAATGGGGGTTAGTCATTATCTGATGATGAATAAAATATAAAGTTGATGAAATAAGGTTTTCCCTCATTGAATATTCATTTTCATTGAGAAATATGCAGCCGAAGGCCAAGTTCTCAATCCAGAGCATTTACAAAAAATCTAACTTTATTTGCTAATATCACTGTATCTTTATTAGATTTAATGGGCAGTAAAAGACTGCGTTAACTATGGTACGATTACCCTCAACAACAGCCTAAAAAAATAACTAAATAAGGTGTTTGGCTGTTTGTTCATTTCAGCTAATAACCCACATATGCTCAGTGACATCAGCCAGTTAGTGTTATTTATATACTTTTATAGCATTTATTAATATTCTGAATTAGATTTTCAGTTTTAATTTGAATTTAGTTTTTTAACTAAGTTTATTTATATAGCAAATTGTATACACAATGGCAATTCATAAATGCTTTACATAAAAGGGATATAACATAGTTCAAAATAATGACGACAGATGCATAAGAAATTAAGTAAACAAAAGCAAATAATGAAATCATTTCAAATGTAAACATTTTATTACAAAATAAACTTTTAAAATGTACTGAAACATATATAATAATAATAATAATTATATATATATATATATAATTTATATATAAGAATAACAATTTAGTTCTATGTTTTTGCCATTTCTGATAGTTTTTGATATTTCTATTTAGTCTTTACATTTTTATTTCTGTTTTAGTTGTTTTCGCTTTATTTCAATTAACAAAATAGTCGTAGTTTATGTAGTCATTTTAGTTACCAATGAAAGCCATTTCAGGCAAGTTATTTTGATAATTAAAAAAAAAAAATAGTTTGTTTGTTTTTGAATAAAAGTTATGACTGGAAACCCGTATTAAAATACTAAATAGGGTCGGTTTTGAGTTCATGTTGACTTTAAAACTCTGCCTGCTCAAATGCATCCCAGAAAGTTCTACTTGAGCCGGTATATCCCGACGATAGTCCCGCTCTCAGACTCTGACAGGGAATGAATCTCCTCAGCATGTCTTTGAAATGCACGGCCTCTCCTCCTTAAAGAATCTCTCTGTCCCTCTTTCTCTGTCTCATCTTACAGTAATGTTCAACTGTGTGAAACTTTTCATTGCTTTGATTTCGTATATTTCCATTCTGTAAATTGCTTCAACAGCATCAAGCAAAAAATCTCTTCTCCTCAGAGCAAGTAAGTGTGGTATAAACAAGGTAAAGCTTTGACATGAAACCTCATCATGCAAGCGTTTAAACCCTTCATAGCAGCAAGACCATCCAGAAGAGGCCATTGCCACTAAAGTCTGACTGCAGAAATATTTGTTTTGGTTTTTTGGTCACACGATTCATGTATGGCAGACACGTGCATTGCTTCTTTAAAAAATAATAATGCAATCCGGCTTGTTCCTTACGGATCTAATGCACACGGCATCCATGTTTTCCACCCAAACCCTGCCTGTGGAATCCTGATTCAAGGCCATTTATTGGCCACTAACATTTAAATAACTGCATTTTATAACCCAAACTGAGCTAACTTGATCAGCATGTGATCTAAGTGTAAGGAAAGTATGGGTGATTCATCAATTACAGGAACTTTTCTTTCTCATTTTAAAGACAAAGAAAGAAGCTTTAAAGAAAATAAATACAAATGAATGATAATTCTTTTCATTGTGGCTTTTTATTAATGTTATTATTATATTTTAAATTTTTTGGGGTGTGGGGGGGGGGGTGTATTTTGATGAGTATCACAGTGCTAAATTTGCTAGAATTTCTGTATTTTTCCTCCAATCCCCCCACATTTCCTCAAGAACTTTAAACCTGTAAACTGCTGCATTATGTAACGGACCGAATGTGCTTCCCGTTGTGGAAGCGGTTAGCAGGTGAGCATGGTTAAACTACTAAGTCAAGTTAAAATCCCACTGGTATTAAACATGTTTTAAATTAAATTAAATTAAATTAAATTAAATTAAATTAAATTAAATTAAATTAAATTAAATTAAATTAAATTAAATTAAATTAAATTAAATTAAATTAAATTAAATTAAATTAAATTAAATTAAATTAAATTAAATCTTAAAAATTTACTTGGCATTCATGAGTACAGATTGCATTTTCATAACAATTTAATTTTTTTTAATCATTGGAAAAATGAAAGGTGAGGGCCGTGATCAGATCTTTATTCCTGGATGTGTGATGAATGTTTTAACTTAGATGATGCATAGTTTAAAGAAGTTTCATTTTTCAAACTTTGAGAAAGTCAAAAGTGCCTCTAATTGAAGAATCACTCATTTGTCACAGATACACTGTAAATGAGTGAGACACTGTGTGTCTTTCTCTCCTAATGCAATCTTTCTGATCTCCAGACTGGCTCATCCTGACGGGAGTCTGGCCGATCTGACGATGATGAGCACGTCTCCAGAGCCGCTGCTGAAGGAGGAGAAAGAGAAAGAGTCCATGAACGAGGTGCTGGTCGTGGACTGTGTGGAGGAGGAGAAGAAGAAAGAGTCTCTGTCCATCCATTCAGCTCATCTGTCCAGTCAGGAGGACATTCAGCAGTTCAGTGCTGCCACAGATCCAGAACTGCCCTCAGAACAGAGCTCAGGTACTGAAGCCCAGTCCAATGCTTGAAGAAACCTGCAAAGCTACAGTACTGTTAAAAGTAAAAAAAAAAAGGAGCACTTGTGTAAAAATGTTGTAAAGTGAGGAAATAATGTCATAAATAGATTTTATTTATCAATTAACTTCTATTAACTAAATCAAATCAACATTTGATTGAAATCAAATCAATGTTAGGGCTGTCAATCGATTAAAATTTAGAATCGAATAATGCGTTGAAAAATCCATTATTGTGTTTATTGTGTTTATCCATTATATTTTTGGGTGAACTATCCCTTTAATTAGTTTTTATTTTTAGTTTTTTTTTTAATGCAGACTTTTATTTTTATTAGCATATTTTTAAATATGTAATATGAAATTATATTTAATAAAATGATACTCTAAATAAGAAACTAAAGTGGCAGTAAATGTCTTAATGAATGACTCATTGACTCATTCATTCATTCAATTTGTTCAAATGGCTGATTCATTCAGGAATGAATTTCAATTTGTTCAATTCACGGAATTCAGAAATTATCATTTAGAAATTATGTGTTTCTCGGAGACGCACAACAGTTCTGCTGGTAATAGGTAATATTTGCATAGGCAAAACTGAGCAAAGACAGACAATATTGTGTCTAAATTATGCATTTGTGCTATTTGGGACAATACAGCACTCGTGTGAATTTGCATTTGTTGCTCCTGTGATACTGCTTAACTATATCATATGATGTATATACGAGGAAAAAACTCATATGGGACATTTTCCACAATCTCTTGAATTTTAGGGGCATATAACTGCATCATGTTTATTACGAATCAACTGTATAGATGTGTATACATGGGTGTGATGATTCAAGTTATGGTTTGGTTTGTATCATTGTTTTAGGGTCACAGTTTCGGTACGGTTCGGTATGTGCTATGTTTAGGGAAAAAAGGACTATACTGTCAAATAAAAAAAAGACAATATGAACAAATAATCTAGCTAAGCAACAGCACAAATAAATAAAATAGAGCAAAGATACAAATAAAATAAACCATGCTTTTCTGTTTTTTTAGGTAGGTCTAACATTAGTCTTTAGGTACAGAAATTGAATAAAGTTATCAAATGTAAAATAACATTGCATATTTGACTGTATAAATTAAAGATGAATCTGTTTGATTAACATTAAAAGAGTGCTGTCACTTTAAGAGAATGCACGGATCCAGTGCACTGATACTGTATACGTTCATCTGACTATGAGTGTGCCCAGCAACTGAATGGTGCCACAGGTGCAGCTCACAGAGCAGTATATATCCCACCCAAGGACCGGCTTTCGGTCAGTAGAGTGTTCGGTGTCAGAATGGGAAAAGCTGCCGATTTATCTCTCTTCGCTTCTGTTTCAGACCTCAAGAATAAATGGCATTTGGTGCTCGACCGGCTCACGGTCCTGTTCCTCAAGTTCCTGGAGTGCTTCCATAAGCTGAAGCTCTTCATCTGGTGGCTGCTGGAGATGCACATCATCAAGATTGTGTCCACTTACATCATCGTGCTAGCTCTCAAAGAGGTAGAAGCTCAAACACGAGGTTGTCATCGAGTAATCAGAAGGTGTTTCTATTTCTCACATGTGTCTCTTGCAGGTTTCGCTGCTGAACTATGTGTTTTTGATCTCGTGGACGTTTGCGCTGCCATATCAGCAGTTTCGAGTTCGTGCTTCCAGCGTTTGCACCATCTGGACATGTGTCATCATCATCTGCAAGTTGTTATATCAGCTGAAGTCCATCAAGCACACAAACTACTCAAGTAATTGTTCAATGGTGGGTTTCTTTACTTATCAAATGAGTTTGTCACTACTCACATAAACAGATTACAAAACACATAAAACCCAAAGTACAAAAAAACGTATCCTACATTATAACTACACTTCTAAAAAAACTACACAAAACACGCACATTTCCTTAAAAAATACAAATATTTCTAAGACGGTTTAAAGATGGGAGTGCTTCTAACATCAAAATACTCTGCATTTAAGAGGAAAAAGCAATTTTGCTGAACTCAGAATAAACACTAGGCACAATTCAAAATAATTTAGAAGAAGATCTGGTCCTATAATGAAAAGTATAATATAATAAAAGTTTACAATTTACCTAATAGCGCCTTAGCAATAAACAGCAGCATATGCATTTTTCTCCTCTCATTCAAGGAGGACCAACCAATCAAGTCATATAAAGTACAAAGATGAGCACATATAGATGCACTTGTCACAAATCGGACTGCAGCATGATATATACAATCCAATATTTTTAGTGAAGATAAGTTTGCATATATATAAATCACATCACCATAATCCACCTAAAAGAAACAACTTTGGAAAATTCTCTTTTAGGCTTGAATGGAAAAACATTTCTTTAACGAAAGAGAAAACCTAATTTAAGCCTTAGCTTTTTTAGAGGATCTTCATATTAATATTAAAACCCAACCTTTCATCAAGCCATATGCCCTGGTATTTATAGCAAGAGCAAACTCTTTGCATAGAACCCCCTTTTAAGGTTAAAATAGGTGGGACATCTATTTTCATACAACTGCAAGTAAAAAGCATATATTTAGTTTTTTTTTAGTATTTATAAAGATTCTCTAGTGAAAAGTAAATATACTAAAATGTATTTGAAATACATTCATTTCATGTTAAGTATACTACAAATACATTTTACTTTTAGTATACTAAACTGGTATACTAAATTGGAACAACTAATTTTGTGGTGAATGCACTTCAGTTGTGCAGAAGTTCAGCTAAAGATAAACTGAAGTATATTTGCTTTTAAAAACTGATATTATTCAAAGATCACACAATCCTCATCAATAGCGATATTAAAACACATTTTAGGCTTAATATTAAGAAAAGTGCATTGTGCACAAGTGATACTTCAAATAAAGTTTAATTACAATTTTTATATCAGCCTCGAGCAATATGTCAGGAAATGTGTTAATAGATTTGAACAATACTTAGTATGAGATAAATGTATCTTAAATATATTACTCTTTTTTTTTTTACTAGGGTTGCAATGACCAAAGAGAGTCTTGTAATAGCTCTATGGCCTGTTTTTTGGACTTTGCTATTATATCGATAATTGTATCATCAGCATATAAATGTATTTTAGCTGCAGGTCATTTATATAAAATGAAAATAGAATTGGTGCTAAAAAGAGGTCACTGTGGGAAACCTTTAACCTTGAAAGAGGACAATAGTTATCTACGGTAATTCATAGGGTCAACCTCTTATTAGCAAAGGAAGAACCAAGGCTGATGTCCATGCACAAGGAATTACATTTGAAGTTAAGTGATAGGTTCTGCTATGAGATCTGCGCCAATCTAAATGTGAAAAGGCTCTGTAAACTTGTTCTACTAGAATAAGAGTAAAAGTAAACAGCTGAGTAGAACGACACATATCAGCTTCAAAACTCTCTTTTATCTGATGTTCACCTTAAATTAGTAGGATCAGTGGTGGAACCAGCAACAATAAAATGGTTATTAAAATCATTAACATTATTTTATAGTTCTGTCATTTCCTTTTAAATAGTCAGGCAGACTAGTGGAGGATTTTACATCAGAAGCTGATCTGGTTAAGTTCCAGAATTTAGTTGGATCATTCAGAATTTAATTCATCATACAGCATTTAGATATTAATTACATGTAGAATTCAGTTCATTTAGAATCACATTTATAATTTCAAGAAATAATCAACTATTTCTTAGTGTCCTGTAGCGTACTAAATCCAAATGGTTATTGTTTTCTTGGCTTTGGCCCAAGCAACATCTCTTCTCTTTAATACGAGAAGAGATTAACTCAGTAAACCAGGGGTTATCTCTGCCTTTTACCCCAAATCTTTTAAATGGAGCATGTTTGTCACATATGCTAAATCAACACCAGGTATCAGTGAGATATGAGTGTGTTTACATGCATGTTTTTAATAGCTGACAACAGTGGTCATGTACAGTAAGCTTGGTAACCCGCTTTCTTTTTATCGGAGTAAAGTCATAAATGGCTTAAGCATAAACCAGTCGACTCCCTGATTTTGCCCAGCATGTAAACTGCTCTCTGCCAGCTTATTGAAGTGTGCATGTGTAATATGTGACAGGGACGCATCGTTAGGGCAGATTTAAGCGCATCCAGACAGAGCAAGTGTTTTGCAGTAAAGAAAAAAGGAAATACATCACAAACACAGACTTTCATGACTCAGAAAATGATCAAAATGAGTTCTCATCTCGTGCAGCAGAAGCAGACGTGGTTCAGTCAAAACCCTGCATCTGTAACTGCATGAGAGGATGATACATGAGCTCTAAGTTTCCCACCGATGTGAAGCAAGCTTTATTTAACATCACAACATATGGAATACTTAGAGTCAGATACGCAAATTGTTATATTTTGATGTCACTACAGGGAAATAACCTGATGTATTAATTAAGTCATGTAAACATGGTTTACTTGCGTTGTCAGGTTATTTTAATAAGCTGAAGTTAGTGAGTTATCAGCTTAGTGCTGTGCATGTAAACATGCTCAATATGTAAATCGCTGTCATAAATGTCTTGCAGAAAGGCTTGCTCATTAAAATATTTATTTATTTATATATAAATCTCAATATAATACGTAGTTAACTTTTTTGAAATCGTACAATTTCTCACAGTGGTCGCTTGCATCATTACAAAAAAGCTCTATGTATGGCATTAGTCAGGATGACATCAATTAATGAAGATTCTTATTAAGTCTAGTTTATATACCAGACTACACACAGACAATCATTAGTCTTAAACTCATTGGGGGTTTGAATCTGCACCCGCTCTGGACCTGGATTAGGGTGGATATTGTCAGATATTAAAAGCAAAAAAAGACAACCCAGTAGTGTAAAACGCTTGTCATTTCAAGCCGATGTGTAGTTTGGCTGTAGCAGAAGAGTAGATTTGCTGGTTCTTGTTTAATCATGTGATTGTGATCTCTGTAGCCATCCAACTACTCAAAAGAGCAAGAAAAGGAACTGTATCAATCCCTGCTGTACAAGGATCCCATTGATCCCGCAAACTGGGTCGGCCTGGAGAAGTTTAATGAAAATTCTCCAGAACTGCCAAACCTGAGGGTAAGGAGATACTGTCAATTATTTTCTGGGAAATATGACTTTATCAGTTACATTTGGCATCAAACTGGCCTCTCCTGAGTGCTAACTTCATGTTTTATGCTAAATGTGCGACCTGTTATTATCATACCTATTATTACCTATTACAACATATTATAATTTTTCTAATGTACAGCACTTGTTTACATTCATCTTCTTGCTCTTCTCTTCCTTTCTCAGAATAACTTGTTGATGTTGGCCATCTTGGCGTTTGAAGTCACCATTTACAGACACCAGGAGTTTTTCCGTCTGAAAAACAAACTCTCTCCTCCTCCCTCTCGGACCATCTTTCACGACATCACCCGGCAACACCTCGACAACAGCATCATCAACTGCGCCAAATACTTCATCAATTACTTCTTCTACAAGTTCGGCTTAGAGGTGCATTTGATTTACTTAGATCTATCGATCTATCTATCTATCTATCTATCTATCTATCTATCTATCTATCTATCTATCTATCTATCTATCTATCTATCTATCTATCTATCTATCTATCTATCTATCTATCTATCCATCTATCTATCTATCTATCTATCTATCTATCTATCTATCTATCTATCTATCTATCTATCTATCTATCTATCTATCTATCTATCTATCTATCTATCTATCTGTCTGTCTGTCTGTCTGTCTGTCTGTCTGTCTGTCTGTCTGTCTGTCTGTCTGTCTATCTATCTATCTATCTGTCTGTCTGTCTGTCTGTCTGTCCATCTATCGTTCTATCGCTACATCGTTCTATCTCTCTCGGTTTGTTCCGGTGTTTTGTCAGGTGTGTTTCCTGATGGCGATCAATGTGATGGGTCAGCGGATGGATTTCTACTCCATGCTGCACGGTTTGGCTCTGGCTGTGGTGATGTACAGACGCAGGAGGAAAGCCATCGCTGAGATCTGGCCCAAATACTGCTGCTTCCTGGCCTGCATGATCACCTTCCAGTACTTAATCTGCATTGGAATCCCACCGGCTGCTTGTAAAGGTGTGTAGCTGTGGGCCTTTTCAAACGTCTTAATTATTTAACGGTTTCTTTTAGTCTTAGACTTTTTCCAGCTACTACACTATATAAGAGCACTGCAGCATTCTGGGATTAAGCACAGATTCTCATTCAGTTTGATATTGATGCAGAATCTCAGGGGTGTAAAAATACTCTTAAAGATTATGACAAGTGATAAAAAATGTAAATTAAAACATAAAATATTGACTTCTAAAGCCTCTGTGTGATCTCAACAATAATGAAACGTCTTTGAATTGTTTATTGGGGCATTTGAGGTTCATCTGCAAATATTGATATGCAATTAATAAGATTAATTGTTCAGCATATCATGTATTTAATTTGATTAATAATTATTGATTGACAGCCCTAATTGTTACTCAATATCATATTTATTTTCTTTAATTACAATTCCACTTAGCCTTTCCCTGGTAATAATATCAATAAATCTTTACAAATAATTTTTTCAAAATATATTTTTAGAAATGTTTACATTTTCTAAATTTTAATTTAAATGCAGCTTGTTTTTGAGGTTTGTAACACTTAATAAAACATCATCTTAGTGACCATCAAAATGTGAATTTTTATGTCCATTCAGTGTAGCAAACCATTACTGCTGACCATTCAATGTGTCAACTTCTGTGATACCATAACATCTGTATGTTTGTATGAGTTTTGGTCATTTTTTCAGTGATTTACAATGTACTGAACTTCTCTTTCTAGATTATCCCTGGAGGTTTCCTGACTCCATGATGGATTCTGACGTCATTAAATGGCTTTACCTTCCTGATTTCCACACTCAGCCCAACTCCATGTTCCTCGTCTGTGAGTTCTACCTCAGAAATATTCAGCATTAATGCTTATACTGTATGTTTTGCCAATTAACATTAGAGTTTGTGCTGTTCAGACTTTTGACTGTCAGTATAAGATCTGGTCCATTTCCGTCCAGGTTATTTTATTTTATTTGGTTTGTTTTGTTTTGTTTTATGTATTTATTTATTAAATTAGTATTAAATACATCTTTTCTGCTAGTTTATTAAATTATCACAATATTTTATGTTTTACTTTGCTTTATTTTAGTTCTATTTTATTTTCAAAATACTACAGAAAATTACTTGCTCTGCCATAGTCAATAAATTATCCTAGGAGATTTGATTTGAACACTGAAGACCTCAGTCTCTGTCTGTCTAAAAGTAATAAATTGTCCTTTTATAAATTGTGAAGCAAATCCTTTTTTTGTACTCTGTGTGTATCAGATGGTGTGTAACTGCCATCAGTGGTCAAAATACCATTAATCTCTTTGTCCTCCATATTGACCCTTAAATTCGTGTCCTCTGTCCTCTGCTCTTGTGTTTGTCTGATGTAGATGACTTCTTGCTGCTGCTGTGTGCGTCGCTGCAGATGCAGGTGTTTGAAGATGAAAACAAAGCTGCTGTTCGTCTGATGGCGGGAGATAACGTGGAGATCTGCCGAGACCTGGATGCGGCGTCCTTCAGCGTTCACAACCCCGTACCGGACTTCATTCACTGCAGGTACACACAGCACATCATTAACTTACAGGTTCATGCTTAAAGGATAGTTCACCCAAAAATGAAAATTCTGTTGATTACTCACCCTCATGTCATTCCAAACTAGTAAGACCTTCGTTCATCTTCGGAACACAAATTAAGATATTTTTGATTCATTTCCGAGAGCTCTCTGACCCTCCATAGACAGCAAGGGTCCTACCATGATCAAGGCTCAGAAATGTAGTAAGGACATCGTTAAAATAATCCATGTGACATCAGGGGTTCAACAGTAATTTTTCAAAGCTACGAGAATACTTTTTGTGCATAAAGAAAAAAATAACGACTTTATTCAACAATTCATCTTCTTCACGTCACCCTGGCGCCATTTTGGAGTGTATCCATTGAACGTAAACAATGTATGCTGTTCTGTGTCGGCTGTGCCGTGCGCATACGTTGTTTACATTCAGGTCAAAACTCGCGCATACGTCGTGATACTCTCAGAAATGTTGCCAGGGTGGAGACGAATTGTTGAATAAAGTCGTTATTTTTGTTTTCTTTCTTCTTATGAAATATTGTCAGTGCATGTTGCTGTCAGAGTGAATGTCTATATTTTCTGATGACTGAGGTTGAGGAGCAGTTTATTCATGTCTTTGAATGTCAGTCACTCTACTGTACGTGATCCTCTTTCACCCTCACTTTCCAAGAATTTCCATGGATCATATTGCAGAAAGAAGGGAAAAATCCATAAGGCACCATCAAACGCTCTCTTTCTCTCTCTGTCTGAGCTCTAACCCAATAAGTAGCTTTTAAGTATGGACTGATCTTTTTTCTACAAGGTGATTGATTTTAGGGGAGGAAGCTGCTGCTTGTTGTGGTCCATCAATGCAGGTCCATATCACAACATCTCAGCTTTTCATCAGAGCTCTTAGTACAGGCCTGTGGCTAAACACAACGTCCAGCGTCTGCAAACAGGCCGTGAAGCCAGGAGGATGTACTTTAACCTTTGGAGTGGCGGGTCTAAAGTGCATTTCAAAGCATGTGTGAGCTTTTAACGTGCAAGAAAATGAGCAGCGTGTCCATATACATGTGAAGGAATCGCTCCGGGTATCGATCCGCTCATTATAATTATGCCTGTCAGGATGTCTGATACTACAGTATATAGGAAATTAAGCATAACATTTAAATAAATTATGCCTGCTTCCCCGTTTGCATACTTCCACTGTGCATTTAAAATCAAGTGTGTCAAGTTAACTTATCACATTATTTTATTCATTATGTTTTAAATATATATATAATATATAAGCCTTTATTTTATTTTTTTATTTTTTAGTTTGTTTTATATGCTCTACATTTGTCATATAATCATCAAATAAATAATGTTTTAGTAAGAGTGAATGAACAGTGTAATTTTTTACTGTTAAAATACTTTTTAATTAATCCAAATTGTTTATTCTGTTTTACATTTTTATTTTAGTTCTATTTTATTTTCAACCATAATGCAGAGAATTACTTGGGCTGCTACAGTACAGTGAGCACATTATCTTACAATTATTAATTACATTTAAATACAATTTTATTTGATTTTATTTGCTCTGTTTGTCATATAATTATGCTATGAAATAATGTTTTAGTACCAGTAAATGAACCAGGTAAATTTTTACTGTTAAAATACTTTTATTATGTTTTACATTATTTTTATTTTTATATTTTGGCTGTCCCAGTTAAATAGTAATGGATTAACGCTGGTTCTATTTGACCCTATCACCCGTAGTTCAAGCCAGACCCTCGGTTTTCCTTCACCAAACATTATTTCTAACACGCCTCCCATCCAGTAATTGCAAAGAGCTTTGTGCTTTGTTACTGTTAATAAGAAACAAAGTCTCAGCTTTCAAATCCTGAAAGCTTTTGAATCCCAAAATTCAAATGATGTGATGTGACAGATTGCTCTTGCGCTTCAGTTCAAGCGGCATCACTGCACACAAGACTTTTCCACTTTAATACAAGTTACAGTGCAAAATAAACACGAATGAAAACCAGAAGGTATGTTGAAAGATAAAGTACAACCTACTGAAATGTATCACATCTCATGTAATCGATCAATCAGCGTTTCAACCCAAAGAAAGACGTCAATAAAACAGCTTGGGAACAGCATGTTACTTAAAGTTGCTTTTACCCAAAGATTTTGTTTTACCTTATCCAGTGTTCGCAGTTCGTTAGTTAACTATAAAATTTTTTTAAAAACACTGTTAATTATATATGTATGTTTTAATAAATCTGTCATGATGACCCGTTTTTATGTAAACTACATTATGTGCAATAGCTGTATATAAGAGTTTTTATTTGAGTGTGATTATTATCTTAAAATAAACCGCATTTAATATAATAGCTTTGTTAATTTTAACATCTAATATTATGCGCAAAATGAGAGGGCTCCCTATAGTTAACAGGGAGAGATTAGAAAACTAAACTATAGATATCTGTATCAGCAGATATCATTCTGAATAATCGGCTATCATATCGGCTGAGAAATGTATTATTGGCGCATCCCTAGTTTGGATGGATAATTAAACAAACGTCAGTTAAACGTTACTCTCCTTCTCTCAGGTCGTACCTGGACATGCTGAAGGTGATCATGTTTAGCTACCTGTTCTGGTTCGTCCTGACCATCATCTTCATCACGGGAACGACTCGGATCAGCGTCTTCTGCATGGGTTACCTGGTGGCGTGTTTTTACTTCCTGCTCTTTGGTGGCAATCTCTTGCTCAAGCCAATCAAGAAGATCCTCCGTTACTGGGATTTCCTCATAGCTTACAATGTCTTCGTCATCACAATGAAGAACGTGTTTGCTGTGAGTGTCTTATACCTTAAAGAAATGCATTTACAGTTTTGAGCCAGTTCTGCCAAAATCATTACAGTAATGTATGAAATGTATTTATTTATTTGCAGAGAAATAAAAAAGAACATCCAAGAACATCTCAACATATTTTATAAATTTTTTATTTTATAGTAATTTTTACAGTACAGCGGATTTTACACTTTATTGACAGTATATATTCTCCATTTAGTGTTTAATTACCATGAAGTTTTAAGAATTATAAAGATTTGTATCAGTGAATAAAATAAAAGATTAATCATGTTAAAAGATGAATCATGCTAGTTAATAGTTACACAATAAATCCTATATATATGTATATATAGGATTTATTGTGTAACTATTAAAACTATTAAGATTAATCATGATTTATTATTTTAGTCTGTTGAGGAGGCTAGTAAATGCATGAACAGAGAAAATGAATAAAGCAATAAATTAAAAGATGAGTAACATGCATTAAGAATTGTATTTTTCTCTCTCTCTCTCTCCTTATATATATATATATATATATATATATATATATATATATATATATATATATATATATATATATATATATATATAAATATAATTTTTTTTTTTTTCACAGATTTTGGCGTGTGGTTATATCAAGCATTTGGTGAAGAATAGCTGCTGGTTGGTTCAGCTGCTCAGTCTTGCCTGCACCATAAAAGAATACAAAGCTCTAGAGGGTAAAGAAAGGCAAGGCAAGTTTATTTTTTATAGCACATTTCATACATACACAGTGGTAATTCAAAGTGCTTTACATAAAAGGAAGTGAAATAGTCATTAAAATATTAATCACAACAATAAAAACAAGGAATTAAAAAAATTATAATAAAAACAAGGAAATTATATAAAAATGTATTTAAAATGAATTTAAAACAGTTAAGAATAGAAAATGATTATACATAAAATACAGTGCAATTAGTTCGGACATAGCACAGTGCTCATTCAACAAATGCACAGCTAAACAGATGACTTTTGAGTCTGGATTTAAATGTGGCTAATGTTTTAGCACATCTGATCTCTTCTGGAAGCTGGTTCCAACTGCGGGCGGCATAATATCTAAAAGCGGACTCCCCTTGTTTTGTGTGAACCCTTGGTATTTCTGATACGTCATGGACCCAGATAAACCCCGCCCTCGGGAACATATAAGGAAGGGGGCGGGGCCATGCTGTGCTGCTTTAGAGAAGAGGAAGAGAAAACTAGGGGTGCACGTAAAAATCTATTCATATCTGAATCGCGATTCTGTCTTCTATCGATTCTAATGGATTCACAAGTTTCAAAATCAATGTTCTAAAACAGCGGTTCTCAATCCTGTTCCTCGCGTCGCCCTGCTCTGCATCTCTCTCTCTCTCTCTCTGTCTCTTTCTCTCTCTCTCTCTCTCATTCAGATCGTCAGATCAGTTCCAACAAACTGTTCCAATTATACATTTTCACATAGCAATGAGAAGCGTTATACATGTACGCGTGTGCGGTTGCCGTACTGTATTAAAACTTTAATCAGAATAAAAACGTATATTAAAAGCTAACATAAGCAGTAGCATAATAACAGCGTATCTAAATGTACGAGACAACAAACAAACAAACATACCATTAAGAGCCGTGCTTGCACAGGTTCTGCGCGATCCTCTTCACTAATATCCTCTGCGTCTCAATCGGGCTCAAATTGATAAGCAATATAGACGTTTCTATATTGTTATAAATCATTGTTTACAATACAACCGGAGCACATGCCGCTGAGCTGAGGGGCGGGACATTTAGACGCACGCTCGGCGGTTTATTGAATCACAACACACTGAGCCAGCTAACCAATCAGAGCCCATCACGTATTTCTGAGGGAGGGGCTTCATAAAAACAGGAAGTAATTGAGGCGTTTGTCAGAGAAGGGACAGAGCAGTGTGGAATAAAGGTAAATTATATGAAAAATAATGCGTTTTTAAAAAAATGAAGCATGAACACATGTTAGACTGCACCCCATAAACACAATCAAGCCTAGAAAAAAAACAGTAAACCACCCCTTTAACAATTGCAGTTTTCAGGGAGTTTGGAAACGTCCCAGAAAGAAGTGAGGCGTTCACCACTTCTAAGAGATCTGCTTCTAAACAGTTAAGCACACTTTTGAAAAAAGATATGGGAAGTGTGTCAAGCAGGTTGATTTATTTCTTTTTTACTGTATTTATTACTTTATCACAGAATATCTGTTTTCGGTAAGACTTACTTCATTTAAGAATAGACATGTCAAGCTGTCTATATATATATTTCTCATGTCTCTGTGTGAAGTATTTGCTGAGTTACAGTTCATTTTAGTGACGTGTTTCAAAAAGCAGTTCGCGGAGAGAGTGAAGACTGAGAACGCACCCTGTTTGTTTTCTTTATTCTTCAAAAGCACATAGTTTGGTTGTTATTATGAGTGTATACAAATAAAATAATTCAAGCTCATTTCGGCTTTATCAGGAAAATCTGCCACAAAACGCGCATCCCCAGAGGGTTAAGGTGCTGTACTATTTCTTCCAAAATTTTGCTATCAATTACTTCAAAAATAGACATAGTCACTTCTTTTTGAAATTGCGGTCGAATCTGTGTGACCTCTGCATGACTAAAAGATGTGCCAATCTCCTTTCTGATATCATTGATCTTCTCAGAAAAGAAGGAAGCAAGCTCATTGCATTTGCTGTCGGAGAGTATTTCACTGGGAATCTGACTTGGGGGGTTTGCTAGTCTCTCAACAGTACCAAAAAGAGTGCGAGTGTTGTTTAAGTTACTGTTTATAAGGATTGAGAAGAAGGTCTGTCTAGCTGTGGCTAGTTCCACATTGAAAGCATGAAGGCTCTTTATAGATGCTATAGTGAATTTCGAATTTCATCTTCCGCCCAGCTTTTCTGCATTGTCTTTTCATACTCTGAACTACTGTTGATTTTCTCCAAGATGATTTTTGTCTGCCAGTCTTTTTGCTGACCTTTACCGGAGCAATATCATCAATAACATTCTTAACTTTTGAGTTAAATGAATCCAGGAGAAGATCAACAGAGTCTGCAGAAATGCTTGGTGTTAAAGATAAAGCCTTCATAAAAAAGACAGATCTAGATTCAGTGGTAACAGAGATCAATATATCAAAGAAAATACAGAAGTGATCAGATAGTGCTACATCCTTAATGACAATGGATGAAATCTTTATGGATGAAAGGTTGCTTTTGGCCAACATTCTGGTTTCTAATCTTTGTTGTTGTATAAATTAAACACGTATTGTGAGCTGTCTACAAAAGCATCATAGTTTCAAAAGAAGGCAGCCTATTTGTGTGCTTTCAAAGATGCCATAGCATCTGTCTTTCACAAAAAACGCAATGCATTGTGATGAACCAAGGTGGTGTCAACAAACTTTTCATTACAAATATATTTCAATATAAATAATAATGATAAAATGTAAACTTAATTGCATGTGGATTATTTTAGCCAATATTTGTGTGCACAGTATGTTTTTATGCATATTTGCTCAGCAACATGCAACTTCAACTTATAACTTTTGGTTGAAAAGGAATGTTGCATTATTCAAATCTCTAATGGCTTTATATGTGGTCCGTGTGTCTTCAGGCAAGCCTGTAGATGGATGTGAGGTGCCAAGGGACGAGGCCGGGATCATTTGGGACAGTATCTGCTTTACGTTCCTCCTGCTGCAGAGACGTGTCTTCATGAGCTACTACTTCCTGCATGTGGTCGCAGACATCCGCGCCGGACAGATCCTCGCATCTCGGTACAACGTGTTTACATAAGTTTACGCACAAGTGTGTTAGATTTGTTTTGAATGTAAGTTTTTGTTTGAGGGATAATTTTATATTTGCAGTTTGGAGAACATTTCTATGGAAACATATTTCTGCCCACAATTGTTTTACTTTTCCCCCTCAATTCTCAGTTTATATCTCACAATTCAGACTTTTTTTTGTGAAATGTTCTCCCAGAATTGTGAGAAAAAAAGTCATAATTGTGCAATGTAAATTATTACAAGAATTGCAAGATATAAACTTGCAATTGTGAGAAAACACATCAGCATTCTGAGATATAAACTCAAAGTTCTGAGAAGAGAGGTTGGAATTGTGATTTATATACAGAATTCTCTGAAAAAGTAAGCAATGTGAGACTCAGAATACCTAGAAGAAAAAAAAAAAGAATTGTGAGATGTAAAGTCTGAATTCAGTGGCACAATTGGTCTTCAACGAGCCCAAAAGAGCCCATGTCATGCCTCTCTTTATCTCTCTGCCAGTTACGGCTTGCATCGAGTTCAAGACACTGATGCTTGAATAGAATAACCACAGGCTCAGCACCCGCCTACTTCCACTCACTATTACGAATCTACATTCCCTCCAGAAGTCTGAGATGCACTAGTGAGCGAGACCTCGTGGTACCATCACAGAGAGGCACAAAATCACTTTCCAGAACATTTTTGTTTATCGTTCCTGGCTGGAGGAATGATCTTCCAACCCCTATCCGGAATGCTGATTCCCTGACAATTTTCAAGAGACAGCTGAAAACTCACCTCTTTCGTCACTATCTGACTTCATCCTAATTCCAAAAAAAAAATATATATATTTTCTCTTTTCTTTAATCTTTCCCTGTATAGCTTGTACTTATTTGAACAATGCTTGAAACTTGGTATTACAAGCATTTCTATTTACCTCTTTAAGATGAATCGCTTGTAAGTTCTAAATGAATAAATGTAAATAAGAAGGTAAATGTAAATTCTGAGAAAAAAAAAAAAAATCTGAATTGTGAGATGTATACTCAGAATTTGGAGGTTAAAAGAAATGCAAAACTTGCATAAAGATTGAGTCCCTGATAGTAAGCTATTGCATGTGAGGATCCTGCAGGTGGCGAATCTTTATAGCCTTTTCTCACAGCAGCTAGAATAATTAAATGTATCATTTTAATGGCGGATTGTTATCGAGAAAGGATTATGTGTTTATGAAACACGTGACTGAAATTAAATTATTCCAGTTTTAAATGTGCATCTGGTTACAGATACCCTAGGATTACACAGGATTTGTATTTTAAAGAAAGCCAGTTCGAAGGAAGAATAATTTGCTTTTTGAGTTAAAAGAATTTCTTAATATGAAATTCGAATGGTATGACAATTAGAGATTAGACAGTACAGAAATTGAAATCTACATGCTAATACACACACGTAGTCACGCAATGCTGATGTTGTCAACATTAACAATTTGAGAACAAAGTTGATCTCAAAGTATAACAATAATATTAATTTGCATGGTTTGATGTGATATGAGCGTTAGATTTAATCACCATTGGTAGCGCGATTTATTGTAATGCTTTTTTCCCCTTAGTTGGTCAGAACAAATGTGGCAGACTTGTTACTTACTTGTTCTGATGACAATATTCTGTGAAAATTCTTATTTGAGTCATATATTCCAAGACATAGGCGAGAATCTGTGATTCTAAGTACAGTATCCACACCGGTGCGTTAACTGACAGCCACACATTCACTTCAAAACATTAGATTCATCCGCGCTGGAGCCGTGCCGGAGCACAACCCACGTAATGAAAATAGTTCCGCATGTAACTGCAATGGCAGGTTTCAAACAGAGATGGCAAGAAAGAGGCTAAATTTACGGACTGCAGCTTTAATTATTGTCCGTCTGTCTGTCTGTCTGTCTGTCAGAGGAGCAGAGTTGTTTCAGGCCAGCATTGTGAAGGCCGTGAGAGCTCGTCTGGAGGAGGAGAAGAGATCCATGGAGCAACTGAAGAGACAGTGAGAAACATCCTTTCATTTGTGTGCCATGATCTTTGTGTTCGTGTTAAGTGTTTGACTTCATGATTTGCATGTAATAGTCCATAGTAGAGCTCAACAGTTACTCGAGTCATAATATCTAATCGAAAACCACCACTCCAGAAACCTTAGCTTATGTTATGTAGTTATGTAGAAACATAGCTTCCACTAGCCTGCTAGCATTCAAAAGCTTGGGGTCAGTAAGATTTTCTCTTTTTTTAATGTAATGATGTTGAAAATTCAGCTTTAATCACAGCAATAAATTACGTACATTTTACAATATGTTAATATTTATTTTAAACTGCAATAATATTTCATAATATTACTGTTTTTACTGTATTTGTAATTAAGTAAATGAAGCCTTGGTGAGCAGAAGAGACTTTTTACATTAAAAAAATCTTAACGACCCCAATCTTTTAAAAAAGTGTATATTACTACAATGTACATGTTATTTGAGTTTATTATTATTACTAAATGTGCTGTTTATGATTTATCTCACTACTATGAATGTATTCATTTAGGATGGATCGTATTAAGACGCGGCAGCAGAAGTTCAAGAGAGGAAAGGAGAAGATGCTCAGCATGGCTCAGGAGTCTGGAGACGAGCAGAAACTCATCCAACCTGACGACAACGATGATGATGGTACGATGTAGATCGTGACAGTAAGATCAAATAGTGTCCTATGTTAGGAACATATCACCAACAGAACGATAAAAAGCCAAGTTTAGCACTCCTATATAAGCATTGTGTATGTGTTTAGCTGCATATTATTCACATTCTCCACAAAGCAACCAGGAAAAGGTTTCATTTCCAATTTCGCCGTCACTTCTGACATGTTTTCATTAACGTTCTAACATTTCATTTGCAGAGAAAAAGAAAAACAAGGTGCAAAAAAAGCAGTGGTGGAGGCCTTGGGTTGACCATGCGTCCAGTAGGTTCCTCATACCTTCCTCTGATCTCGCTGATCCTTGTGTCCTTGACCAGAAATCAGAGGATTCCCATACTGCACCTGGGCTCCGTCAGACCTCCGAGATGACAAACACACCCTCCAGACCTTAGACTTTTCTACATCTATTTAAGGCCGTCTGCCTTATGATTGTACATACAGTGTTAACTACCAGTGGTAGATACTTTAAAGCAGTCGTTTCATCAGGAATGACATTTTCCTTGATCTTTTGAAGTGTAAAACTAAATTATGACTTTAAATAAAAGTATTCTGACACTTGACATTGATTTGGTGCCTTAAATAGATCTATACAGCAGCTGGAGGAAAAGTTGAATGTCTGGATGGTTCTGGTTTGTTGTCATGTGACCGTATGAGCAGGTGAACGGAGCCGTACAGTAGAGAATCACTCTGCTTTATTAAAATCCACTAGACACTCTGTTGAGGAAAAGAGAGAGATTTCCCTCATGACCGTATAATAATGAATCAGCTTGAGCTGTATTATAAGAGTATTTCATCCATAAATGAAAATGCTTTAAAAGGATGTTCATGGCACTCTTTTTTTTTTTTTTTTTTTTGTGCAATGAAAGTCAATGTTTTTTTCTATGATTTCTAAATTAATTTTACATTTAATTAATACTTTTGTTCATAGAAGATGCATTAAATTGATCAAACTGTAAATGTGACTGTAAAGACATTTACAATGTTACAAAAGATTTCTATTTTAAATAAATGCCGGGGTTTTTTTTTTTGGTTTTTTTATCAATTTCCACAAACAAATGTGAAGCATAAATTAAATTTTAAAATATATTCAAAAAGGAAAGTTTTTAAATTATTCCACAGTATTAATGTTTTTACTGTATTGTTGTTCAAATAAATGAAGCCTTAGTAAGCAAAAGCATTAAAAACATCTTACAAACCCTGAACTTAAATGTTAATTTTTGGGTGAAATAACTTTATAAACCAGACGTTTATGGTCCCTCTCTTTATCTCCTCTTCAACAAAGAAAGTGCTCAACAGAAAACCATCAAAAAGCAAAAGAAATGCCCTCAAACTCATTGTGTTGGTGCTCTACGGCGTGTGATATGAGTGAGATGGTATTTACTTTGTCGTCTTTGATGAGCTGATCTCAGTTATCAGCTTGATACTGAAGCACATGAGATGTGATTTAACTACAAACCTTTAAACATCAATACTTGTTTTATATAGTGATTAGAATACAGACTATTAAGGAAAACCTGCCATACACAAACATACTATGGTGGGACCATGGTACAGCGATGTATCAGACGGTAATACCATGGTACATGATTGAATATGATTGCCATATTCATATACTATGGTATGTACATGTACTGCAAAGAATACCATAGTATTATTATCATGATCCTGTCCAAAAATCCATGGTATTACTGCGGTACCATGTCTGAAACCACGGTATCACCATTGTAGCTTTTTTAAAGAGCGACTCTAATCACTATAGAAAATGTGCTCTTTTTTGGAGATTTGTAGGGTTTTGTTAATCTGAGGCTCTCAAATAAAGTGTTGAAATGTTTTCCCAGCTTCCTCCCCTGTCCTCCCCATCCATTGCGGCTCTTCTGTTCAAGGACACAAGGCAGTTTCCTTATTCCAAATCCTGTTTTGCCATGCGATTGTGAAACTGCAGACACAGAGGTGTTTCTGTGGTGTAAGATGACTGACTAACCCAACCAGAGATACGGGTGTAGTTTTTTAGCCATTTTGTTGATTTATTTTATTGATAATATGCTGTTTTATTGAAGTAGTATAACAAATATAAAACATACATTTTATAAAAAGTCTAAAATAGGATGTGCAAGATTCAATCTTCTAAGGTTTTATTGTTTTTTTTATGGTACTGCTTTACAAACGTTAATGACTCATGCTAATCTGTTATGCCTTATAAACTAAATTTGACTACGGTTTTCAGATTTAGAGATTCAGGTAAGTTCGGTCAAGAGATTCATTAGGATTTTCTGTTAAACTTCATTAATTTAAATTGATTAGTCAATAACAAACTTTTTCAACGTCTATTATGTTATATGAAAAAGCATGTTGTTCTCCTGTTTGCCAATTTAGTTTTTTTGTTTTTTTGATTGCTTTTGCTCCTCCTCTCCTCTCTCAGTGGTGAGAAGTGGTGATTATTACCTGTTTGAAACTGACAGTGAAGAGGAGGAGGAAGAGGAGGAGAAAAAAGACGAAGACCCACCCAAGAGATCAGCCTTCCAGGTGAGTGAACCGCTTCTGGTCTGCAGAAGAAAACAGATTGAACTTCTCTGGAGTCAAACTTACATTTAATCTTCTCAGTTGGCATACAGGTGCTGGTCATATAATTAGAATATCATCAAAAAGTTGATTTATTTCACTAATACCATTCAAAAAGTGAAACTTGTATATTATATTCATTCATTACACACAGACTGATATATTTCAAATGATTATTTCTTTTAATTTTGATGATTATAACTGACAACTAAGGAAAATCCCAAATTCAGTATCTCAGAAAATTTTTACATGTATTTACATGTGTATATATTTATATTCATATAATTTATATTATATATAAATATTTAATATATAAACAACATATTTTTCTATATATGTACATGCATGTGTGTTTATTTATATATACATAATAAAACACATTACACACATGTGAACAAAAACTTTTATTTTGGTGCAATTAATCGCGATTAATCTAATCTAAATTTATAGATAGATAGATAGATAGATAGATAGATAGATAGATAGATAGATAGATATCGGTCGTCATGAGTGAGATGATATTTAAATGCTTATTTCTATGGTCAAAACATAAAATGCAATGCAATGCAATCATGAATGAGAGTGTTTTTTTCCAGAGCATCTGTTGCGGAGGTTTTATCCATCTGTTTAGTGACAAACTTGTGATTAATTGTTCATGTGTTGTATTGTATAGTGTTGTAACTGTTTGAAGGGCTTCAGGACACTGATGCTGTGACTTTCTCCTGGTTTTTCTCCTCTCAGCGAGCGATCAGAAAGTTTGCTTCGGCCCTTGTGGCTTTACCCAGATCAGTCATTAAACTGCCCAAAACTGTTCTGCAGTATTTAATCAGGGCGGCCAAGGTACCACCGCAGGGAACGTGGCATCTCTGTTTCCATCTCTGTGTTTGTTGATCGTGTTTTATTGTAAGATTTCCATTCCATGTTGTTCCAGTCATGATATTTGTAAAAATGTGAAATGTTGAAATGTAACTCCTTCGAGGATGCATGGAATGGAAATGATTTTAGGGTGTTGTTCATTGTTTCATGTGGTGTTTTTGGGAAGGTACTTTTATTTTAAGTCATTTCATTGTCTCTTTTTTGTTGATTTTACTTTAAAGGTTTTTATTTGCTACTAAATGATGTGATTTGCTCCACTGTATTTGAGAAATGACCACAAAAACCATCAAACCATTTTAAACCAAGCATTCACGAATCATTCAGATATTAGTGGAGCAAAAAACATTTACTGTCTTTGAATTTTCCATTTTCTTGTGTAACCTGGATTCAAACAACTCGTTCAATCCAACGAATGAATAAAAACATGTCAATACACATGTATATACGAGTTAAAAATGCAAATGGCTTTCAAAGCTTTGGAAAATTTGGGTGGAAAACAGTTGTTTGTATTCAGTGTGGGTATTCTGTGGTGGATGTGCTTGTTTATCCAGTGTCAAATTCAGACTTTTCAGGGGTTAAAACAAATTTTGGTCTAAATGATGCATGTAATATATGTGAAATTTCATCTGGCTTCCTGAAATGGCTGAACATGTGTCATGTGAATGTGTTGACGTCCTTGTGCAACACTATATAAACATAGCATTAATAGATGAATTCATATTGATGTTCTGTAGTTTGTGTATCACACCTGGATCGCTGACTCTAAAGCAGCCCTGAAAGAAAGAGGCAAAGGGAGACGTCATTTCTGGAAGCGATACGGCCGCAGACGTAGAAAAGACAAGAAAGAAGGTACGGCAATCTTTATCTTCTGAAAATTATTGAAGCTTGTTTCCACCACCAATAAAAAAAGGTAATTGTGACAATTCAATTATTCAGAATTGTTGGACATAAGAATAATTGCGTATTGTGAGATAAACTCAATATGCAAGATATAAATGCGTAATTCAGAATTGTGAGAATAAAGTTATGAATTATGAGATAAGTCATAGTTGCCTTTTTTATTATTTTTTTCCATGGTGGAAACAAAAAAAAAAAAAAAAAAATCATATATTTCATATTTCTCAATTCTGAGTTTATATCTTGTACTTGTGATTTCTTCAGAATTTGTCAGAAATAAAGTCTGAATTATGAGAAATTGTAATTGCATTTTCTTTTCCATGGTGGAAACAAAAAATAGTCCGAATTGCGAGATGTAAACTTGGAATTGCAAGGAAAAAACTCTGAGTTCCGAGTTATCTTGTAATTCTGACATTTTTCTTTTCTTTATTTATTTCACAAAAAGGGACAGTGTACATTAAACAACCTTCATGAATGTAAATGTACCCAAATTAGCCCGAAGGCAAGTTTTTATTAGTCCCTTTGCCAGATGTTATTAGGCCAGAAACAAGAAATAAAGAGAGAATTGTGAGATATTGTAATGACGGGTCTGAAGCATGGGGATCCATTTGCAGCTTTTATTCAAAGGCAGAATCAAACAGGCGAAGATCAGACAACAACGACAGGGGTGACAGAGACAGATCCAAATACATAAACGATTACCAGGCTTAAGTCGAGGCAGGCGGCAGACAGGAGAAGTAACTAATAGTCCAGAGATCAGATCACAAGGGCAGGTGGCAGAGAATCACAGAGTCAGGTAAACAGTCCACGGTCATAAACAGGAGATCACAAAAGACAAGCGATACGCTCAGAAGTGTTAGCCAGGGCAAAACAAGACTTCGCAATGAGTGAGCATTGGTTTGCAGCTTATAAAGGGCACAGAGATGGGAAACACCTGTGCAGCAATCAGTCTCAGTTACAAGGCATTGTGGGAGATGCAGTTCAGAACTAATACTCTGGTGATGGTGCCCTCCGGTGGTGTTCAGGGAGGGCCACAGAGGCCGAGTTCGTGACAGATATAAACTCAGAACTGTGAGATAAAAAGTCACAATAGCTACATAGAAATAGACTTTGGTAGAAAATTTAACTGAAAAATGGTGGCCAAATTGATCTCATGGATAAGCAACTTCCTGTGTGTAGGTCATGTGGCGATAGAGATCGGTGAAGAAGATCGTCAGAGTTCAGAGGAAGACAAAACGGACGGACCAGGTGTGTTCTTGGAGCGCATTCATTTCTGCTCATATAGACTTCAGACAAACCAAACTAACCTTTCCACTTCCTGTAGACAACATCATCAAGAGGGTCTTCAACATCATCAAGTTCACCTGGGTGCTGTTTCTGACAACCGTTGAGAGCATCACCAAGTGGCTGAACTCCGTCTGCAGAGAATACATCGACATCTCCACCGTTCTGCGCATCGAGCGCTGCATGCTGACCAGAGAAGTCAAGAAGGTTCTGCTTATAGAAATATATGTTTAAATTTAATAATTAAAAAATTCTGTAATTAATTCAACTTTTAAGTTCAATAATTTAATGTTTAGCCATTAAATGAATCGGTTTAGCTGATGTTGGTCTAGAACTGATCCGATGTTTTGATTGTCCCGCAGGGAAATGTGCCGTCCCGCGAGAGCATCCATGTGTACTACCAGAAGCAGATGAAGCTGAACGGATCTCGTGAATCTGGACTGGACCGGATCAGTGAGGAGGACTCATGCTCAAACAGAGAGCGCCGCAGACGAGCTGGCTACAGCCTGGATTCCTTCGCTTCCAGAGACAGCATCTCCAGGTCTTCAGCTTTCACTTGTGTTATTTAGAATACAATGATTAGAAAAAAAATGATTAATATTTTTTGCACTATGACATCATTTTCATGACATTTAAAGTTATTTTCTCAGGACAAACATTTGAGAATCAGGAGACTTGGCAACCTCATTATTTAAAAAAAAAACATTTTCTTGTCATCATTTTCATTGCATTATATTTCCGCTCATGTCATCTGTCCATCTGTCCGTCTGTCAGCGCATACACCGAAGCCACCATGCTGTTTTCCCGTCAGTCCACCTTAGACGACTTGGACGACATGCCTCAGAATATTCCCAAAACCAGCGAACGCGCTCGTCCCAAACTGCGCAAAATGTACGGTCTGGACATGTCCAACTCCTCTGCGGACAGCGGGAGCAGCGTCATGTCCAGGTGCTGGACTCATCATCATTACATCTTCATCACATTCATCCTCACCCTACAGACTCCAATCAGGCTCTGTTTTTTTCCCTTTGTTTTGATTTCAGCATTACATTTAAAAAATAAATGAAAACAGGTTTACCAAGATGAATAAACAACCGAAAAGAAAATGCTAAATGACTAAAATAAAAAACTAAATAGATAAATAAATATTAAAGATATGATTTTTTGGTAACACTTTATTTTAAGGTCTCTTAACTAGTTACTTGTTAGCATGCATATTACTAGAATATTAGCCATTTATTAGTAGTAATTAAGCAGATATTAATGCCTTATTCTACATGACCTAATTCTACATCCCTAATCCTACCCAATATCTAAAATTAACAACTACCGCACTAACTGTTAATAAACAGCAAATTAGGAATTTATTGAGGGAAAAGTCTTAGTTGATAGTGAATAAGTGTTCCCTATTCTAAAGTGTTACCAATTTTTTTTTTTTTTAAATATAACAAAATTATAATAAAAAAAAAAAAAAAAAAAAAAATATATATATATATATAATTATTTATTTGTTATAAGAATAACAATAGCTTAATTTTTGTTGTTGTTGTTATTATTATTATTAATTCTCATTATATTTTACAAATATCATCTGGTGGAACTCAATAAAAGCACCCAGCATTTTTTTTTTTTTAACGTAACAATAGTTGAATTATTATTATTACTATTATTAATCATGATAATAGATGATTTTAATATAATAATAATTATAATATTTTATTATAAAAATAATGGAATGTATTATTATTTGTGTTATTAATGTTTTTATTAATATAAAATAATACATTAGTTTAATAATAAGATATATATGATGCAGATGTTTTTATTATTGTAGCATAATAAAAATGATTGGTTTTACATGGACATATTTGATGTGTCAGATCAGCTTCTAGAAATGAATAAAATCCTCAAAAAGGATGATATTTCAGTAGTAAATATGCAAATGTTTACAAAGTAAATATTTAAGTTTTTCTATTTGTTTATATTTTTGTACAGAGCATTGCAGGTAATTGTGTTATTCAAAGCCAATATTCAATGTTATACTGTTCATAGATTGATATGTTTACAGTGATTGTAATATTGTTTTGAACTCATCAGCTGTTTCCTGTTTGTGTTGTGTTTGTGGTTTTGCTTCCAGTGAAGCTACTCAGTGCGTCACATTGTTCTCTCGGCAAGGAACCAACGACACTATAGACGAGGTGGAGGACGAACCAGAGCAGGTGCAGGTGAAAAAGGAGGAAACCACAGAGACTGTTGAGGACAAGCCTGAGAGAGCAGATCATGAGGAAGTGAAAGAGGAGGAAGTGAAACAGGAAGCAACGAATGAGCTGGAAGAGGAAATGACACAGGAAGCGACAGGTGAGCTGGCAGAGGAAGTGACAGATGAGCTGGTAGAGGAAGTGACAGATGAGCTGGTAGAGGAAGTGACAGATGAGCTGGTAGAGGAAGCGACACAGGAAGTGACAGATGAGCTGGTAGAGGAAGTGACACAGGAAGTGACAGGTGAGCTGGCAGAGGAAGTGACACAGGAAGTGACAGGTGAGCTGGCAGAGGAAGTAACAAGAGACGTGGAAGAGGAAGTCCAATGGGATTTGGTGGATCCAGAGGAAGCAGTTGAAGATGTTCAGGTTCCTCAGCTGGATTGTGAGGAGCATCAGGAGGAAGAGCTGTGCGTTACTGAAGATGAGGAGGGTGAACAGCCGATCCGACAGGAAGAAGGTGAATCATCAGGACCGGAGAACGTGCAGACGGACGTGATCAGCGGGCATCTTTTCACCCCGGACACAGACGCCCCCAACACCTCTGACGCTGACGTGCCGCCCAGCTACAGCAAAGCCGTGAGCTTCGACCGTCTGTCTGTGAGCTCGGACGAAAGTGACAGTGACAAACGGCTGATGCTGATGACGCCCGAAAGCAGATCCGAACTGGACGACCCTCTGCTGCCCTCCATGACCACTGATCTTACCGCCAGCGAACTGCTGCTCAACAAGTGAGTTTTTTCACATAGAGCTTGTCTCGATTACATTACCACTTATTCAGAGGGCTCTGTGGTGTCAGTGTGGTAAAAATCCCTATTATGTCACATCTTACTGCAAACCAGTGTTATTTTACTATTATTTATATAGTAGTTTTTTATTAAAGGGGTGGTTTACTGTTTTTTTTCTAGGCTTGATTGTGTTTATGGGGTGCAGTCTAACATGTGTTCATGCTTCGTTTTTTTAAAAACGCATTATTTTTCATATAATTTACCGTTATTCCACACCGCTTTGTCTCTTCTCTGAACAAACGCCTCGATTATTTCCTGTTTTTATGAAGCCCCTCCCTCAGAAATACGTGATGGGCTCTGATTAGTTAGCTGGCTCAGTGTGTTGTGATTCAATAAACCGCCGAGCGTGCGTCTAAATGTCCCGCCCCTCAGCTCAGCGGCATGTGCTCCGGTTGTATTGTAAACAATGGCGTCGTATATATTGTTTATCAATTTGAGCCCGATTGAGACGCAGAGGATATTAGTGAAGAGGATCACGCAGAACCTGTGCAAGCACGGCTCTTAATGGTATGTTTGTTTGTTTGTTGTCTCATACGTTTAGATACGCTGTTATTATGCTACTGCTTATGTTAGCTTTTAATATACGGTTTTATTCTGATTAAAGTTTTAATACAGTATGGCAACCGCACACGCGTCCATGTATAACGCTTCTCATTGCTATGTGAAAATGTATAATTGGAACAGTTTGTTGGAGCTGATCTGACGATCTGAATGAGAGAGAGAGAGAGAGAGAGAGAGAGAGAGAGATGCAGAGCAGGGCGACGCGAGGAACAGTATTAAGAACGGCCGTTTTAGAACATTGATTTTGAAACTTGTGAATCCATTAGAATCGTTAGAAGACAGAATCGCGATTCATATATGAATAGATTTTTACGTGCACCCCTAGTTTTCTCTTCCTCTTCTCTAAAGCAGCACAGCATGGCCCCGCCCCCTTCCTTACATGTTCCCGAGGGCGGGGTTTATCTGAGTTTGTGACGTATCAGACCCGGGAAGTAGTTCGTTGTAGTCCCTTACCAGCTGTTTTTGTAGGCATTAAACTATAACCAATCATTTTTATTATAATACAATAATAAAAACATTCCAGAATTTTAAAAGACGATATCTCTGTTTGCATTGAACTTTCAGCGCTGCAACTTTGCAGATATTGTTTATGCTCAAACAGCAACATTACACACTAACTAACATTAAAAAGTGAAATTGCAATCAACCGCCCCTTTAATATTTTGAATTAGCTTTTATTTTTATATTTTCAGTCTTTTTTTTTTAGTTATTTTGTTTTTTATTAGTTTTAGTTAAAAAAAAAAAATCTAAATAGTTAAATGGATAGTAATTTTATTATTTGCATTTGTAAATTCTATTAGTTTTTGTTTTAAAAAATATTTTACAGTAAATAGTTGTAATTTTTTTATTTTAGTTTTATCTCAGTTAGTAATTTATGAACTTTTGTCATGTTTATTTTTATTTTTTTAAATATAATTCAAGCTTTAGCTTAAGCTTTAGATTTCATTTTATTTCACTTAGTAATTTTATAATGTGTTTTTGTCATTTTTAGTTTTTGTTTATATAAGTATTTCTAAATGGTCGCCATTTATTTTTATTTAAATTGTAGTTTTATCTCAGTTACTAATTTTATATGTTTTTGTCATTTTTATTAGTTAAGTATTTGCCATTTATATTCAGTTTTATTTCTTTTAGTAATTTTAAAATGTGCTTTTGTTGTTTGTTTGTTTTTTTAAATATATCTAAATGGTTGCATTTTTTTATTTTAGCTTTAGTTTTAGTTTCATCTCAGTAATTTTATTATGAGCTTTTGTCATTTAGTTTTTTAAAGAAAACATCTTGTTTTTAAAGAAATTTCAAAATAGTTGCAATTTAATTTTAGTTAAATTTTAGATTTAGTTTTCAGTTAGTAATTTTATAATGTGCTTGCTTTTGTCATTTTTAACATCTTTTAGAACATCTTTATCTTCATATCTTTAATATTTTTAATTGAATATAATATGTGTTATTTTAGCAAAAAATATTTCAGCAATTTTAGTTTTAGTTAGCAATAACAACATTACTACTATTGAAATATTGCTGGAGCACAAAGAGACTGCCTGCAAAGGTCCTTTAATGTGATTTAATGTTTTTGCGCTGTTATCCAGAATGTTCTACGATGAGGAGCTGGAGAACTCTGAGCGTTTCTATAAATCGCAGCCGCTTGGACTCCAGCTGTGTTACGCTCTCTATAACCTGCTGGTGGCGCACTCTGAGATGGTCTGTTACCTGGTCATCATCCTGAACCACATGATCTCGGCTTCCATGGCGACGCTGGTGCTGCCCATCCTCATCTTCCTGTGGGCAATGCTCTCCGTTCCTCGGCCCAGCAAGCGTTTCTGGATGACGGCCATCGTGTACACAGAGGTCAGGGTTTGTTTTCAGTGAATGCTGTAGAAATGAATTCTGGAGGCACAGATTCTGTGAAGACGCAGTTACACATTTAAGTTATACACCCTCAGGCCATCCAAGATGTAGATGAGTTTGTTTCTTCATCAGAACAGATTTGAAGAAATGTAGCAGTGCATAACTTGCTCACTAATGGATCCTCTGCAGTGAATGGGTGCCGTCAGAATGAGAGTCCAAACAGCTGATAAAAACATCACAATAATCCACACCACTCCAGTCCATCAGTTAACATCTTGTGAGGGGAAAAGAAACAAATCCATCAAGGCGTTTTTAACTTTAAACAGTTGAATCCTCTATTCATAATACTCAAAAAGTCGTCTTTTCTGAATCAGGAGAGAAATTTGCACAAATCAAGCATGGTTTACGAGCCAAAACAGTTCAAAGCAAACATGTGGCTGGATTTTGAGGTGAGAAGCAACAGGGGATGGACTTTTTTTCACTGAAGGAAGCATTATTACGGATTAAGGACTAAAACACAGTTAAAACACCGCAATGATCCCTTCACAAGATGTTAACTGATGGACTGGAGTGGTGTGGATTACTTGTGGATTATTGTGATGTTTTTATCAACTGTTTGGACTCTCATTCTGACGGCACCCATTCACTGCAGAGGATCCATTGCTGAGCAACTGATGTAATGATGAATGTCTCCAAATCTGATGAAGAAACAAACTCATCTACATCTTGGATGGCCTGAGGGTGAGGACATTTTTAGCAAATTTACATTTTTGGGTGAACTATTACTTTAAATATAGGTATAAATAATTTGTAAATGTGTTTTTTTTTTCTCCAGGTCACCATCGTTGTCAAATACTTCTTCCAGTTCAGTTTTTTCCCATTCAACCAGAACCTGGAAGTCAACAAGGGGAAGCCGTACCATCCGCCCAACATCATCGGCACGGAGAAGAAGGAAGGATACGTGCACTATGACCTGGTTCAGCTGCTGGCGCTGTTTTTCCACCGATCCATACTAAAGGTACATACTCTCATGTGTCACATCATAGTGATGCTTGATGTGGCGAATCTCGTAGCACTAATAAAGCTTGTCAGTAAAGCAACTGAAGCATAATAAAAAATTATTCTAGCCCACCTGACAAAAGTACGTTCAAAGAAAGGTTTGCTAATATTCCCATAAAGTAACGAAAACGAAGTTCTCAGAATGTTCAAAACATCCAGTTGTTTAAATGTTTAAAAAAAAAAAAAATTCTTAGTTATGCAACAACGCTTAAATGAACATTCTATTTTATAATTTTGGGAACGTTACATTTGAAGGTTTGAATGTTCTCTGAACATTCTGAAATGGATACTAACGTGAAATATGTTAGACAAATGTCCAACTAAAACATAGAATAATTTAATTATTAAAAACTAGATAACTTTGAAAAATGCTCTTTTAAAGTTACTTGATGAACGTTGCTCATAACTTTTGAGAGAATGTTCCGTGTTCGCTGAGTTAGCAAAGGCAAAGATAAATGCCGAATATATAGAAATTAAAAACCTAAATAAGTATATTTTGTTATTATATTTATGTAGTATATGTTTGCATATTTATTTGAGTTTTAAGGTTTGCACACTAATGGATTTTGCATTCCAAAATCTTGCTCAGAATAAATACTGTTTTGCTCGTTTTCTGCTTCAGTTCTGTGATGTTTAGCAACTTTGACGAGAGATTAGAGCCAAGATTCGGCTGGAAACATAATTCACCAGACATTAAGAAATCTAAACGAAGCCACTAGACTGTTGAGAGCTTTGAAAACCATAAAATGGATTTTTAAAATCAATTCCTAGCGTTTGAGGTTTCTCTCCTCTCCAGGTTTCAGATTATTTCAGAAAATCAAACAAAAGTAAAGAGCTTCAGCATGACATTGCACTTTTCACCAGGATACATAGTAATATCTGCAGAATCGAGACCGATCTGAAACCTGGAGAGGAGAAGATTATACAATTTATAACACATCTTTGACAATAAGGACCATTTAATAATTCAAGTCAAATTTAATTCTTAAAAGCAAAAGCAAAGGTTTACCTCTTCAGAATGAGTGTGTGGGAAAAGAATTAAAATGTACTTCTTTTACTTCTACAGTTAAATGTTTCCTACTGTGAAAGATTCATCAGATTCATCAGCGCACATTACAGTTCAAAAAGACAAAAAATCATTACAATTTTATAATTAAAAATATATAAAATATTTTTAAATAAATATTATATAAAGCATTCCTAATAATAATAATTCTTATATTTGTTATATTATTTGTAGATCAGTTAAAAAATTACAATTAGAACATTTATGTATCTGTAAGTTTCAGATTTTGCCGTTTTTGTGATATCAAAAAGTACTTGTTAAAAAGTGCAATGTCATGCTTTTTTTTTTTTTTTTTTTACTTCTGTTTGCTTTTCTGAAATGAAAAACACTGCTTGTAAATATTTGTGTGATTTTAAAACACAACCCAACAAGCCTTCAGAAAGAGTCTTGTTTGTTAAATATTATATGAGCATTTCAGATTTATTTAATAGGGTTTGTAATTATTTTGCAGCCCTGCAGAATCCAGTTTTAAAGCCCTGATTTTGTGGGGGTTGTTTTTACTTATTTAATTTATTTTTATTGCTTAATTTAATGGTATTTCAATTTTTGTCCTGTTTCCAAAAGTGCCATTTATTTACTTTACAACTTTGATTAAACAGGCAATAAATGGGTCTTGGATGAATCACAGTTTTCCTTTTCCAATCCTGCGATACCTTAAAGTCTGTTTTCCTGAATTAATGCTCCTGCTCTCTCTCTCTCTCTCTCTCTCTCGGGCTCAGTGTCACGGTCTCTGGGATGAAGACGACCCTAAAGCATCCCATAAGGATGAGTGTCTTTATCGGGACGATTCTCTGGACGAGGGGAAGATGGCGGTGGCGATTCCACCCGAGGAAGAGAAGAGTTCTTCAGCGTACTCGCTCAAGTCTGTGAACCTCGGCATGTCCTTGGACTCGTCCCAGGTGCACGTGCAAATACTTTACCCTGAGCATCGGCCTCACCTGCGGCGGCAGAGCACTAGTGGATCTCACCTGTCCCGACAGAGCACTAGCGGATCTCACCTGTCCCGCCGCTCATCTGTGCACTCCAAACACGGTGAGGAATCGTAATGCAAACACCCCAGATCTCAAATTCACATGCATAGACAAACTCATGCACTGGTTTTACTAGCACTGGTTTCATCTTGATCTAGCTAGTGGACAAGCATCATCATTTTAGACAACTAGTGAAATTAACAGTTTTTTTCTTGGCTGTTTATAGTAAGCATTACTATGAGTTTAACTGTGGTGATGTTTGTGCTTGGTTTCACAGGCAGCACAAGCACACGAAACAGCATTCGTAGAGAAAACAGCACCCTAGAGCCGGAAGTACCACAGAAGAGCCGCAAAGAAATGATTATGGAGAAGATCCGAGAACAGCTCATCAAAGCAAAGGTTTATGTGATCAAAAAGTAAGTGCATTTGGGAAAACAGATGTTATCGTTAGAATAAACAAATAGATAAATATATAAATAATAAATTTTATTTATTAAAAAAATCTTTAAAAAAAAAATAATAACTAATTATAATATTTATAAATATTACATAAAATAATTTATTTATATTAAAGAAATATAATATTTCTTCACCACTGAGGCAACTTTTTCTTTATGTGGATGCAATGAAGGCTGTGTGGGCGGAGACAAATAATATTAACCAATAATATTAGAGTATATTACAGCATATTAAACATTATTTTTAAGGACTATCACACAATTTTTTGGTCCATGTTTTAATTTTAAAGAGTAAAGGTCCTTGCACACTGAGTCCGAAATTTTCGTATGCGTTTTTTTTTCATATTCGTCATCCTTTCCTATCAAAATGCTTGTTACGGATGCGAAAACGCAGAAAATCGAACCTGATCCGAATTTTTTTATGATGGACGAAAGTTTCGGGAGGCAGTGTGTAAACATGATTGACACCACATGTGGTCGTATTTATTTTTTAACGTGCGAAAATTTCGGACTCGGTGTGCAGTGACCTTAAATCTCTGTTGTGCACTGTTTTCCAAAAAAAATAGATATATTTTAAAATATTTTTTAGTTTTATGCACACATTTGATATAAATTTGCATGAAACCGTAAAACAAAGAATCCAGAAAATTAAAACAGATAACACAGATTTTTCAAATAAAAATATTTCATATGGCACTGTTATAAATTATTAAATTGCTCAAATTTTATTAATTCAGTTGATTAGACATGCTTTTTGCTTATTTAAATTAAATTAAAATATTTAAACGGAATCCAGAAAAATGTAAAATGTAAAACATGGAATTTGGGAAAAAAACTAAATTTCATAGCACCCTACACTTTATAAAATTCAATTTCAATTCAGTTTAAAATTCAAGTCATTTTTCTCTCATTGAACAGATTATGTAAGTAAAATAGGTTATGAATGCCATTTCATGCTGACTGTTTTGACTGATTGATGCACACGCTTTCATTCTTTATCCTAATTTTAATATATTATATTAGCCTGTCTCTTCATTCTCTGTCTATCTTCCCTCTTCAGATTGGTTGAGTTCTATCAGCCCATCCGTCAGTTCTTCTATAACCTGATCCATCCTGAGTACAACGCCGTGTCGGACGTTTACGTCTTCATGTTTCTAGCAGACACTGTTGATTTCATCATTATTGTCTTTGGCTTCTGGGCATTTGGGGTAAATTTGGAAGTATTTGCAATTATAAAAAGTATAAAAAACAATTTTTTTACACATGATGCATGCCAGTAGACAGCTAGGTTTCTGATCAGATCTGCCTTTTTCTTTTCTAAACTGACTCTTAAAATGAACTTTCCTTGGCTGTGTGTTGATGTGTGTTTCGTCTGGCTCACAGAAACATCAGGGAGGTGCTGATATCACATCCTCGCTGTCAGAAGACCAAGTTCCTGGGCCGTTCCTCGTCATGGTGCTCATCCAGTTCGGCACGATGGTGGTGGATCGCGCCCTGTACCTCCGCAAGACGGTGATGGGAAAAGTGATTTTCCAGGTCATCCTGGTGTTCGGCATCCATTTCTGGATGTTTTTCATCCTACCAGGAATCACAGAGAGGTAAAAGAACGATAGCAAACAGGATGCAGAATTTCAGTTTGAATGAAAATCATTCATTCAGGACCATTTTGATTTTAAATTACATTATATGTTCATTAATCCTTTATTTGTTTGATAGATTAAAATCCATAATTTTGCATATTATAAACAAAAATTTTATTTTCATCAACAAAAGGCCATTTTAGTGAGAGTATCCATTCCAATTGCAGTATAAAGTATTATATATATATATGTGTGTGTGTGTGTGTGTGTGTGTGTGTGTGTGTGTGTATATGTATGTATGTGTGTGTGTGTGTGTGTGTATATATATATATATATATATATATATATATATATATATATAAGCAGAAAGTCATGGAATTTTACAAAAAATGTCATTTCACTACATTTAAAAAGAATGTCCTGACATGTGTTTTATCTCTTTTGTGCAGGCGCTTCAGTCAGAACACTATCGCTCAGCTGTGGTACTTTGTGAAATGCATTTACTTCGGCCTGTCAGCGTATCAGATCCGCTGTGGATATCCCACTCGCATCCTGGGAAACTTCCTCACCAAGAGCTACAGCTACGTCAATCTCTTCCTCTTCCAGGGGTGAGAAACATGTTCAGCAGCAGTTTTTATAGGGTGATGTTGCACATAATTTAGTGTTTGTTATTGTGGAATGAAAAAAAAAACTTTAGCGACCAATGCCCAATCATTAAAAAACACCAAATATCGGCTGGTATATCGGTCAACCGCTAATTTTTATAAGTAAAAGGAGGTTAAAGCAAGCCAGTTATTTTCCATACATAACTTCTTAGTATGCGTTGTGTGTCCCAGGTTCCGTCTGATCCCGTTCCTGACGGAGTTGCGGGCGGTGATGGACTGGGTTTGGACGGACACGACGCTCAGCTTGTCCAGCTGGATCTGTGTGGAGGACATCTACGCTCACATCTTCATCCTCAAATGCTGGAGGGAGTCCGAGAAGGTAAGAGAGTGAGAAATAAGACTATCTACAGTGCATAGGCAGCTTCCTCCTAAGGCAGCATCCTAAGCATCTGTCTGTGTGTGTCGTGTGGCAGCGTTACCCTCAGCCGCGCGGGCAGAAGAAGAAGAAGGTTGTGAAGTATGGAATGGGCGGCATGATCGTGATGCTCCTGATCTGCATCGTTTGGTTCCCGCTGCTCTTCATGTCTCTGATCAAATCTGTGGCCGGAGTGGTCAACACTCCGCTGGACGTGTCCGTCACGCTCACGCTGGGAGGACTTCAGGTACACGTCACTGTGCTGCTCATCTGCATGCTCATTTCAGATGTCTGCCAGTTTCTACTTTCAGTAAAAACCAAGATACATTTTATTGCTTTCTATTCTGTCTCAGGTGTTTCTCCTAAAAATAAATTTGCAGAAATCAAAATATACACAAATGAGTCATCCAGTAAGATTATAAATCTATAAAATGAATATGGAAAGCATGTTTTTCAGTTTACTTGGTTTTTTTAGTCATTTTATTATACGTTTTGTCATTTTTATTAGTTATTGATTTTTATAATTGTATTATTATTAGTATTATTATTATTATTTTGTTTTCATTTTCATTTTGATTTTAGTTTAAATTTGAGTAATTTTATATTGTCAATTTTATTACTTATTGTTTTTCTATTTATTATTTTTATTTTATTATATTATTCATTATTATAATTTATTATTATATTTTTTTCATTTTCATTTTAGTTTAGTAATTATGTTATGTCAGTTTTATTAGTTATTGTTTTTGCAGTGTTTTCTATTTATCTTTAATATTTTATTTCAGTTTTAGTTATTTTAGTACAGTAATTTATTTATTTCATTTCAGTATTTAGTTCATTTAATTTTTATCTAATATTTATATTTTATTTTATTTCAGCTTTATTTCAATTACCAGCAATGATTTTCTTTATATATATATATATTAGTTTTAGTTACAATAACATCACTGGATCCTTGACTTTTGATTTCAGACTTTAGTATCTTGGAAAATGAATGAATGAATGAATGATGCATTTATATAGCGCTTTTATTGTGTATTGCTATACACCCAAAGCGCTTTACAATCATGTGGGGAGTCTCTCCTCAACCACCACCAGTGTGCAGCATCCACTTGGATGATGCGAAGGCAGCCACAGGACAACGGCGCCAGTGCGCTCACCACACACCAGCTACAGGTGGAGAGGAGAGAGAGTCATAGAGCCAATCAAGTGGATGGGGATTATTAGGAGGCCATGATTGATAAGGGCCAGTGGCGGGACTTTGGCCAGGACACTGGGGTTACACCCCTACTCTTTACGATGAGTGTCATGGGATTTTTAATGACCACAGAGAGTCAGGACCTCGGTTTAACGTCTCATCCGAAAGACGGTGCTCATTTGTCAGTATAGTGTCCCCGTCACTATCCTGGGGCGTTAGGACCCACACAGACCACAGGGTGAGCACCCCCTGCTGGCCTCACTAACACCTCTACCAACAGCTACCTAGTTTTCCCAGGAGGTCTCCCATCCAGGTACTGACCAGGCTCAGCCCTGCTTAGCTTCCATGGGCAACCGATCTTGGGCTGCAGGGTGATACGGCTGTGGTATCACAGAAAATCAGAGCACAGATTTTGTTGAGATCTCTTCTCAAACTCTAGAAGAGACACATGTGAAATTATAGGGGTCTTTTCTCAGGAGAAACATCTGAGAAGCAGGAGACGTATATAAATGTCTCCATTTGTTTAGTGCTGTCTAAGAGATCAGGGCCCGTATTCATGAAAAATCTTAGAATATTGTTACTAGGAGCAACTCTTAGCGCTAAGAGATCTTAAAATTAAAGAAAAGATCCTAGTAAAGAAAAAAGTCATTCAGAAAGCATCTTAACCCTTAAAAGAGGTCTTAAGGTCCAAAATTGTTAGGAGTACGGACGAGGACTTCTAAGAGGCTTAAGAGTTTCTTTAGCAGTGGAGAAAATGGACGAAACATGAAGAGAGAGAAGAAATGTGTTGCACACAATGCATGACAGTGAGTTAAGATGCTACACATTAGATCGTGCAGGGATCATGTTTGTGACCGATCTTATTTGAGACAAGCTAATATCTCCGACACAGCGCAGAAATGCCATAGCGCCAGAAATGGACATAATCACTACATTAACTACATTAACATATTTGGCAACTGGAAAAATGCAACTATGCAGCAGCGGTGATTTGGGTCTGTTACAGCACTTTCAGAACCGTACTGTGTCGTTGTTCATTTCCTATAAAATACGTTAAGTATGACAGCATGGTAAATAAAAAATAAAGAATATATATACATATATAATGTGTGTGTGTGTGTGAGAGAGAGAGAGAGTACGGTAAAACAGGAAAAATTACGCATGTAATTTGTAAAGTGAAGGCTTATAATAAACCCTACTCTTAAAAGTGCTCTTTTGGTTCCTTCTTAGATAACTAACCAATCACAGTCTTCAAAAGACTGTGTCATCGCTAGCAATGGGGTCAGCCCCGCCTCCTCACTAAGATAAAAGTTTTTGCATTTTCCTCGCTCAGAGTTACTCTCAGATTGGTCCTGAATCACTTTTAAGCTAAGACTCCTAGTTAGAAATTTTTAAGCTAAATTAGGATCTCTCTGAGAGGATTCTTAGAATCTTTAAGAATACAGGCCCTGATGTTTTTGTTTATCCTATGGGAAACGTTCAAATCTCAAGTTGCCTACCATTTCATAATTAACATGGATCTCTTTTTTCTGTTCTTTGTTTTATTGTTTTCAGCCGATCTTCACGATGAGCGCCCAGCGGAACCTTCTAAAAAACGTGTCTTCTGAAGAGTTTAAAAAGTTTTCAAAAAAATACAGCTCTGATGCAGTAAGGAACTAAGTTTCTGGCTGTTCAAATCACCGCAGCTCCTTTGTACTTTGACATAAACATGTTTTCTAGTAATTTACTGATATATAGAAATGATTTCAGATAGCTGATTAATAATGACCAATAGAGTTCTATTTTCACATTTCATTGCATAATCAAAATAATAAATAAATTGAACTTGCTTTAGGACTATTTGGATATTGTGGCATTATTTGTCACACAATTTAACAAATTTTCATCTACAATCCTTGTATTGTAAAATAATTAGGGTTTATTTAGGAATTAATACTATTTTAGAAATACTACTATATATATATATATATATATACAGTATATGGATATATATCTGATACCAATGCTGATCTGACAACAAGCTAATATTGCCTGATGATGATAAATTGTGCATTCCGGATTGTTTCTAAATAGAGCTCAAGATGCTTGTGTCTTCTGCAGGATGCCATGCAGTTCCTGGAGTCTTATGTTCACAAGGATTTGACAATAGCCAAACTAGAAGGAAGTTCCAACTCGCTCTGGACCATCAGCCCCCCGAGCAGGGAGAACCTCATTAAAATGCTTAATAACATAAAGGAGACGTTTCCTCTCACCTTCACCTGGTCCATACAGAGGTACTGTAGAGTTCAGCATCACACCGGCACACAGGCTTACACTGAGCACTTAGAAGAGCCTGGTCTGCTGGTGGCTAATGGGTAAAATAAAAATAAAATGCTGTCCAGATTTCACCCCGAGATCCAAACATTTTAGATAAAATATTTCTAGATAAATTCGCTGTTTTACTCACCCTCAGTCCATATAAAATGTAAGTGACTTTTTTTCTTCGGTAGAACAGGATTTTTACCTGAAACCGTGCTCCTTGGCAGGGGTGGCCCTACCGGGGTGGCACGGGTTGGCAACTGGTAGGGGTGGGTGGATCGATCCTAATATCGATAGTATCGATAACAACGTTGATATCGGTATCGGATCAATACTACCCTGATTAGATCGATACTTTAGGTTAATTTTCTCTCCCCTACACTTAATATATTGCTTAATACATTCAACAAAGAATAGACATGTCTGTGTGTTTATATACCGCTCTTTTCACGTCTCTTATGCAAATGTTACTGCTTCTCCCCTGCTTTAGTGTTTTGTTATGCCATTATCTGCGCAAGCGAATATTATTGGCAACAGCGAGAGATGGAACAGTAGATATTCGCTACGGTGGCAACAGCACCAAACTTATTCACCTTTTTCAATGTGGAAGTAAGCTTTTGTCATAGACTGAATGTGCGAGACTTCCACTTCATTAGACACGGTAGGGAAATCATGAGAAAAATAACAGTGCAATAAACGGTAAAATTGTTTGTGCTATCCCCGCGTGTGTTTATAATTAAGACAATTCATTAAAATAATATGGTAAGAAACACCAGTTTGCAATACCAAGCAAGCAGCAAAACGAGCTTATTTTGTACAGTTAAAGACTGGAAGCCAGACCCATTCAATTTACTGAATTTGGCTTTTTTATACAGTATTACTGTCTTCAACCATTAAGCCACATTGTTTTTTTTTTTGTTTTTTTTGTTTATAAAGGTTTTCTATCAGAGGAAAACACTTAACATGTATGCACTTTGCATTCATATCCTGGGCTGCTTGCCTGCATATAGTTTGCATCATCAGTATACTGAGTTGGCCTTTCAATATTACTTTCTTAATGCATTAGGCCATGTTAAGTTTTTTTTATTTTTTATTTTTTATAACTCTTTTCTATGGGAGGAAAATGCTTAACATGAAACTTTACGCATTGCTTTCATATTCTGGACTCCTCTGCTTGCAAACTCCTTTCAGAAAGGCAAATAATATCCACATAGCTTTAAGGTGAATGTAATATGTTAGTCATATCAACATAAGTTATTGTTAATTTTCAAAGTGTAATTGGTCATTTATTAAAAAGGAAAAGGTATCGGTATCAATATCGGCGATACGTGCCCTGTATTTACTTGGTATCGGATCAATACCAAAATTTGCATTATCGCACACCCCTAGCAACTGGCACCCTAAGAGAAAGCTGTGCAACACACTAGAATTATCACAGAATAAAGTATAAATGTAATCAGGGTTCCCTATCTGTCGGTCACTACGAGTTATGTCGTGACGACATAGGGGATTCACTTGGGAGCCCCAATCATCTCTGACTTAAGAGAAAACACCAATGAATATTGGCTAGTGGATTTTGCATACCTGCGCCACTCCCGTGCACACGGGTATAAATAGGCGGCAGGTGCATCCACTCATTAGGTTTTACGCTGAGGAGCCGAGAACGAGTCCCGGGCAACCAGCGATGGTTCGAGATTGTGGCATGGGGACATAACGTCTCCGTTCCCTCCATCAGGGAACGAGGGTTACGTAAGTAACCGAGACGTTCCTTATCTGTGGGTCAATATGTCGTGACGACATAGGGGTCCTATGGAAAGCGCCACAACCTGAACCCCATCACAACCTTGTGGCATGCAGATGCTGACAAGCGAGCGCGTGACAGACAAATGCCATGCGAAAGGTCGCAACCTTCTGATATGGACAAGTTCATATATAATTCTTTGGTATTTGAAGTTTTTTTTACAGTAGTAAAATGAAAATAATTTTTTCCCAAAAGTTCATTGCTGTATTATACATCTGTATTTGTAATAGACTTTGAGCTGCAAAATAATTCCTGAATCCTAATGTGTTTTTTGTTACAGTGTTATTCATTTCATCTGTGTATTTGAGTTGTGTGTGTAAGCATTTAAGAAAATTGAAAGACAAATTTATGCCGGCTTGTCTTAAAGTCTTGTTTAAAAAACGTAAATAGTTTTATGTTCCAGATGTTCTAGGTGCTTGATAAAGTGTTCCTAGGATATTCTGGGGGGGTTGCTAGAGTATATAGTTGATTACAGACATTCCCACCTCTGTTAATAACAGAAAATCAAACATTGTTTTCAAAACTGATCCAGTTTCAGTGCTTTGATATTACTGTATTTCTATCTAATGTTAGGAAATTCAAAAGTTTTTGTTGCTCCTAAACTTACACTAAAATGTGATTTTTACCATCCAAGCAGCTTATCTAATATTAATAGAACTGCTCGTCTTTAGTGATACAAGCTCAGAAACATGTATGACATGTTGAAGTTTTTTACATTGTGTATTATTGACTTGGTGCCATGATGGATATTGAAATGTTGTTATTTATTTTTCATTTTAAACAGTACAGATGATTACTTCATGGTAATGCAATATTTGTGAACACAATTGTGTATGTCAGCCCATAAATTCCCAAAAACTATGCATGGGTGCTTGCTGTAGTGTTGCCACCCCTCATAGACCCCATGCCACCCTAAAAAGGATTTTCTAGATCCGCCTCTGCTCCTTGGTGATTCATGAAATGGAAGTAAGCAGCTGCCCGTCTTTGAGAATTAAAATGAATAACCCAATGATATATTGAGGTCTTATGAAGCAAAATGATCAGTCTATGCAAGAACTAAACATTATTTATAGCATTATTACCTGAGGCAAAATGTCGAATCATTCTTCTGAACCGGTTCTAGCAGACTGAATCCTCTGAAACAGATCTACAAGTTACTCGATCAAAACTCACTTTTAGATGTCTGACAGTCGACTCGAAATGAGCCAAAATAGCAGCGTATCTGATCCTATCATGAATGAACTGATTCAGTGCTCCAGTTACTGAACTGAGGAAGCGGTTCGACTCGGACCAAAGACCGATGACCTGCTGATATGTGCGTGCGTGAACCGAGCACTTGAATGAAGGGGCCAAATGAAATTTTTAATGTTTCTCATTGTTGCTGATGAACACCAGTTCATTCACTTTATATGCTTTAGACATGTAAAACATCCACATTTCACATCATTATTGGGTGCTTTAATATAGTTGTGTATACATTCTGAAACGTATACATTGCGTAATTATGTACAGTAAACAAATGAGTGAATTGAACCAGTTCTTTAAAACAAACCAGTGTGCGGAAAACACAATGTGTGCCGAAAATAATGTTGTAAATCGTTTCATTTCATTAGACCTCAATATATCGTCAGGAGCCACTGTGTTCCCTGGTGTGCTGTTTTTGACTCTCAGAGTGCTGGTAGCTGCTGACTTGCATTATTTGAATCACCAAGGACCATAGGCTCCCGATTTATGTTTCTGCCAGTGGGTGTCCAACCAGACCCCCTCCCCCAAAGTTGAACGTGCATCTTTTTTTTTTTAAGAAATAAAACACATTTTCACCACTGTTTCTGCGAGCAAATGATAACTGAGCTAGGCTATATACATATGCAACACATGCTTGTAGCATTCTCATTATCAGTAATTAATTACACTGGGTGTTTGTTTTTTCTAGAGCATACTCCGTTCGATGAATTCACTACACAAAATTTATCTTGCGAATTGAAAATATATTACCAACCAAATACATTATAATACACAAATTCTTTCTATGAGGGTTGCGCCTCACTAAATAAAATGATTGAATAAATACCTGTTTGCATTAAGCACTTATTCGCACGCACACAGGACAAAGTTTGAGGGTGCACATGCAATATCTGAGTGAGAGCAGAACCATAACCTCTATATATGAGAGAGCAAGCCGAGAGATTCGTGCTGGCGCTCTCTCGTATTACAATAGTGCACTCTCAACATTTGAACTATAAAAACGAGAATAAAGTTTTAAAAGATCTCGTGCTCGAGCCCTATGCCAGCGCCTTTGCCATGGACCACAACTAAAAATCTTCTTTACTGTCACCTACATCTTGGATGGCTTGGAGGATGAGTAAATTAACAGCAAATTTTACATTTTTTGGTGAACTATCCTTTTTAATGTTTTTATACAAATATATCATTATATGTAGAATAATTTTGTCAAAGTGCGGTAATAGGAATTTATAAAAATCATTTATTTTATGGGACCCAGGCATGTTTCATACAATCATCCCCCTGGTATCATCTCATGAGAATTTCCTCTCTGGTCAGGACAAAGATGTTAGACTTTTAGAGGTTTTCATTAATGAATTAACTAACTGAATTAATTTCTGTTTGGTTTCATTTGCTGCATTTGTCCATCAGGGACCTCAGTTTAGGTGCCAAAGCTGAAACTGCAATAGGGAAACACCATATTGACTTGGACAAACAAATGAGAACTGATCTAAGTCTTCTTCTGAATGGAACTAGGCACAAAGGAGTGTGAGTTTAAGCTTCAAACGCAGACATATTTTTCTTTACTTTTTTTTTACCACTAAAAAGACATTCACCTGAATGATCATTTGTAATGGTGTTTTTTATTAAGGACCATCAAAAACATTTTCCCAAGATACATCAGAGCACCGAGCGACTCCAATGCCAAGCCTATTGTGCAGCTTTACCCTGGTAATACACCAGCTCTCCACCATTTGGTGCATTGCTATGCATTTGTACAGCCGTCAACATGCCTGTTTCTCTTCACTCTTCTGTGTGCTCCCTAAGGTAAAGATTACATGAACATCACATTGTCCTTACATAAATCCAGCAACAGTAGCGCAGAGGGCGTCCGGGAGTGGTGGATCGTGAATCAGACAGAAGCAGGGCCGTTATCTGTGGGGACAGCCAGGACTGCAAACGCATCTGGTCTGGAGCTCTACATCATCAGTGACCAAGTCAGTCCACCCAGTCTGGGCTTTCTGGCTGGTTATGGGTGAGTGACGTGAAACATTACAGTCTGAAGTTGTCCTTCCTAAAGGGACAAAACTGTGTGTCCAATCAGAACATAGTTGAGGTGTCACATATAGTTAAGAGGGGGTGGATTTTTGACCAATGAGAGTTCGCTATGGGTGGGGCTTCTCAACTGATATGTTTCTACAACTAAAACTCACAGGACTAACATTAAGGAGGTATATTGAGTGCTGTCTGTTTAAGAATCCTTTTTTTTAGCCAAGTTAAATTCAATACAGTGATGCACCAAAATTTACATAGAAAATCTTTTTTATGATACACTGCCGGTCAAAAGTTTTGGATTGCTAAGAATTTTATTCTGAAAGAAATTACTGCATTTATTCAGAAAGGACACATTAAACTGACATTTATAGTGTTACAAAACTCAAAAGTTCTTTTGAACTTTCTATTCATCAAAGAACCCTGAAAAAAATCAGTTTCCACAAAAATATGAAGCAGCACTGTTTTCAACATTAATAATAATCAGAAATGTTTCTTGTAACATTAAAAAAAGAATATGAGAGAATATGTTAAGAAAATGTTTTGTTTTTTTTCTCTCTCTTTAAGTCCATGGTGCAAACTGGCTTCCATTGATATTTGTTACGATATGCATCCCATCCGAACCAAATGTGACCCTGGACCACAAAACCAGTCTTAAGTGTCAATTTTTCGAAATTGAGATTTATATATCACCTGAAAGCTGAATAAATAAGCTTTCCATTGATGTATGGTATTTGTTAGGATCTGATAATATTTGGCCGAGATACAACTATTTGAAAATCTGGAATCTGAGGGAACTATTGAGAAAAACGCCTTTAAAGTTGTCCAAATGAAGTTCTTAGCAATGCATATTACTAATCAAAAATTAAGTTTTGATATATTTACAGTAGGAAATTCACAAAATATCTTCATGGAACATGATCTTTACTTAATATCCTAATGATTTTTGGCATAAAAGAAAAATGGATAATTTTGACCCATACAATGTATTTTTGGTTATTGCTACAAATATACCCCAGAGACTTAAGACTGGTTTTGTGCTCCAGGGTCACAAATGACCATTCAAATGTAATGAATTGATCAATCTGAACATGAACGTGTGAATCTGCGTGTGCACAGGATCATGGGTCTGTACATGTCAGTGGTTCTGGTTATCGGGAAGTTCGTGCGCGAGTTCTTCAGCGGGATCTCGCACACCATCATGTTCGAAGAGCTGCCCAACGTGAACCGGATCCTCAAGCTCTGCACTGACATCTTCCTGGTCCGAGAGACGGGAGAACTGGACCTGGAGGAAGACCTGTACGCCAAACTCATCTTCCTCTACCGCTCTCCAGAAACCATGATCAAGTGGACCAGAGAGAAGAGTGAGTGAGTGAAGATGAGGACGCTGACCTTCGGAGGAACTCCAAACTAACCACGAGAAGCACAAAGCGGGAATTGTGCCTCCTTCCCAAAGCGGAATTGGATTGGATTGAACCGGAGAAGCGTTGTTCTTCATGATAGTTTTCATCCCGTGGACGTGCACTTGCTAGTGTTTTTTTAAGGGCTTGATAAGAGAAATTTAGGGCTTCCAGGCATGCGCCACTTTGATACGACTTTCACCTTTGGGAGTGCATGCGACGTGATGGACGTAGACGAGGAATACTCAACCTACTACAGACTTTGGGCTTGACTTTTAACGTCCCTCTCTGAATTCTGAAGGTGAGAACCGAAGCCCTGTAGGTGGCGCTGTGAATTACGTGACAATCTCTATTTGCCTTATTTCATTTATACAATCAACTAGACGCATCATTATCCACCACCTTTCTCAGGAATACATTCGGATCATTTCACCACGACGGGATATCAACCTTTTTTCTCATGTACGACAAAGTGTGAAGGGGAATGTACGCAGCAGTAATAACTTCACTCCTTGGGGACTTTAAGGAGATCGTCTGTAATTTATGAACACAGATTTGGAATGTGAAAAGGACGTTTAGTGTTTTATAAGGCTTGAAGTATAATGACTTTTCATAACTAATGGGAGATAACATTACAATGAATGATTTATCAGTTTCAGCAGCTTTTTTCTTATTATTATTTAAGAGCCTTATTCATGAAATAGAAAGAATTTGAATGTGTTTCTGTGTACATTTCTTCATATATCCAAATGGTTTACATAGAAATTTGTTCAGAAGGAATTTGGAATGTTTCTGCGTACATTTGTTTGTAAATTCAAATGATTTTATGAATGATTTACATGGAATTAGTTCAGAACGAATTTTTGAATGTGTTTCTTCATAAATCCAACTGATTTTCTGAATGCGTTACACTGAAATTTGTTCAGAACAAATTTTTGAATGCGTTTCTATGTACATTACTTCCTAAATCCAAATGATTTTAAGAATCATTTATTCAGAGCAAATTTTGAATGTTTCTGTTTATATTTCTTGATGTGCACAGTTATTGTTCAGAACGAATTTTGAATGAATTTCTTCGTAAATCCAAATGATTTCATGAATGATTTACACAAATTTGTTCAGAACAAATTTTGAATGCATTTCTGTGTCTATTTCTTCTTCATAAGATTTTATGAATTATTTACACGTAAATTGTTCCGAATGATTTTTGAATGTTTCTTTATAAACAAAGTCTTTTTAAGAATTATTTATACAGAAATGTTTTCCAAAATTTAATTTTGAGTGTTTCTGTCTATATTTCTTTGTAAATTCAAATGATTTTATGAATGATTGACATGTAAATTTGTTTAGAACCAATTTTAAATGTGTTTCTATGTATATTTCTTCATAAATCCATATCATTTTATGAATTATTTACATAGAAATTGATTCTGAATGAATTTTCGGTGTTTGTGTACATTTTTTTCATAAATCCGAATGATTTTTATCAATTATTTACACAGAAATTTGTTCAGAACAAATTTGGAATGCGTTTCTATGTGCATTTCTTCATAAATCCAAATCATTATTTACGTAGAAATTCATTCAGAGTGAAATTCAATCTGTTTATTTCATCATAAATCCAAATAATTTTCTGAATGATTTACAGAGAAATGTATTCAGAAATATCATGGAATATGAGAAAAACCAATTGTTTGCTTAACCATTTTGACAATGCAACAATAGCGTAAAATGGTTTTGCGATTGTTTCTGGTCATTGCGCTTCATTCATGCAACACCAACTGAATGAACATTTTAGGTTAGTTCTGCTCCTGCTTCATAAATGATTATTTTGTGGAAACATTTGACTTGTGGTGAAAGTGAATAATGAATATTAGTTATTAACAGATAGTCTACATCCTTGAAGGCATGAGTGATTTGCAGATTGTTACAGTAGAGTTATTAAATATGCATCGCCAGGACTGTTGTGCTCGTCAGAAAGTTGTTTGTACATGAGGAAGAATCTGACTCACATTTGTACTACGTACTTATATTTATTTGAGCAATACGACAGGCGGGTGGACCGTAAAGGACATGAAATCCATTTTTATCCTACACCTTTGGCAGCCATACTCAGGAAGGAGCTTTCTATGGATCAGGGTCTCACGGATGAACCGCTGGAGTCTCCGCTAGGCTGTAGATTTACAATGGGATCATGTATGATATATATATATATATATATGACTATCAATGTGAGCTCCATGCCGACGGATCGTGTTGTGCTGATGCTTGAGGAGAACATTGAATATTGTTTTGAGTCCATCTCTGAACTATGCATTAAAGACAATGTAGCATGAATGAAAAATAATGTTTGACATAAAACGCTTTCATTACCTTATGTGTGCAGAACTTTTTCAGCAACATCAAAACGGGGGAAAAAAGAAAACTGTAGCTGGATGAAACAGGAAATGGGAGTTTATTGACTTCAAATAAAGCACACAATTAAAGGACAACGTGCCACTTTTGTTTACTTTTTTGGTCCTGTACCTCTCAATTTTTTATGTACATGATTTACACTACAGTTTAAAACCAGTAATTGTTTTGTGAAAGAAATTAATACTGAAAAAAAATGTTGTTCTTCCTATTCATTAAAGAAAATGTTCCACAGTTTCTACAAAAATATGAATCAGCACAACTGTTTTCAACATTGATAATAATCAGAAATGTTTCTTGAACAGCAAATCAGCATATTAGAATGATTTCTGAAGGATCATGTGACACTGAAGACTGGAGTAATGATGCTGAAAATTCAGCTGCGCATCAAAGAAATATATTACATTTTACAATATATTATAATAGAAAACATTTATTTTAAATTTTAATAATATTTCACAATATTACTGTTTTTAATCAAGTAAATGCAGTCTTAAAAAGCTGTACATTCATATAAAAGATTTTTATTTGTATATTTTCCTTTTCATTTTTCTTTTTAAATGTATTATTATAAATACTTTCATTATTATTAATAATAATATTGTTTTTACATATGTCTATATAATTTTTTTAATAATTTTTTACCTCTTTTACATTTTCAGTTAATTTATTAGATCAACTCAAACCAAATGAAAATGAGAAATTAATAATTTAATAATAATAATAATTTAGATAAAATCATTTTAAGTTTTCTTTCTTTCTGCATATTATTAGTTAGTAAGGTAGTTATTAAGTTTAGGTATTGACTAGGATTAGGGCTGTAGACTATGGTCATCTGGAATATGTGCTTTTTAAGTACTAATAAACAGCCAATATGTTAATAATATGCTAATAAGCAACTAGTTTATAATGAGAATTGGTCCCCATACTAAAGTGTTAACATTTATTTCCAGTAAAATGTTTTGAAATGACTCTCTCAGCCAAACAGTGTATAGATTATGATTTTATTAGGTCATTTTTGCATCTTTATGTCTGTCAGGTTGTATATTTGGAAACGCAGCATGACACCTCACTCCACAGCCACATTTACATTTCAACAACACTTACAATAAATTACTGTACATAATAATAATAATAATATAGTATTTTACAAATTTGATAACTGATTTAACATCACTTTGACATCATAGACTGTTCACTAATAAAAATAAATAAATTCTGTACACAACTACACATTTCCTTATCAAATTAAAAGAAAACATTTACAAACAGAATTTATCCAACAATATGATCACACACATAGATATATATATATATACATATCTATGATCACACACACACATCAAAAATGCCCAGTGTTTATAATTTACAGGCTCAACCAATGGTGTGAGTTTTGGGGCGGGACTATCTAATTGACCAATGGAAGACAAATGTTTGTAACTTGACTGAAAACACTACAATCAATAGAGTACTGAAAGGATGACGGATTTTTGTAGTTCAAAACCTGAAATGGAGCGTTTCTGTACATCTTCATTGTTTCATCATCTTGACGTCACTGGGTTTTTGTTAAATGACTGAAAATGGTCTGTGGTTTAACACAAGATATTTTCGACATTTTATTCTACATCAGTAGTAACCAGTGTTACGTAATCAAATTACTTTTTTTCCAAGTAACTAGTAAAGTAATGCATTACTTTTACATTTACAAGAAAAGATCGGACTAACTTTTTATTTTTCCCATTTACTCACCAACAGCTCTCCTGTGCAGAGGCAGAGACACTTCCTTCAGCCTGAGGCTTATTCATGTCACTTCTGATGTGAAAGGGCCTTTGCAGTTACCAAAAATATCACTTTTGGGGTTTTTGTTATAAAAACAAAAATAAAAAAACAATCTCAGCTCAGGTGACAAAAAGTAACACAAAAGTCACATTATGCATTACTTTCCATAAAAAGTAACTAAGTAACGCAGTTAGTTACTCTTTATTGTAATGCATTACTTTTGAAGTAACTTTCCTCAACACTGGTAATAACTTGTCTTGAAAAAGGTGTTTCCGACAAAATGTTTTTAAGTGAAAAATGTTAAATGTTAAAGTTAAAGCTTCCTGGTGGCGATGCTGATATCATGTGACCATGGTATAGTTCATTTACTGCCAACGTTTAGCTTTTTACTTCTGTATTCAAAATTCATAAAAGTTGTGAATATTATCATGATGAACAACATGTGTAAGAATCATAAACTTTTGTTGCTCACAGATCTTATTTTATACAATAATCCAAAAAAATTTAAAAAACCCTATTGTGTTTTTTGTCAAATAAACCTGGTTGACGCTGACTACAAAAATACATTATCACCACAGCCCGTGTGTGTAGGGTTTTCTGTGTGTCTGATGAGTAAACGCACAGAAATCTGGACGCTCCTACAGGCGGGACAAACAGGAACAGAATTCCTCAGGAATGACTCCACTGCACAAAGGGAGGAAACACTGATATGCTCGTTCACACACACACACACACACACACACGGATGGAAGAGTCGGGCCGTTCTCTCAGTCTCAGTTAACATAAACCTCCCTCGTAATCGTCGTCTTGCTCGGCCGGTGGCGGGCCGGCGCTGCCCTCTTGAGGAGCAACAGGAGATTTCTTCTTCTTCCCGCCGCCTCCACCGGGCACCTTCAGAGAGATCGCCAGCTTGGCATACTGCACAAACACAGACCAGAAAACAGACTTCAGCCAGGATGATCATTGGATTTTTGAACATATAGTAAATGCTTAGTTGATAAGTTAAGTTTCCACCAAGGTTATCGGTAATTAAAATTAAAACCAAAACTAAAAAAAGAAAAAAGAAACGTTCAATACTTGAAATAAAATAAGCAATATAAAAAATAAAGTATATTAAAAAAAAAGTACAAGTAAAGTACAAAGGCATTTTTGTACTAGGTTGAAGCACTAAATAAACTAAAAAATAAATTAAAAGAATAAAAGCTAAAACTAAAAGATATAAACTACACAGACATATTTAAAAAATAAATAAATAAATAACAAAATTACTCAAATTAAAATGAAAGCTAAAAATATAAAAATAATTCAAAGTATTATTTTTTATTTTAGTATTTTTTTATTTTTTTTTGTTTGGCAATTTCAATAAGCGGTCTTGAAAGTTTTACAGAAAAATTACATGTCAGTAAGACTTTTCGAAATTTTAGAAAAATGTTTTTGTTTTTAAAGAAATTGGTATTTTTAATCAGAAATGATGCATTAAACAAGATAATGCTGTTATTCTGAATGTTCTTTTTAGCTTTGCCGTCACAGGAATAAATTACATTTAATAAATTATATTAAAATAGAAAACAGTAGTTTTAAATTGTAACAGTTTTACATACATAATATGTTTTACATAATATAAAGTAGCAAATATTTAACAATTTTATATAATATTATTTAACATAATTGTATTTATTTAGTTTTGAACTGATACTGAGCTAAATGACTCCTTTAGTGAGCGTAATGATGTTTTGGTTTGATTTTTCACAGTATTGCGTGTGATTACTGATGTCTGACACTCACGTCGTTGTCCATGTACTTCAGTAAAGGTGAGTTGCAGACGCGTGACATCTGGTCCTCGTCCTGCTCGTCAAACGCCGCCAGTAACGTCTCCATGGAAACACAGTCCTCGCTCCCACTGAACCCTGGGAGACTGAAGAGCACAGTATTTGACACTGATCAGAGATCACACTGGCGATCTGGAGGATGATGGTGTAACTCGTTCGTACCTGTAACTTTCTCTGACGCACTTGTCTGCAGCCACAAAGTCTCCTCTGTGGAGATGAACCAGCACTTGAGCGATGGTTTTCTGCAATATCAAACATCTGTTCAAACTAATGCAACATCAGAATGCAAAATTGCATGTTAAAAGTCTATCTCAAGAACTACATGAGGTAAAATCCAGTTGAATATCAGCATTTGCACCTTAAAGCAGGTGGGGTAGTTCTCAATCTCCTTGTACATGTTCTTCTCTTTCTGAAGGGACACAGCGGCCTCGTCCAGCCTGAGCACAAGAAACACAACGGCAACCGCTCAAACTGAGTAAAGAACACCTTTCACTGACCGTACAGAAGCATATTACTATAATCATAATCATTACTTTATTACATTAGCATATTACATTATATTCATATTTTGAATGTTTTTTTTTTTTGTTTTTTTTTTAGATTTTCAGTTTTTTTTTTCATTTGAATTTATGTTAAAGTTTTAGTAATACATTTTATGGCTTGTTCCCCATTTTTAATCAAATTTTGTTTTTATTTTTATTTCAGATTTATTTTGTCTACTTCAACTTAAATCAAACAAAACATTCGAAATGTGGCAACTAACTGAAATAAACTAAGCAAATAATAATTAGTTTTAGTTTTATTTCAATTTTAATACTAAAAAAAGTTTTAGTAATTCTGTTTTATTTTGTCTGTTTTTTTCTTTTTATTCATTTTTATATTTCAACTAAAGTACTTGCCTTGGCAACTAAATAAAACGAATTCTTTTTTATATTTGATTTATTTTATGTTAAGGTTTATTTTATTTCAATTAACTTTTTTTCTTTTGAAAGGTTTTAGGTTTTATGACTTCAGATAACTTGTAATATAGTGCTTAATTCATATAGCTTTAATTAATTTTATTATGAATATTTATATTGTGAAGCAGTGTTATTTTTGTACTATACTACTAAAGCATATTATTAAAGTATTTATTAATATTTTTAAATTAGTTTTTATATTTTCCATTTTTAGTTTTTCTGTTAGTTTTAGTAATTCTATTTAAGTCAATTTTATGTTTTTTATTTAATCTGATTTCTGTAATCATTTATGTAATTTCAATGAATAAATGTTTTTTATATATATATATTTGTAGTTTTAGTTACAACACTGTTGTGAAGTCATCAGAAGAGCTAGTGAAGTAATAAATGATCGTATATGCAACTCTGCGATTTATTGAACACTCAGGATCATGCATCACATTGATTTTACCACAGTAAAGGTGTTATTATACATGGCATGGACTGTTAATGCTTAAAGGGCACCTCTTATGTTTTTTTTTGTACCTTTCCTTTAGTGTGTAATACAGCCGTTTGTGCATGGAAACAATATGCAAAGTTACAAGCACAAAGTCAAAATCAGAAAGTTGATCTCTCCGACAGAAAATCTTGCCTGAAATTGGTTGTTATTGGTTGTCCTGCCATTATTTCTGTGATTTAGCTATGATTCCATGTTGCATATTTGCATGATGCCCACCTACTGCTGCTTTGGCCCGCCCACAAGGACTGTTGGAAACCCAATTATGGTAAAGAGCATTACATTTCCGACACACACGATCTAATTGGCTGACCTATCAACAACAAACGTGGGTCGGCTGACCAATCAGAGAAGACTTGGCTTTTTGGAAGGCAGGGCTTTAAAGAGACAGGAGCCTTTCAGGCCGAGGGTGAAAAGAGCTGCTGCAGCAATATACAGTATGAGAAAAATAATGTGTTTTTTGAACATTAAATCATGTTAGATCATCACAATATGTGCAGTTTAATGCTTTAAGACGCACCTGCGCAGTCTCACCAGAAGTCTGGAGGATTTTCCCAGAAGCTCTGCGGCCTGCCTGAGACGATCTTCATTCTGAACACACCACAAACCAGTTCACATGGGTTATGTATATTTTGGGCAAATGGATGATTATTGATGATGGATGATCACGTTTGCATTTCCTCACCTCAAACACAGATGCAGCCTTCTGGTACAAGTCCACGGCTTTCTCCAGATCAATCGGCTCGATGAGTCTGAAGAAGTGGATGGAACTAGTTAATACAACCTTTGCATGTATATTATAGTTAGTTTACACATAAGAAACTACACAAACGACCCCTCAGGAAGTGTTTCGATCCGTTTACTCACTTCCCAGCTCTGTCCAAGGCCATTCCAGCGGTGCCAGACGTCCCGTTCTCCACGTACATGATGCTGGCCTTCTCGATCAGCTGAATGGCCTCAGGCATTTTCTTCATGTCCTGCAGGTGTAGAAGAGTCACTCACACACGTCTCAAACCTACAGGCCATCCATAACAATCACTGCATGACCGACTCACCTTCAGCATCATGCCAGCCTGTTCATACGCTCTGAGAAGAAGAAAAGCATGTTTTATCGTGGGTCACACTGTACAGATGTATAAGTAAAAAAAAAAAAAGGATAAATTAACTACAGTAATATGTTTTTAATTATTAAAAGAAATTGGTAAACTATAGATTAGTTTAGTTAATGGATTGTTTGTAAATATACATTTAGAGTTAGAAATGATCTTAATAGTTATTCGAAACATTAATGCTCACTTACTTTGCTGCATGGAAGAGTCTGTGAATTTTAGTTAAGGAAATATAAGTATCGAATGAGAAAATAAAACCAATTACCAATTAAAACCAAATTAATCAAATAGTATACTGTTCAAAAATGTGGGGCTAGTAGGATTTTTTTAATGTTTTAAAAAAAAGTATCTTCTGCTTAAGAAGGCTGCATTTATTTGATCAAAAATACAGTAAACAGAAAAGTATTATATGTTATATATGTGTGAAATATATAAATTTAAAATAACTCTTTTTTTATGTGAATATGTGTTAAAATGTCATTTATTTCTGTGATCGAAGCTGAAATTTCAGCATCATTACTCAGTGTCACATGATCCTTCAGAAATCATTATAAGATGCTGATTCGCTGCTCAAGAAACATTTCTGATTATTATCAGTGTTGAAAACAGTTGTGCTGCTTCATATTTTTTATGCAAAGCATGATATATTTATTTTTCAGTATTCTTTGATAAATAGAAACCTCAAAACAATTGCTCCAGGTACCGCGGTCCCGACTTAAGCGAAAAGGGGATCGGGCCTTTTCGATTGCCGGTCCTCGTCTATGGAATAATCTACCTCTAGACATTCGTTATGTTATGGTGTTTGAATCCGACTTAGGAGAGACGTAATGTATGTTTCTTTTTAAGATGTTGTGTTTGTCATTGTTACGTGTTTGGTTTTGCTGGAATGCTTTGTACAGCACTTTGGGCTGCTCCAAAGGCAGTAGAAATGTGCTATATAAGAAAATAAATTAAACTAAACTAAACTAAAACAACAGTGTTTATTTGAAAAAGAAATCTATAAATGTCTTTACTGGCACTTTTGATCAATTTAATGCCTTGCTGAATAAAAGTATTAATTATTATTTTTTTAAACTGGGGTTCTTGCTGATCCCAAACTTTTTTTTTTTTTTTTTGACAATATTGTACATATATATGGCACATTCTCCTTATAAATTTGACCCGATATTTATCATAATTGACATTAAGTTGAATAAATCATACAGTGCAGCATTATTGTATCAGATTAAGCATCACAGATACAGTAAATCCCTGTGATATATGCATGGCTGTACTGCCCGATACTTAGTCTTTTTTGTTGAATTAACTTTGTAATTATGATTTCTTGCAGAGTCTGATGTGCAGGAGAAGGATACGTTTTGTTGTCTGTGTGGTACTCGGCCTCCTTCAGGTACGCATCCTTCGCTTGTTCAAACTGTTTTGCGTTTTTGAAAGCCACAGCTGATATAACACCAAAATTATATACATACATATGTTACATATACATATGTTATAGTCATAACATTTCACTATACAGTATCACCTTCATCAATAACATCAGTGCAAGATGTTACTTAAGGTTTACATCACCTGCTTTTGCCATCTCTGAAGCGGCTCCATCATAATCAGGTTTCCACTTGGTCATGCTGGTCTTCAAGCTGCATAAAGTAAAACAAATATTGTATGGTGTTCACTAGTATCCCAACCCTTGCCAAAAAGAAGTGTGCTTAAATGTATTGAATGTGCACTCATAGTGTACTTCAAATCTTAAAAAAAAAAAAAAAAAAATCTTTAAAAAAGTATATTTTAAAAAATGGTATAATTGCAGGTAATTTAATGATAATACAATAAAAGTCCACTTAAAAGTGTACTTAAAGAGAGACAATTTCATGACTATATTGCTTAACATAATTAAGTACCCTTTTGGTGCTTTTAAGTGCACTTTGACTTACTGATTGATTAATTTGACAATTATGTCAAATCAAATGTTGTACATTTTTTTAATTATTTAAATAATCTTTTGTCATGCTTTAAAGATGTACGCTTATTTTGATGTGTTGAATAACATACTAAAGCACAATATAAAGAACTTGATAATATTTTGAACTGTAGTGTGTTATTCGATATTATGTTTAAAGTAAACAGATTTTAAGTGTACTAAACTGCAACTTTGTCATTATAGATGTGTAATTAAAATGTATATTTAAATACACAACATACACGTTCCAATAGAAATGTCATCAAAATATAATTTAGTTTACCATAAATCCTTCTCAGTATCTGCAGTACACTTTTCAAATGATTTAAAGAATACAGAATTAATTATTAAATTACAGATGTACATAAGTCCTACTTAAATGGGTCAAAACAGCGTTGCATTTAATATAAATTTCAACTATAATGCATTTTCATTTAATTGTAAATAACATACAGTTAAGTGTATGGGAACATTAAAGTATTTTCCCTAATAAGTAATCTTTTTAAAAGTATGCTAAAGTGTGCTTCTCTTCCACAATGCAACATATATTAGCCTACAAAATATATCATAATAATGCACAGTCGCGCATTATATAAGACTGGTTTTTGAACTAGGTGTTTGAAAACAACATGCAAAGCCACTCTTAGCAAGAACACAGGCTTGTAATTGTACTTTAGACTCAAAATCTTCTGTTTACTGAGATGTGTAGCCTGTGACAACTTGCCCCGGTCTCTAACACATGATGGGCACATGAATATGCACTGAATTTCAGGAATGGCCCACATCATCAGTAGAAGCCTCATAATAGCCTAATGACCACATCAGGACCACCGCAGCTGTCGCCAAGGTAACCTCTATAGCTGCACGCGCGATTACGCAATCAGTCATTAACGCGCATCAGAATCATTCAGCATCTCATGTTTGCAAATTATATTGAATTAAATTATAAACACTCTGCATCCGGTTATGCAGCAGAATTAGTGACAGTGTAACTGACAGCGACAGCAGGCCGATCGTAAACCGGTGTTTGTGTGTGAAATGCATGAGCGCTGTTCTGTATGAGAATATTTTTCATATCTCACCATTTCTCGGCTTTGGCGATGTGCTCGTGCGCCTCGTTGATCTTCTGCGCGGCCATGGCTCTGGGTTTCGCGGATGAAGAGGACACAGACTGACCCGCTGGCTGCTCGGGAGGGAGGATGAGTTTGAGGATGAGGATGGACTGTTACGTAGATTATCCTGATTTTCTTCAACAGCTCATCCACGTCACGGTGTTTTTCTACGGGAGCCCGAGTGGGAAGCTGCTGTGCACCATACACATTTTCAATGTGTATCTAGATATTTACTTTTATAGTATATTGTATTATATTATATTATATTATAATGTGTGTGTGAAGTAGACCATTTGTATTTATTTATTTACGAATAGAATATTTTTGTTATTTGTGTGGTTATATAGAATATGGATAGCATATTTTGAATGTGTTTACAGACGTTTTCCTTATTTTCATTACTCATTTATCTATATATAAGTAGTGCTTGTTTGTTTTATTTGTTTGTTTGTTTGTTTTATTTATTTATTGACGGTTTAAATTTGAGATTTTAATAGAATATAGGTAATATTTTAAATGTGTTTATAAATATTTTCCTTATTTTTATTATTCATATATTTATGTATAACTTGTTTGTTTATTTATTTATTCACGGATGGTTGTGCAAAATTTAAATGTGCAATAATTAAATTGTATTAATAAATAATTTTTTTTTTTTACTGTCAAAAAATGGAGAAAGGTTTTAACTGGTGCCATAATGGAAACATTTTTAGTGTTAAAAATATTTAGTGTAGACAAAAAAAAAAAAATTAATATTAGGCTATATGATTGAGATTTTTTTGTATGCTTTTTAGTAAGAAGTAAAATAAATAAATAAATAAATAAATAAACAAACTATTTAAAATATCTGCTGTTTATTTTTGACATCTGACATATAATATTTGTAATGGATAATCTTCCAAGTGTGTTTATTCTAAAAGGAATTTTGCTCCGCTCTTTCGTTGGAATGCGTCGGAACCGGAAGTGGTGGTGACGTCACTGTCGCTCTCATTCCCAGCGCAGGACAACGAACGACTGACTGATTGAGGAGATTGAAAACTTTGACAAACTCTTCAGAAAAGCCGCTTTAAAGTTTAGTAAAGTTTCCCTCTGTGATGCGCGGGCGTCTTTGAAGCGGACTGGCCGTGTGGCAGATGTGGACTGGCTGTTAGTGGTGGATGGAGTCGGGGTTCGGTGTCCAGCGGAGGGCCGGCGGTGGCTCGCCCGCTGTTGGAGCGTCGCAGCGCCGCAGGAAGATGCCGCCGAGAGCCGCTGATTATAAACTGCAGGTGATCATCATCGGCTCCCGTGGAGTGGGAAAGACCAGCCTGATGGAGAGATTCACGGATGACACCTTCTGCGAGGCGTGCAAGTCCACTGTGGGTAAGACAAACTGACAGAAAGAGAAAGTTGGTGAAGCTGTCAGTCAGGAGGATCAACAACAACAACGACTGTCAGTTTATTTGTTTGTTTACTAGTATCTGGTATCTTTCTGCTTGGCTATTATAACAGTACATTCCACATCATTGTGTTTATCTGCTGAAGCAAGTTCAATTGTATCTAAGGTATGAATAGTAAACTATAGATAGATAATGAGTAAGTTACAGCATATACAGTTAACAGTGATAAGCCAACTATAGATGGTTAATGATGGATAATTAATCATTTCAATATTATAATTGTGTAGTTAAACAAATGCAGCTTGTTAGTATGGCATAGATATGTGACTAAAATAAATAAATATATATATATATATATATATATATACACACTATATTGCCAAAAGTATTGGGTCACCCCCTTCTAATGAACAGGTTTGACAACTTTAGTAATTTCCATGAGTACAAATCTTAATGTTTAAGCATATAATGATATTCTAGGGAACTGTGTGCTTCTAATTTTAAAGCAACAGTTTGGACAGGACCCTTTTCTATTCTAACATAACAATGCCTCTGTGTATAAGGCAAGGTTCAAAAAGAAATGATTGATTGAGTCAGTGTTGAAGAACTTGACTGGTCTGCAGAAAGCCAAGTCCTAATCCAAACTGAACACCTCTGGTGTGACTTTAAATGCAGATCTTGAGCCAAAAACTACCAAACACCAATGACCAGTCAAGTTCTTCCACACTGACTAAATCAATCATTTCTTTTTGAACCTTGCCTTATACACAGAGGCATTGTCATGTTAGAATAGAAAAGGGTCCCGTCCAAACTGTTGCTTTAAAATTAGAAGCACACAATTCCCTAGAATATCATTATATGCTTAAACATTAAGATTTGTACTCATGGAAATTGCTAAAGTAGTCAAACCTGTTCATTAAAAGGGGGTGACCCAATACTTTTGGCAATATAATGTATATAAACTGTATCAGTGATTATCAGTGTTTACTTAGTTAACCATAGATGGTTATTAAAGATTAGATAACTAACGTTACATACTAGTTTAGTATAGATGGATAATTATACTCAGTTTGGAAAGCATAGATAGTAGACTGAGATTCATTTGTAAACTATTGATGGTTAGTAGTTGGCTATTAGATGGATATTAGTGTTAACAGGTAGTTAACGATGGATATTTAACACAACTTAATTCAATTCAAATCTCTACATAGAGTACACATGTGCAAAACTAAATTGCACAAGATTTTCCCTGAAGTGTCACCAGCATGCAATAAATGCAAGGTTGCGGAGGCTAAACTTCTACATTCATTTTGGACATGTTGTAACCTTCACAAGTACTAGACTGATATTTTTGACCTGCTTTCAAAAGTGTATAAAAAAGATATTGTTCCAGATCCAATGATTGCCAATTTTGGGGTGATTTCTGTACCTTATTTTAGTACATATGAAAGACAGGGTATTTTTTTATTTATGGTTCTTGCAAAGAGATTGATTCTTCAGAGGTGGAAACTTGACGTTGTTCCAACATTTGATGTGTTGCTGAGTGAGCTAGCAGGCATTATTCATATTGAGAAGTTACGATTTCTTAACAATGATAAGCTAGATATATTTTGGAAAATATGGAAAACTGTATTAGATCACTTAGGAATGTGATAACTTTACTTATTTACGCTGGTTTTTATACTGCATTATACCTTTGTAACTCTTAAAGTTATTTACCTAAAATTATTATCTTGTTTTTGTACTTTTTTTCTTTCTTTTTTTCGCACACCCTGCTGATGTTATCACTGTGATCTGTTTGGAACACCTTTATTTTGTGCATCAGAGATATTTATTTGTAACTAGTATACCGTATATCGTTTTCCTTTTGGAAAAACAAGTACAGTTTAAAAAGAAAAAACAATGGATATTTAGTAAACCATAGATGGCTATTAAAGATTAGGTAAATAATTGTACATACTAGTTTAGTATAGATGAATAATTATTTCAAGTTTGGTAGGCATAGATAGTTAACTGTGATTAATTTGTAAACTATAGATGGTTTGTAATTATTGACATTTAGATAGATATATATTGTCAATTAAAAAAGCAATGGACAATGGTTATTTAGTAAAACATTTAGTAAAGCATAGATGGGTGTGTGTGTGTGTGTGTGTATGTGTCTTTGTCTAATGTTTTTAAATGTCAAAATATATTAAAATACATTTTAAATAGTATTTCACAATATTGTGTGTGTGTGTGTATAGTAGACAATTATATAATTATAAATAATATCAATATTCATTTTTGTATTTGTTTTCATATACATAATTAGTAAACTGTGCTTAGTGAACTTGTGTTTTAGTTATAGATATTTTAATTTAGATTTTTTTAAAAATCAAAGTCAAAACATGTATTTACCTTCTAACATAAACAGTTGCAGTAATATAATGACCACTGTAACAGGAGAACACAACAACACCTCAGAGGTCAGAGGAGTCTGGAGTGTGTTTCCAGTGAACTCTATTGGTAACGATGGAACTTGCGGTCATAGTTGCTTTTGGGAAACGCACCCCTAGTCAGTGAGTTTTAGTCCTGAAAGCGTCAATAGAAACGTTTCAGCAAGATGTTAGAAAACCACATCTGGGCCTATGACCACGTAAATCAGAGAACATTTTCCTAATAATAATCACACTGTTGTGTTTTCATCACACAGATGGATGCAAACAGTTCAAATGGTTTGAAAGAGTTTGATGTTGTTAACATGAATGTGAGTTTGCATCTGTGTCTAAACCGTTTTCATCCCACATTCTCATGCTTCTATAATGTAATTATAGCGCTTTTATAATGTAATTGCACAAGAGATCTGCCAAGCTCTGAATCAATCTGCATCAGTCATGTGATGAACGATGCATTTAGAAAACACACATTAAATTTTAAAACTCTTTGCTACAAAATCAGTGATTTTTATGCAATGCATAAAGGGTGGATTGATGTCTGGACTAGCGCACATGTGAAAACTGATACGGCAAGGTTTTCACTCACTCATGACAGGCCTTCACATCAGATTAGTTGCATGCTTACTATCCCAATATCCCAGAATAGCCAGACACACGTTCACACAGCTGCTGCTTGCAACATGCCCGACCTCGAGTTTCTGCTCTGTCACACTCTGTCATACAAGCCCATAGAATATGATCTGTGTTTTGACTTTGGCTGTTTATTGTCATAAACATAGGAATGTTTAGGCACAAAACATACTCTTCCCGTATGTGTTCCATTAAATAGTAATAATTTAAATGATGTGTTTGATAGCTATGAATTTTAGAGGCACTGTAAAGCTTGAAGACGCTGTATGACTGATCTTACATCTTGTTTCTTCTCGTTTGTCTCTTTGTGTTGAAGGTGTGGATTTTAAAATCAAAACGGTGGAGCTGAGAGGAAAGAAGATCAGGTTACAGATCTGGTGAGTGGAGAGGAAGTGCTGTGTCCTTATCATTGACTCAGCCCACCATGTCACTTCCTGTGTCTCAGAAGCACATGAGATGAAGCACCAAGTCATAAATTCCAGTCCAGAGTCTCTGAGACTCACAGTCAAACATCTTTCATGTGTTGCTGCTGAGATTTAATCAGCTGTGTTTGCTTGCAGTTAACCAACTTTTAACTAACGCTGTGGCATTGAGTAAACTCGCTGCGAGTTATAATTTTACCGTCAGAAAGCATTATCGAAAGCATTACAGTACACTCGTCACTGATATTGTGACATTTAATTTGTGATTGCATGCTCGCAGAATTCAACAGTGAATGTGAATATATGCATTTTAATTGTGATAGCATCACTAATATCTTAACACTAACTGATGTATGTCCATGTACATCCTTTTTCACCTGCTCCTGTCAATCTTGCCGACTGACGTTTGTTTATTCCATTCTATTCATTTTTAATCTTTCCTATTCTATTATTTTCTACAATTCTGTTGTGGTCTGGGTTTATAGCATACTATTCTATTCCTTATATTCTACTCTATTCTGATCGGTTTCTTAGGAAAGTTTTTTTTTTTTCTGACATGAGATGAAAAAATAAAAAATGCGAGATATAAACTCAGAATTTTGACTTTCTCGCAATTCTGGGTTTTTCTTCTGAATTCTGAGATTGCATTTCGCAATTCTGTTTTTTTTTTGTTGTTGTTTTTTCCTGTTTCTGCCATGGAATAACAAAAAAATATATAAAAGGTGAATAAATACATTCGGACCTTTATTCTCAGAATTGCAAATTTCTTTCTTTTTTTTCTCAGAATTGCAAGAAAAAGAGTCAGAACTGTGAGATAAAATTACCTTTTTGATATTTGTGACGGAAACAAGCTTCCATTGTTACTTTTATTCTATACTGATTTATTTCATTTGGCTCTGTTATATCTATTAGATTCTACTCGTTTCTCTTTTGTTTTATTTCATTTGGGCCTGATGTATTCTATTCTGTTCGGTTCTATTCTATGGAGTTCTATTCAGATAAAGTTTAATTTATTCTGTTCTGTTGCTATATTTTTTATTGTGATTTAAAACTAATACTGCAAATGATATGTGGGAGACTCCTAATAATTTAAATATATAAATTTAAGAAATATAGCTACATTTTACTTCATCATTTAGGCTATTTAGTATAAGTTGAATTTACTATTCATACCATTCACTAATAATGTGGGACTTATAGAAAATACAGATGCTACTCTTTCTCATTGCGATTATGTTAAATCCATGTGAAATCACAAAATTGATTAATAAACAATGGATTAGAATAGTCTATTAAATTATTAAGCTAATCATGGACAGCCCTAGTTCTTTTCTCTTTGGTTTGGTACAGTCTGTAAACTAATGTTTCTGTTATTCCATACCTTTATTGTTCCGGTTGTGTCTGGTTCAGTCATTTTCCAACTAATCATAGACTAATACTAACCTCCCATCACCTCTCCACCCACTTTATCATCTTTATTATTATTTCCTCGCCGGCTTCTCTCACACCACACTTCTGCAGATGTCTGCTTTTGAACGTCTTGTCTGTAACACATGTCCACTCACATCCAGCGACCCAGCAGCCATGGCTGTCCTTCACTGTCCGTCTTAACTGCTCATTGACATGTGACGCCTCACCGGTCCTCTTTGTGACTTCATATCCTGTTTTGGAAAAATGCAGCCAGACTAGGGTGAATAAGGTACAGTAAAAATGAGGAAATGAATGTCTATCGTGTGCCATGATGTTCAAAATGAATCTTTTTCCTTTGAATCAAGATTGTTGATGAAAGACTGCTGAAATATATGAATGTTTCATGAAATTATTGGTGAAGCAAATGATCTGATCAAGTCAATAACGCACCTTCCTGTTTTTATTGTGAATGATTCATTGGTGCATGTTATGTTTGTCTTTTATTAAATTGATAAAAAAGTTCAATTAGCTTTCTTTTTCAGCTGATGTCACAAACCCCTCTTACTTCTTCCATCCTTCCCTTCCAGCCGTCTGTGATTGTAGAGACACTTTTCACTGATAAATCCATTGTCTTTCTCTTACAGTCAAACATATGATTTATTCCCCACTCTGAATGTCATGCAAGTCTAATAATGTGGAATGATTGCAGGGACACAGCAGGTCAGGAGAGGTTTAACAGCATCACTTCAGCGTATTACCGCGGTGCGAAAGGCATCGTGCTGGTGTACGACATCACCAAGCAGGAAACCTTTGACGACCTGCCAAAATGGATGAAGATGATAGACAAGGTGCTCGAACAACTAAAACACCGATTAGTTATCTGTTATGCAGCAAATATCTATATATTCACCCTAAGGGAACGTTTTTTACTAATGTGTTGTTTTGCTTCTGTGCAGTACGCATCAGAGGATGCTGAGCTCCTATTGGTTGGGAACAAACTGGACTGTGAGTCTGATCGCGCCATCTCACGACAACAAGCTGAGAGGGTGAGAGCAGTGTTATTTTAGTATTGTTTATATACCATTACAATATTTATTATTTATTTTTATATTAATAAATAAACATATAATAAATACTTTTTTAAATGCTTGAATTTTAGTAATTCAATTTTTTATATATTTTTATTTACATTTAAGTTTTAGTAATTTTAGCACTTTAATTCAATTACTGAAAATGACTTTTAATAGTTTTAGTTGTAGTTAGCAATAACAACGTTGCTAGCTAATGACGAAGATGCCAAGTTTAAAAAAAGTAGTAAAAACTTTGTCATGTACAGTTTTTTCACGTCAACAAGCTGGGAGGGTGAGATCAGTGTTATTTTAGTATTATTTAAGTAGTATTTATTAATATGTTAAATTATTATTCCAGTTTTTATTTTAGTTTTAGTTTAAATTTGAGTAGTTTTGTTAGGTGCTTTTGTCATTTTGGTACTTCAAATAATTTATTTCAGTTAATTGCTAAGGCAACATAATTCTAATATTTTCAAATTATATACTGTATATAATGCACTTATCAAAATAACTAAAGTCAAATATCAGAAGTTTTTATTTTAATGGTTTTAATGACAAAAAGAGGTATTCAAAATGTATAATTTAACTTACAATTTGTAAAGGAGTGGAAAAATGTGTTCAAATACATTCAGTGTCAGAATTTTACATGAGCAAAACGGGCAGTATTTTTGGATCCAGCACCTCAGAATTAGTTCAGCAAATGTTTTGTTCAACAAATATGATGTAAATATGAGTGATGTTATTATGCCTTTTTATTATTTGCTATTGAAACTTTATTGTAGCCTGAATTTACTTCAAATTCAGCTGTATAAAGCTGTCTCAGGTTTACCTTGACATTTAGTTCAGTGGAGGACAATGCTGCGTTACGAGTCTTTCAGTCCGTCCAAAGCCCTGGACACAGGGACATTATTCTGCCTGAGACCTCCACAAAGAAATTCCTTGAATGCTCTGAATAATGCCTCCTCCAACCTTCCCAAACCCACTGAGACTAAAGCTAACAGGACTAGTGAAAGCACACTTTACAGGAATATTTCACCCAGACATTGTTATTTACTTGATCTGAGTATCATAAAAGCGGTCCATACATCTTCTGAAGCTCTGAAATAGTTTGGTGTGTTACCATTAAGGAGAATAAAGAACCTAAGTCAGCTGATTGCATTAGAAACGTAACAAATATTTAATTATTTGAATATTTAACCCATTCAGAAGCAGTATTAACACTGAAATAAATGTCTTAATTTCTGGCAGTTTGCTTCACGGATATCAGGGATGCGTTTCTGTGAGGCCAGTGCCAAGGATAACTTTAATGTGGATGAGATATTCCTTAAACTAGTTGATGACATTTTGAGTAAGGTAAGTGGAGCTGTTTTGTTACGGTTTTAACAAATTCTTTGTTCATCAAAATGTTCATTTTGAAACATTTGATCAAAAATAGTGAGTTTCTCAGTGTCTGAGAATGTGGCATTAACTATCATGAGTGTTTCTGGCTCAAATTATATCATCATGAGATAAAAGGAGATTTCAGGATTTCAGAGACAAAATTTGACTGTTTGATAAAATTCTGACCCAGTTTCTAGTGTATAATGGCCAATAATTGCCCACTTAGACAGGAAGGACCCGTCTGATCAATATGTAAAGTGACCAACTTCAGTTTGTTTTGTATATGACATTTTGGAGACCAAAGCAGGTGAGATTATGTTTACATTAGTGTATTAAACAAAAGCTTCTTTTGAAGATTTGATGACACAAACTTTGGCCAATGCAGTAATCATTTATCGTTTCTTTCTTAAAAGTTTCAGTTTATTATGATTCCCATTAGAGCTGCATGATTTCGGAAAAACAAATGATAAAATAGTGATTTTTCAAAAAAAATAAATGTGATTTTAAAAGTGTGATTTTAAGTGAGTTTTGTGATTATATAACAGTATGACTATGAAATAATAATAGTAATGATATTAATAAGAATAAATTATATTAAAGAAAATAAGAAATTTGATATTTTCCTGTAAAATAAAGTATTTAAGAAAAGTGATACAATCATAATAATTCCATTTTACAGTAAAAAAGTATACACTGTATAGTTTTGTTTATTTTTTAAATATAAAAATCTCTGCTTTATTCATATCTCCCTACTATATTCTATTTTATTCACATCATATTTCTTGATAGTTTATTGTATTTATTATATTCTATTTTTTTAGTATTACTTGTGTATTTCCTTAATTCATTATTGGTTCAGTAAAAAAAACATTTCACTACATCACATTACAACTGTAATATTGCAATATATTTCTTCATTTTCAAATGTTGAGCTTTAATTTTGACAGAAATCCTTAGGGAGCCTAAAGCTTCTCTTTTGTTGACAACATAGTTTATAAGCAAGTTTGGGAAGATGGCTGGCGCTTGTCGCGTTCCTAAATGCAACCCAAACTTGCAGCATGCATTTCAGGTTTATTTCGATTAATCGTGCAGCCCTGATTCCCATCTCTTTTGAGCAAGATCTTGTGTTCCATTTTTGTGTTCAATGCACATCAGTCATTCATTAAAGAGTCTGTAACATCTTACAAACTGACTAAATGTTGTCTTTCCCCAGATGCCTCTTGAAGTCCCCAGTAAGGATCTGTCAAACAGCCTCCTGTCCCTTCAGCCCGAACCCGAAATCCCACCAGAGCTGCCTCCACCTCGCATGCGCTGCTGTTGAGACTCGCTTCACGCTTTATTTAGAAACCCAACACCACCTTCCCTCTTATAACCCAACACATGCTGTTACAGACTCCCACCACCAGGGGTGATGAGATGATGGCCTGTCATTACCAGAGAAGATGAAAGACAAAACGCTCAATATAATCATCCCTCACAAACCACAGACTGTGCAATTTTACATGCTCCGTATTTTGGTACCTCTAGATGCCAATAAAGAACATCCGTATCATCACTCCCACACATAGATGCATTTATTTTTGACGGCCCATACATACACTACCTCATTTCTGGGAAGCACAGGATTGCGTTTGTCCGACATGTGCCTTCCTGATCGGAAAAGCGTTGCACACGCATCACATGCATGAAATGAGTACAAACGAATCATAACCCATCAATTCCTATTTATATGTAGTTTACATCGTCATATATTCTCGGTAGAAGCAAGAAACTTCCATTTCTATCGGACGACGGATACTCTACCCTTGTCTTTCTCTTCTCGTCACGTTTCACAGGTGTTTTCTTACGGAAAACGTTCCCGCTCTCAAATTAGGAAGCTTCTTTCCAAATTGTTTTGGCATTAAAAGCAAAGTGGATGTATATTTCATGCCAAGCGTAATTCATTTCTGTCGGCTGTGTTTATGAGGTGGTTCGTTTGGCTTATTATTAATGGCCAGCGTGGTTGGGTTGTCTTTATGCCTTACGTTCTATCAGTGTTACTGTTTTTGAGGTGGATTTTGTGTTATCCGTTGTGTTTTGCACTACAATCCATTTGTGGCTAGTTTACGAACAGCTGAAATGCTGAATGTTAGTGAAGGACCTGTGTACAGAAGATTAACCTTATCATTTAGCAGCAGAGTTTTGTTGCTTCCTAGTCTTTTTTTCGGTGTCATTTAACTCAAGTAGAATAAAGGAAAGTCAATAATTTGGTGTCACACGGACTGAGTTCATTGTTTTATTCGCTGCATCTGGATTGCAGAACTGAAATGCTCTCAGCGAAAGGGCTATTTCTACGTGGAGAGCAGATTGAGAGTAAAAAGGGACATTGTTTTGATACTCGGACAGAAGAATAAGTGCACTTGTTCCTAACAACACTTCAGTTAACATCACTATGCTTCTGCGTTCCTGGACAAACCACTGACTCCACTGGATTTACAGTGAATTGAACCATTTGCCTGCGTTAGATGAAGGACTGTAGGAATGATATAGTTGTGTTATATAGTAAAATATTACAGGTGTTTGATGGGAACGGCTGTTTCAGCTGAATCAGATATGCAGTAGCAACAGGTTTTGTGTGAGTTTATGGGAATATGATGCATTTTTCATAAAAACTGTCCTGAAATATAGAGGACTGACAGTGTTACTGTGCGTCTGGAACGACATCTACAAAAAATAATAATAATTATTGGGAGAATTTCATGAAAAAAATCATAAGACAAATATTGCTTAAAGAAATTGGGTTTGTTTCCCATTATTTCTATGACAATTAAGCACTCCTTCCCTGTTCCAATTGGTGTAATGTGAAAAAAAAATCTCTTTTAAGTAATGGTAGTACCAAAAATATTACCAATTTTTTTTTTCTAAATAAATCTAATGCATAATTTTCTCTCTCATTGGGTGGAAATATGCTTAATTTTCATGAAAATAAAGTCATAATCCAAAAAAATAGACTTTGGTATCTTATATAAAATATAAATTTTCTTTTTTTTTTACTCTTGGGATTAAATATTTTGGACAGGTTTAATGAGATTCAGCGTATGTCAAATAATAGAAAGATGATTTACGTGTGTAGTGGTGGTGTGTTTATGTTGTTTGTAATGCATTAATATTCTCGTCCGAAACCAGTGTAGTATTAAATAACCAATCTTGTGTCTGTTTTTGAGGGACTAATGTTTGACTGTTGCTGAGGTGAAAACAGCTTTTTTTTGTTTTTTATTATTCTAATAACTCAGTTTAACTCTGTTTTATTTTCAGATTTAACTTCTTTGAACTGTGTGTCCTTTGAAAGCTTATAACCGACCTAAACCTGTTGTTTATGTGTTAACAGTGTTAGGGAAAGTGTATTAACCTCAAAAAGTTGATGTTTGCAGGCTTGTGCCGTATTGTAACCTTATAAGATACTCTAACCATCCCCCGATCCTTTTCACCAAGTGCTTTTTACTTTCTTTTGTCTGATTGATTGGCAAATGTTTAATTTATTTTGGTTGGTAGTTGATTTTCTTCTGAACCTGGAAGAATTTTACTAAGCTATAAACATTAGTGCTGTCAAACGATTAATCGCATTCAAAATAAAAGTTTTTGTTTATGTAATATATGTGTGTGAATTGTGTATATTTATTATGTACATATAAATACACACACATACATGTATATATTTATATTTGTATAATTTATATTATATATAAATATATTTAATATATAAACATAACACATTTTTCTTAAATATATTCATGCATGTCTGTGTATTTATATATACATAATAAATATAAACAGTATACACACATATATTATGTAAACTTTTATTTTGGATGCGATTAATCGTTTGACAACACTAATAAACATTTTTTGTTTTGTTTTTCTTTTTTCTTATTATTTCTCTGTTTTATTTACAGCAAAACGCCCCAATAATATTTCCATTTGTTGTGTGCGTGAAGACATTTTCTCAAACCTTTGGCCTTTTTTTTGTTTTTATTTATATTTTATTTAGTTTGAAGCTTAGTAAGTCTGACATGTTCTTCAGAAAGACTGTCCAATGAGGCATCAGTTGTCTTGAAAAAGTTAAACCCAACACACTCTTTAAACTCGGTAGAGTTTCTTTGTTCTGTTAGCAATACATGTTGCCTTTATGAACCTTCATTTTGTACAGAATAGTCTTAGTCTTGGTTTAGTCTCTCAGCCAAACACGGTATTTACTACATTACAAAAAAAGAAAAAAGAAATGAAATGGATCCTCATTACACTACAAAACAGAAGAGTACTTTATACGAATAATACGTTGATATTAGTTATTTGAAACAGTTTGGCATGTTAAAGCAGTTTTGTGGTATTTATAACTTGTGGCATTCTTAAACTAATGAAGTGCAAATAAAGATATATATTTATTACACAATTGTGTGTAACGATTCTGATGCTTTTTGTCCTCTTTGCATTAACTTACACAATTCTATTCTGTCTATTATTATATTGCAAAATGTAATGTGTGTTCAGTGTTTTGATTTCACTTTTATGGTCAGAATTGTACTGCCTCCTTTTCACAGTATGATGGCGCTGTTGGATAAACAAACTAATTGTAAATCTAGCCAGCGTTATTTAGTTTTTAACAATATTTTAAATTTTAATATTTGATTTTTTTATATATATATATAATATTACTAGCCTATTTAGCTTAATTTATTTTTATTTCAGTTTTGGTTTTAGTTTACATTTACATTTTTTAGCAGACGCTTTTATCCAAAGCGACTTGCAGATGAGGACAATGGAAGCAATCAAAATCAACAAAAGAGCAATGATACGCAAGTGCTATAACAAGTCTCAATTAGCTTAATGCAGTACACGTAGCAAGGTTTTTTGTTGTTGTTGTTGTTGTTGTTGTTTTGTTTTTAGAAAAAGAATAGAGCAAGCTAGTTTAGTATTAGTTTATTTAGTTTAGTATTAGTTTTTATTTATTTCCAGCTAGTAGTTAAGTGCTTCAATTTGAACTGATTTCAGTTGGTTGCATTAAGTTACTTTAGTATGATTGAAATACTATTACAGTTTTTATTCATATTTTGAATCAGTTTTTATTTTCAGATGTTCCGTTATCAGTTTAATTTTAGTTTAGTTTTAGTAATTTTTGTGTGTTTTTGTCGTTTTAGTAGTTTATGTTACATAAATGTCTTTATAGTTTTTATTCTTTTTATTAAACTAAAATGAGAAATGCTGCCTTGGCAATAGCCTATAGCTGAAATAAGTTTATATATATATAGCCTATATATATATATTATTTTATGTCATTTAAAGTTTCAAGTTTTTTAATGGTTAACAATATCACTTGTTTATTTGTCTAGGTAACATTTTACACTAAACATTTTTGTATTATTATTATAATTATTATTATTATTTTATCTGACAGCACCATTAGAAAAACGGTGTTGTTCTGTAATATTGTTAGACTCCCCTCGGTTTTAGTTTTCATTATTTTATTTTCATTACACTTGTCCAAAGGCAAAACATTGTTTATCTCCCTGTGTCTCTGTTGTAGTAACGCGTGTGTGCGCGCGCCTCTCGTTGCGTCTCCACGCGTACGCACGCGTGCCTGACCTGGACCGGAGCGCGAGGAGGGGTGTGTTCGGTAGTTGTGTGTGAAAAACAAGCGCATGCGCTCCACGAGACCCGAGACGCGGACGGGGAGCGTCAGACCGCAGCGGCTGCAGATTTTTCCCGTCAGTCGCGGGGGGAGACGCGGCCAGGAGGCGGAGAGGACAGCAGGGAGAGATGGGAGTACCGTAATCCCGGGGGGAGGGATGGACGGACGGACGGATTGATTCAACCCACAGAAGCACGGAGATTCTCACTGGACACCGCATCATCGTCAGCGACGCGGCGATGGCTGAGGGCGAGTGAATCTGAAGTGATGAGATCCGTCTGTCAGGTTGTATAATGGAGAGCTCCAATGGCTCCGACACCAAACCGCAGAGCCATCATCCTCATCCTCAGGTGGAGAAGAAGAGGTTAAACCGCGTGCCGTCCCCTGCCAGACCCGTCCTGAAGGATGTCCACTCGCGAACGGCCAAACCGATCGTGCCAAAATCCCCCAAATTCAACAAGCAGCACGCGTCCGCCGCGCCGGTGACGCCTCAGAGCCGCGTTCCGAGACGCACCGTCCCGAGCGCGAAGGACAAAACCGCATCAGCACCTGCAAAAAGCAACATCAAGCCCTCAGCGACAAAAAAGGCCGTTAAGGTCACTCAGCATGCAGCATCCGAACCGAAACCGGCCTGCAAAGCGGTGGATACCGGCGCTCCGCAGATCGCCAAGAGCAAGGCACGGCTGGCCCCGATACGCGTCCCCACCGGACGCGGCGTCTGTCAGACGGACAGCAGCTCGGATTTGTCCGACTGTCCCTCCGAGCCGCTGTCCGACGAGCAGAGACTCGTTCAGGCCGCCAGTAGCGACGCGGAGTCGGGCAGCGGATCCGGTTCGAGCGATCAGCCGGCCGGGGTTCGGGTTCGGATCTCAGGGGCGGGAGCTGCACCTGTGCCCGGTGCGCACGCGGACAAATGCAAAGCCGAGAAGGACGCACAATTCAAACCGGAGGGCAAGGAAATGGCCCAGGAGGAGCTGCTGAGGGAAATCGAAGACCTTCGATCGGAAAATGACTACCTCAAGGTGAGCCGACGCACAGAAATGTATACTATGGTACTACCACGGTATTCTTAAAAGTAACTTGGAGTACGGTGTAAAATTGTTCTTGAATGTTCAGTATTATCAGCATGAAGCTGCAATTAAGGTGATGCTTTAAACTTTTACAAAGTACTGTGGTAGTACCATGGAGCTTTGATTTATACTATAGCCTACTATGAATGATTTTTTTATTTACATTTTTTAAATGATGTTTATTGTGTGTGCGTGTGTATGTAAAAATATAATAAAATACAAATATGACATATGACATTTAATTTATTTTATTAAAAAAAATGATATACACGTAATCTGATATTTAAAGTATTTTCCTCTATAAAATGTTTTAAAAATTATTTTTATATTTATTTATAAAATTCAATTTTCTATTCTAAATATAACATAAAATATAAATAATGTAATATAAAAGTAGATTTTACTGTTATTTGTATTTGTAATTAATGTCTGATGTTTGTCTGAAGGATTATGGGTTGAGCTGCTGCTATAAATCCGTTTGAGTGTTATTTGTTTTTGCATTTGGTGACCCTCTTTATGTTCTTGCCCATGTATTAAACTCATCCTATTCATTTACACCGTCCACAGTACTGCAGCATTTGTTCATTAAAGCATCTGCTTAGTCCTTTGACAGACATGTTTGTAAGAGTAAATAAGTAACATGGCACGTTTTTTGGCCCTTGAAGGGTCTTATAAACATGATCCAACATCTTTTACAAGTAGAGCTGTGATGGTATTAACTGGTAATGCCGTTATACTAACTAAGGTACTCCAAGATACTTAAAAAAATATCATGGTACTGTGAGGAGAGCAAGATCTAGATCCATAAATCTGCACTTTAACTGATTTTAGGTCACATCAGTCCACAGAGTACAGATGAAACCAGCGTGCATCAGAAAGACCCTCAAAGTCCCGCAGGAAACGCATCACAGTCTTTGCTCTCAGTGTGATGGCTAGATGAAGGCAGACCCAATTAGCATAATTCCATAAATGATTTATCTTATTTGTCAGATGCGCGGGGCTCGGCTGCTGTCGCAAACAGGATTTTCATAAGTTTATCTCTGAAGACGTCGTGTTAATCCGCTTTAGTAGCTGTGCGTGTAATGGCCACGTCCCTCCTGACCCGGGGCCGGACTGTGTGTTTGGAGCCTCCCTAAAGCAGATGTGCACATCTGTGTGCTTATCGCTCTCATTTCTGTCCCTCTATCTGTCTATCTCTCTGAAAGTAATACTGCAGCATGTATGCATCGATATTTAAACAAATAAACAGCAATAGGTCCATGTTATAGTGCTATAGTATGACATTAATCATTTAGTCCACCATAACTCATGTTTGACAGGAACATCCATACGGCTGCTGTCACATGACTTTGTCCCCAACATCATACAGTGAAGGTCATTGTGTTTGGGCTGTTTGTCACCGTCTGCCTCTCTTTCGCTGTCTTTGTTTGTCCGTCTGTCCTTGCCTTTCTGTCGTTCTTCCACGACCTTGTTTGCACTGAATGCGCTGAGGCATTGTGCAGTATTTACTGGGAAATGAGGCGTCACAAATGACAGTCATTCATTACAGTTCAGGACGGGGGCTTCACTGATGACTACGGTTTCTTTACCTGCGGTCTTATTTGTTTTTGTCATTTTTGAAGGGTCTTTTTCTTTATTGCAGTAGGGAGGTTGTTTTGTCATTTCAGACCGTGATTAATTTAATTAGAATCCTGAATGAGTATTTGTATTCTATTTCTATTTTCAGTCCTGCTGTAATTCTGATCCTCATTCTAGTCCCAATCCTGATTCTTATTCTGTTTCTATTGTCATTCTCATTCTGGCTTTTAGTTTGATGTTCATTCTAATTCTGATTTTAGATTTTACAAGTAAATGTTACAAAATTTCATTTTGATTTTACAAGTAAACTTACAGGTTTCTGAGCACAAATGTATTAAATGTGATTCAGAGTTTTAACGTGACTCTAATCCTCATTCTGATTCTTATTCAAATTCTGATTTTCATTGTAGTTCTAAATTATTATTCTCCTTCTGTTTCTAATGCTGATTCTCATTCTGTTGTTCTCATTCTGATTGTGGTCTTCGTTCTAGTTCTAGTCCAATTCTGATTCTAATCCTAATTCTTATTCTCATTCTATTTCTGATATTCATTTTCATTACGATTCTCATGGTTTCTGTTCTTATTTTTATTCTGATTTTGTTTTGACTCTCATTCTGATTCTGCTGTTCATTCTAATATTTATTCTGATTTTAATAATCAGATCCATATTAACTAGACCGCTAAATGAGTATGATTCTGAATTTTAGTCTGATTTTAATCTTGATACTCATTCTAATCCAAATTTTGATTTTCATTCTAGTTTGGGTTCCAGTTCTGATTCTCATTTTCTTTCTGTTTCTGTTTCTGATTCTCATTTTTGTTTTTAATTTTGGTTTGTTTTAAGTTCTGGTTCCAATTCCGATTCTCATTCTCTTTCGGTTTCTATCTGAATTCTCTTTCTGATTCTGATCCTGATTCGGCTTGCTTTAGGATGAAGTGGACGAGTTGCGAGCAGAGATGGAGGAGATCAGGGACAGTTACCTGGAGGAGGAGGTGTACCAGCTCCAGGAACTGCGCAGGGAGCTGGACCGCTCCAACAAGAACTGCCGGATCCTTCAGTACCGCCTGCGCAAGGCTGAACAGAAGAGCCTGCGTGTAGCTCAGACCGGACACGTTGACGGAGAGCTTCTGCGCGGTCTGGAGCAGGACCTCAAGGTGCTTTTTTTTAGAGCCAATGTGTGGGGGTTAAATATTCGTTTTGGTATCACAAGTTATCATTGGTTCAGTTTTCTAGCTAATGAGAGATGAAAACAAGGTAATAAAACACATCCTTCTGTCCACAGGTGGCCAAAGATGTATCCGTGCGTCTGCACAATGAACTGGAGACAGTGGAAGACAAGCGCACACGGGCGGAGGATGAAAACGAGCAGCTCAGGCAAAATCTCATCGAGGTGGAGATCTCCAAACAGGCCCTGCAGAACGAGCTCGAGAGAGCCAAAGAGGTACAACACGCTTCAGTATTAGATATCAGATACCTGTGCATAGTGCGCACTTTTATTGAACTGGATAACAGAGGGCAGATTTTTTATAAGAGGAGATGTTTAAAAGCATATTAGTGAAGTAGTCTGGTGATTGTGCATCTTTTCATTCATGTATGCTGTTCATTAAGTACAGAGAGATTTGGCTGCAGTCTTAACAGTTAAAGGAATATTCTGGGTTGTTTACTTAAAGCTTATCTTATGTGGACAGCCTTTTAGCTGATTACTATATACAATAATTTCTTTAGTTTGTAAAAACAAGCAGTAAATGCATTTACAGTAATGCACTTGCAATGAAATCCTGAAGCAGCTCAGATTTGTTTGTTTTTTTAATCAAAAAATGTGAAGCTTGTTTTTGTTAATGCAGCTTTAAAAAGTTTTTTTTTCGAATATCATGCATTATGACTCCTAAAATGTGTTTGCACGTATGAATTAGTGTGATAGATATTTTGGTCATCTTTATAATAAGATCCCATTAATGTTTGTTAATACATTAAGCAACGAGCAATAAGGTGAATACAGGTAAATTGGGACACTTTTTGCAATTGAGATGATTGGATAATATCGCCCAGTTATCCTGAATCAACCCCACTTTTGTTACAGTATTTATTAATATTTTTTGACATTAGTTAAAATTGTTAGTTCATGTTTAGTCCTTTAAATAGGCTGCCATAAAATAACTTTTGATTTTAACAATGTTGGATGTAAATGTTGGAATTAACGTTAAGATTAATAAACACTTTAGAAGTGATTTAATTTTTAATTCCTCTAATGTAGTTAATGTTAACAAATGGAACCATATTGTAAAGTGTTGTAAAGTGACATATTGATTGGTTATTTGCATTGCAGACAAGTGCAGTACTGCTTGTTTTCATCAAATGATAAATCATTTTCTGTGGTAACCGACCGCATTATTAGGTGTAAATTGTAAATAACCCAGAATATTACTTGAAGGCAGTAACCTGGAAATGATTCACAGACCATAGAAATGCTGTGATGTAAATCTTGCTATATCACCTTTGTTGAATAAGGCAGTTAAACCCGGGCGGCCCGAGGGTTGGACTTCCACCCACTGTTAACGTACTGTGAATTGCTTTGAAGTATGGATGAATACATTAACTTTGAAGCCTGCTGTCCTGTGCATTAATGCATGCGAGGCCGTAGCGGCTGCTCTGCTTCTGTAATCAGATGCTGAGGAGTTACTCTGGAGTTGGTCAGGTTAATCTGAAACTAATCTGGACAGACTGAGTCACGGGTAGAGCCGTCTGTACATGCAGATGAATGCTGCTGCAGCGTGGAGGAGAGTAAATGTGGGTGTGATGCACATGTCAGCATATTAGAATGATCATTCTGAAGGATCATGTGACACTGTTGACTAGAGTAATGATGCTGAACATTCAGCTTTGCATCACTGGAATAAATTACATTTTAAAATATATTCACACAGAGAAAAGCTATTTTAAATTGTAATAATATTTCTTAATTTGACTGTAGTTTTGATCAAATAAATGCAGAATTGGTGAGCATTTATTTTTGCCTATTTGTCTATAGCGCCTATTTTGCATAGTCTTTTTCAGATTTTAGAGCTGCTTGACAAATATGTATGTGCGTACTTTATACTCTTGTTATTGCAGTTCAAACAGTAGAGGATCACAATGGTGAATCATTGCACTGGTATCCCAGAATCCCCTCTGATTCTCTGAGATCTGCAGCATTGTAAAACATCCCCTGGGGGGAACAACAAATCTTCTTAAAGGAACAGTTCGTCTGAAAATTAAAATTCGGTCATTGTTTATTCTCCCTCGTGTCGTTTGAAACCAGTATGGCTTTCTTTTCTTTCTGTGGAACAGAAAATTCACGCTGCTTGTTTGAGCGGACTTGGAGTGCCAGTGTTTGTTTTTGGGTGAACTGTTCCTTTAAAAACAGATCAGTCAGCCTTTATGGTGTAAATGAATTTTTGTTTTATTTTTGTATTAATATTTCTCATGTATTTTGGAAAGGTAAACACACACAAGGGCAGATGTAATGAGTGTGAAGGAGAGAAAGCGTTGAAATGAGTCGTAGCGCTTTGTGAGCTATAGCGCGTCTCTCTGGAGGTTTGCCCCAGAAAACGTCTAGCTCCACTTTTTCAGCGTTCATCACACCATACCCTTCATTTTCCCATGCCTCCCTTCGCCCCACACACAACAGATGTGGATGAAATGGAGAATCATGAACTTTACGTGCTTTTCCATCTGATATCATGCCTTTAGTTTAAAGGGAATGCCGACCTTGACTCGACGTTCACAGCTTTAGATATTAAAATTGTTGAAATATTGAAGTCAACATGAAATCAAAACTGACCCTATTTGCTTTTTAATATACATTCCTGGTCTTTATGTGAACAATTTATTGGTGCGCATTATTCTTTGGAAAGCATGTTTGTTTAAATTGTTTCTCATTGTATATGTCGTTACATTTCAAAATGTTGGATGATGTATATCTTAAAACCGTATTATTTATTTATTTTATTTAATAAAAGGCAAAGCAAAGTACCAAAACATACGTATATGCATAAATATATAAAGTAATTAAAATATATTTAAAAATGCAAAATAATAATTAAAAATATTTCCAAATACAAAAAAATATAATAAATGAATGAATGAATGAAAGGAAAGTGAAAAAATAATTTAAACAACCAATTGTTTGACAGTAGGACTTTTTTTGAATATCCAAAGAATCATATAGCAACTCAAGAACAGTAAATACAGTATAAAATGGCTCTTGATCAGTGAGAGCTTTTCAAAGCACCTTTATTTTCTACCTGCATGCGTGGCAGAGGTTTGGATGACTCTCGATCACACGCTACACAGATTGGAATGTGGTTAAGCTGGGCAGACGGGATGCTGTTTCCGCTCTAAGTATCTAAATACTGATCTGGCTATGAAGGAGCCATTCTGAACTAAAAATACAGCATTCAATGTCATCTGAGTTCAGGACGGTGCAACTCTAGATTTCAAGATTCTCAAAGCACATAGTTTCCACACGTCTGTGCTTTAAAATGTAATGCTGCCCTGTTTGATGCATTTGATTTACAGTATTTACCTTTTAAAGGGTTTGAGACACATTGATCTATTTCTTGTGGTCTTGTTTAAAATACTGTTGATATCAATAGTGGCTTGAACTGCTGTGTTTGCAGTTTCTTGGCTGACATTTTGTCTTGAGTTTGTCTGCTTTTCTTGTTCTTATTAGTGTCATTGGTGCTTTGTTTTACTGAACCTTCAATATTCATATTCAGGGTCAAAATTAAGCATTTTGCAACCATTAAATGTGAGTAAAATACGATTTTGGCAAGTGAGTAAATCTATTGATCATATTTAGGAATTGCACAGTTGATAAATAAGTAATAAGATGCTTATAGCTGAAATAAGAAAATACAATTTTGCATTAAGGAAACTAGGCTTGTTTTTAAGAAAATTAGGTGTTGACATTGTGGCATTATTTTCATAACAATCAAACACATTTTTTACACCCAGATTTGCATTAATGTAAGGTGTTTGGATGTTTCACAGTTTTTTTTCTGAGAATAATTTCCATGTTTCAAAGATTTATAAAAAATATTGTATTTTTTCCCTATGCATTTCACTATAAATTAAAAGCAGTACTGTATATGGGTAGTTGACGTATCAATGTATCCTATGGTATGACGGAAAAATGTAAAAAAAAATAATAATAATAAAATACCTCTAACATTTAAGATAAACCTCTCATGCTATTTGTAACTCTAAGAATGAAGGTACATTTTTCTCATGTTATTTGTATGTTACATTTTGTTTTGTTTTTTCCATTTTTGCTATGTCACACCATAGGACACAGTCCAATGATTACATAGAAAATTTATTATAATATTAAAAATATTTTACAAAATATAAAAAATATTAAAATTATAATTTTTATGAATTTTAAAATTAATTTAATATTTTTGTATTATTATTTTGCATTTGGGTATTGAGAATTTGGGGAAATGTGTAAAAACAAATTTAATGGTCATAAAAATACACTTCTTTTTCATTAATATAAAATATTTAAATTCACTTAATTTCGGACGCTTTTTGCTGTCATTGTATGGAAATGTTTTGTGTGTGCTATCGCCGGTGTCCAGGCTGTTTGCTGTCGGCTCTGATTCCTGCAGTGGGATTGGCACCCGGACCAGAATTAATCCAACTGAGCTGCCTGTTATGAAACCTCCTGGCAGATTCCTGCCTCACGGGGGAGGAGAGGAAGTGAGAGAGAGAGAGAGAGAGACAGGCACTCGGAGAGAGAGAGAGGCTCTCAGATGGGTTTATATCTGTCAGGCTGTGATATGGCATCAGCTTATGGAGGTTTTTGTAAACAGTTCAGTCGTTTCGTGTGCTGCGGGTCGCTAATGACCGCCTGTCATTTGTAATGCACCGTACTGCCACCATACGTCCAGAACGTGGTCTCGGAATGTTGTTCAGATAGATCAACGTGCAATTGAAATGGTGCTCTACCACCTGTATTTCAACCTGGTTTCACAGGATTCTGTTAAATCACAGATGTTATTATGTGGTATGAGGGCATAAAATCGAGCTGATCAGGTTGTTGCCCAAAAACTGGGAGAATTAGCATTTCTGATCCTAGTTTTCGTCTGAGAACATTTTAGAATATATTTCTTTGAGTATTTGTTCTTTAACATAAATTACACAGTCAATTGTTTGCATTGCAAAGAAATGTTCACAGAAGTCTCCCTTTTATATATTAAAGGAATAGTTCACCCAAAAATTCACTCACTCTCAGGCCATCCAAGATGAGTTTGTTTCTTTATCAGATCAGATTTGGAGAAATGTAGCATTACATCACTTTCTCACCAATGGATCCTCTGCAGTGAATGGGTGCCGTCAGAATGATAGTCCAAACAGCTGATAAAAACATCACAATAATCCACAAGTAATCCACACCATCAGTTAGCATCATGTGAAGACAAAAGCTGCATGTTTGTAAGAAATAAATCCATGAAGGCGTTTTAACGTTAAACTGTCACTTCTGTACAAAATATGAGTCCATAATCTATTCTATAGTAATACTTTAAGACCCTTTTAATATGTAGTAAATAGCAATAATATAAATCGTTTTCAATATCGGTTGTTTTCATATCCGTTGTCAAATATTGTCATAAGTCTGAAAAATCTTAGAGATAGAGGTATATTTTCTTCAGATGCTGTATTTCTCTGGCTGGTGCTGGCAGCGGATCTCAAGTAGTGGATCTCTTTGACCTAGATAGTGAATCCTCTCTGTAGACTGGAGAGAGCAGAACGAGTGTCTGATCCTACAGTCCTGTCAAATATACTGCAGTCACACACACACACACACTCAAAACACGACACCAGAAGACTCATACTGTATTAGGGTTATTATTGTTTAACTAAAACCATAGAGAAAGAACATTGTTACATGAAATGAAATGTAAAAACATATATTTCAGCTAGTTGACAAGGTGTCATTTCTTATTTAATTTTAGTTATACTTGAAGTACTAAAATAAATAACACTGAAATAAAAATTAAGAACTACTGTATATAGACATACTAAAAACAACTTAAGAAAATAAATAAAATAAAAAAAAAACTAAATCAAATGGAAAGCAAAAATGAATTCAAAATACTAATAAAAACTGTAATAGTAGATCATCGGCTCTTTCATATTTTGTTGTATGAATGAATGTCATGACTATATTACATTGAGAATTATGCATTTGACAGATACTTTTATTCAAAACGATGTTGCATTCAAAGTATACATTTTATGAGTTCATGCATTCCCTGGGAATCAAACCCATGACCTTTGTGTTGCAGTGGCATGCTTTTACTGTTTGAGATGCAAGAATGCATTAGATTTGTGAGAAGAACAGACTGAAATTTAGTGCTTTATTTAATGTTTAACAAAATTGAATTCGTAAACATCCCTTTATTATGACAACCAATGGTGGAATCTTTGAATATACATGATCTTCTCAGCTGGGTTGCGAGAGATGCATTACACATCAGCTTGCTGAGGACCATCAAGAGCCATTAAGAAGCAAGTGTGTGTGTGTTTTCATGGTGGATGAGTGTGTAATATGTGGAGCAGCATATTTGTTTTGCTGTCTTTATATCTGTGTTTATATATTTGAAGGAGATAAGTGTTCTGCACAGCTCTGCTTTGCTTAGAGGTAAAAAACAAACAAACACAAGATTCAAGCTAAATAGATTAGACTCTGTGAGCATGTTCAATCCAATCCACACAAATAATAATGTGCTCAATATCACCAGTCCAATATTTCTGTTTAGTTTTCTCGTCAGCGTCTGAGTCAGGCAGTTTCTTTGGTCTAACAGAGTCTTTCCTTACAAAGCAAGGCCCTACCACAGTACAGCATGACATCAGATGGTAAAACTATCGTATACAGTGGTACTAAATGGTTACAATATTTATAGTATTGAAATGACACTTCTAAGAACAGGATTTTAGTTCATTTGACCTTTTGACATGAGAAGACAGCTATTTTCATAATTTTTGTTATTACTTTTTTATTTTATTAAATATTTTTACTTTATTTGTATTATTATTATTGTATTATTTTTAAATTGTGATTTTAAAATGATTATTATTACTATTACAAAAATGTACCTGTGCTATTAACATAAAAATAAACTAATAAATAAATATATGTTTTATTTTATATATTTTATATTTATTTATTTATTTAGCAACTACCATAATGATAATACCATTGTATTCTTTAAAATCACTTTTTTCACACTTTAAAAATTATTTTATTATATTAAATCACTTGTTTTTATTATTTTATTATATTTTGATTTACCACATGCTATTAATATAAAAATAAAATCTCTCTATTTATTTATTTATTTATTTTATGTAAGTTTTTTAATTTATTTTTATTTTTTGGTATGTGTTAGGTATGTTTTGCTTAGCTAGAAATTGTTGCATTCATATATTATTGTAGGCAGCATAAATCCCTAATACATGTCCAAAAACCATGTTAATATGGTACTTTGTTAATGATCTCTAAAGAAAGCACGCATGAAGATCGAGTTACTTTCAAAGTCAAATTGTCATATTGAGCACAAAATAATTTCATCCAGCATTAATGAATGAGTGTCCCAGTTTGGCAAAATGGCTTTGACTCTCAGTGTGAAGAGGGTAAAAAACAAAAAATACTCAACGCAGTTAATCTTCAAAGCAGTGTGCCGCTTATTAAAGCATTGCTGTGGGCCGTTAATTAAATTCTGTCTCTAATTCAAAGAAACGTTGCAGGTTCTGTTCAGATGTTAGCGCCTAGCATTAGCACTTTCTAAAAATAAAGCGATGTGCGCACTCGTTTTCCGGGACTGTTATATCGAGAGTGTGTGTGATGGTTCTTTGGTGAGAGATACGTTGTCTGTGACCGACTCTCAACACTCTTCAACGCTTTCATCTCTTTCTCTGGCTGTGTTTGCAATGCAATACTAGTGTACTGCATGCTACATGGTATATACAGTATACTGCCTACTGTTTTTGTAAATAGCTTGGAAACAGTACACTTTGTGCAGAATATATGCTCCAACTAGTATTCTACAGTGTTGTCATAAAACCAGTATTATGCATGATTAATTCAGGTGGTAGCATTGTTTTTTTTTTTTTTTTTGTTTGTTTGTTTAATTCTTAAGTTTTTTAAATAAATACATATTTTCATTATGCATTTATATTTCATTAGCATATCCCTTTGCAACAATATAAATCACTTGTAAAACAGTGTTCCTGTAACTCAGTGGTAGAGCATTGCGTTAAGCAGCGCAAAAGGTTGTGGGTTCAATTCCCAGGGAATACACATACTGATAAAAAAAATGTATAGCCTGAATGCACTAAGTCGCTTTGGATAAAAGCGCCTGCTAAATGCATATAAATGTAAAACAGTACGGTATCATATTTGATGTATGAATTTCTAAGGCCTCTAAATGATCAACGTGATCAAAACTGTGCTGAAAAACCTGTCACACACAATCTACTCCATGCCTTTTGTCATCTGATTGAGAGTTTAGACTTTTTTAGCAAGTAAAAGGTCTTTTAGTGTAATTGTACAAATATCCACTTTAAGCTGGTGCTTCACGTGTCTTTTTGCTGTCAAAGCTTTACTGATTTTTATCAAGTAAATGCAAGAACTTTTATATTTTTAGTAATATTTCCAGATGAACACTTACTGGACTGAAGCAGCTTTACTTTACTTGATTATCCATAAAATCGTCTCTCAAATATGATGATCAGGCTTTTGAGGAACATTTATTTTTTATCTCTCAATCATCATTGTATTGCATTGTATTATATTGATATATTGATTTTTGATCATCAAACTAAGCATTTAAATATATTTTTATAGTCATATTATTGGAGATGCAGAGTAACAACTGATATTAATATCGTTTTATCAGTAGTCTGTTATGCTGTTATAAAGATCTCATTGATTTACATGACAAGCATCAGATTTAATACTTTTTGGTCATATAAATATCAGCCTCTCCACCAAATTGCATATTTTTGCTCAGTTTGGGCCTTTGAATAAAACTGAGCTGCCCCCCTCCCCCATATTCTCACTATATATGAGTCATAAAAGCCTGATGGATCAAATATGAAATGGAAAACACATGCATTTTTAAAATATTTTGCCTAAAACTTCAATAAACTGTTCCTTTATTATTCAGGCTTAACAGGATTAAATGATTCATTTCAATGCGGACATTTGATATTCACTTTTGGTTCATTTGTGAAGGTCAAGCACATTGCATTATGGGATACAGTGTTCTGTGAAAGCAAACCATTCAAAACAACCTTTCTTGCATTCTTTTTTTATTGCATTTACCCTTTCAGCTATATCTGTGAGAGAAGCGGTTTGAAAACAGTGAGATGAAACTCTTGTTGGAAACGCAACGTTAGAGGAGCCGTAACACTGTAAACATTATTACAGACCCTGCCCTTCCTCCCCTGAGTGGACAGAATTACTTCATAGTATCTGGCACTGAGAGAAAGAGTCTGACTCAGTACAGCTTGAATGGGAAACAGAGCATCACTGGGAGAATGAGAGTGAGAAACACATCATTATTTGACATTTTATAAGTGGTTTTATGTCCACAGTGCTGTATGGAAGCAGAATAATGACAATAGTTTTTGAAACATAAAGCATGCTGAATTCCACAAATAAAAAAAAAGATGCATTGCAATTAACAGTGCTTGCATTTTAATGCCTTGTATTTCCAGGGCTTGCATTTTTAGGTCCTGAAATTTAACATAGTTGTTTATTTAAGCCGCGAATATTTCAATTCAAAATATTTCACACACATTTTCATAATTAAAAATTCAATAATTCATATTCACCTTCCAGAATTTACTTCCAAAATATTCAATCTGTTTAAAAATACGATGTATAATATTCGACAGGCAAATTTCAGTCATTTTATTTCACTTTCCAAATTCGCTGCCACAAATTTAGTGGTTAAAATTCGGCAGAAAATTCAGCGTTGCACATCCGGGAACCGCAGGAATAGCAGTAGAGCACTGATGCATGTGAGCGGCTGACAGCAGCTGGAGATCCAGCAGGTGGCGCATGCGGCTGTTGATGAAGGCCATATGTGGATCAAGTCACTCATTTACAAAAGCTGATTTGCAGAAATGGAGCAAGCGCTAGAAGTTTTGATAATCGGGGCCAGTATAAACATGTGGAAACGCTGATTGTGTGTATGTTTAATTCAACGTTTTTGCTGTTTCCCATAGCCTATATGTAAGCAGCTTTCTCTACCACAAAGGAGATTATAATGCTCTTTTACCCAACGCTGAAGTACAGAACTAACATTACATCTGAGGAAGACATACAGTATATTACTTTCGGTTGCTTATTTCTGCACCTCTGCGTCTTAAATGTAGGGAGAGTAGGCGGCTGCAGTGAGGGGAGGAGTGAAATAAGCGCAGTCAAGACGGACAGTTCTGACCTCTTGAAGTGGAACAGATAAGGCTTGTTTGAGATGAGCAAAATCTGCGCAGAACTGATCACCGCGAGATGCATGCCGGTTAGAAAAGTGTCCGAGTTACGTCCGCCTTGCTCTGATGTCATGCTGACGTGTGCCAAAAAAAAGGCGGCTGTGTCGGATTGAGCAGTCGCGCAGTTGCTCTCCAACGACTGCGCTGAGCAAAAGCATGATGGGAAACGACTGACTGACGACACAGCTTAATGCTCATTGGTTCCGACAACCATGATGCTGCGTTCTCTTCTAAAATGTTTTATGTTTTTAATCTGATTTCATGCTATTATGTATTTAAATTGTGCATGAATATCCCAAACACTATGACAGTGCGATCTCTGTGTGAGATATGTGATTGTTGTCATATTTTCTATAAAAATCTAAAATACATGTTTGAATTAAAATAAAAATGGATGATAAATACGCCTTTCGTATGGAATTAAATAGCAAGCACTTTGGGTGTCTTGTTCATCAGATTTATATTCATATAAAACAACAGAACTGAAATCATGTTTATCAGCAGCACAGCATATGAGTGAGAATAACGCGATATCTGCCTTTTATCTTGTTGGTATCTGCTCCACTTCGAGAGGGCAGAACTGTCCATCTTGACTGTGTTTATTTCACTCCTCCCCTCACTGCAGCCGCCTCGCTGTCGCGAGAGTTTTTTGGCACACGTCAGCATGACATGACAACAAGGTGGACGTAACTTGGACACTTTTTATTTATTTATTTATTTTAAAAGATGTTTATGGCAACTATTATTTATTTGTTTTTCTCTTTATATTTCTTTTTTGTTATTGCTATTATCGAGGTATTTACTGTTTTGTATTCTGGTTATGTATGTATTTTATTGCTTTGACTGTATCCCCTGTGAATGTTATACGTTTAAAAAAAATTTTAAATAAAAAAAACTCAGACACTTTTCTAACTGGCATGCATCTCGCGGTGATCACCGGTGATCGGTTCTGCTTCTGGTTTTTCGTGTTCCAAAAGTTGTAGTACATTCCTAGTGACTAGACTCACTTACTATAGGTGAAATTTTGCTAATACCTTCCTTAATGTACATAAAGTACATCAATATTTTATACTACAACCTTTGGAAAATGAACAATTCCTTTTGAGGTCTTACAGATTTTTTTTGTTTTTGTTTTAAAATTGAAAAAAGTGAATTGTACATACAGTAAGGGAGATATTGGCAAAATTTCACAACGTACTACAACCTGTGGAACATGAAAATCCCTTTTGGTGAATTACTGTAGTTTTTTTACCAACAATTACCAACATCAATAATAACGATCACACAGTTGTTTTGTATCTAGCAATGTACTACAACCATTGGAACATGAAAAAAAAAACCTTTCCAGGGATCTTTTATATGTAAATAATTATGTACTGTACATACAGTATATATATTGGCAAAATCTCATCTGTAGTAAATCACTATGAGCAATACAAGCTTTACAATTTGACTGTGTTATTTTAAATGTTAAAAGTCATTTTAATTTAAATACATTGGACGTTTTAACCTAGTTGGTGGAATTGTCAGAAGGCCCCTTGAGTGCGATAGCGCGACAATGCTTTCTCAGGTTTACATTTGCTGCACAAATACACCTAGGCGGTTTTGAACTCCTTTTTTATGTTGATATAAAGTGGTTGCTTACTGTTAAAACTAATCGTGGTATTGATATCTTTGTAGGACTGTCAACTATAGATCAGTGGTAAGGGAAAGCAATGAAAATGCAGCGCGTTGCTTTCTTCTGACCTCATTTGCATGCCTGTATATAGTTTGCATAATCATCAATAAAGTGTATTCTGAGATCTGAGGTCTTATATCACTGTATTAGTTCACTGTGGTGAGTTACACGTCGTCGGGGAATCCTGGAGTGTGACGTATGAGGGGAACCCCAGTATTACAGCCCAGCGTCACACAAGCCATGATACAGAGTTACAGAAACTAAGCAACCGAAAGCAATATATGTCTTCCCCAGATGTAATGTTAGTTCTGTACTTCAGCGTTGGGTAAAAGAGCATTATAATCTCCTTTGTGGTAGAGAAAGCTGCTTATATGTAGGCTACGGGAAACAGCAAAAATGTTGAATTAAACATACACACAATCAACGTTTCCACACATTTATACTGGCCCCGATAATCAAAACTTCTAGCGCTAGCTCCATTTCTGCAAATCAGCTTTTGTAAATGAGTGACTTGATCCACATATGGCCTTCATCAACAGCCGCTTGCGCCACCTGCTGGTGAGCGGCTGACAGCAGCTGGAGATCATGCATCGGTGCTCTACTGCTATTCCTGCGGTTCCCGGATGTGCAACGCTGAATTTTCTGCCGAATTTTAACCACTAAATTTGTGGCAGCGAATTTGGAAAGTGAAATAAAATGACTGAAATTTGCCTGTCAAATATTATACATCGTGTTTTTAAACAGATTGAATATTTTGGAAGTGAATTCTGGAAGGTGAATATGAATTATTGAATTTTTCATTATGAAAATGTGTGTGAAATATTTTGAATTGAAATATTCACAGCTTAAATAAACAACTATGTTAAATTTCAGGACCTAAAAATGCAAGCCCTGGAAATACAAGGCATTAAAATGCAAACACTGTTAATTGCAATGCATCTTTTTTTTTATTTGTGGAATTCAGCATGCTTTGTTTCAAAAACTATTGTCATTATTCTGCTTCCATAGCGCTACTCTTTCATGTGCATCATCTGTAATCATCTTTCTGTAACATCTCAACAAGCTGCATTATTAGAGATATCGTGTATGTCAATACAAACCACAGCTTAAAGGGCACCTATTATGCCCCTTTTTACAAAATGTAATATTGGCCTTGGGTGTCCCCAGAATGTGTCTGTGAAGTTTCAGCCCAAAATATCCAACAGATCATTTATTATAACAGCTGGAAAATGTCATTTTTGGTGTGTGTCTAAAAAAATGAGCTGATTTGGAGTGTATGGCTTTAGATGCAAATGAGCTACATATTCCCGCCCCGTCTCCAGAAGAGGGCGTCGCGTATACGTCTCTCTGCATTGCATATCTACAGCAATACAGCCGGTAGAAGCAACATAACTGAGAGCGAGGGAACCGGTGTTCAGCCGTACATATGGGAAGTCAAATGCACTGAAAGTGGGACGAAACAGCGCGATGTTACAGAGCTCGTGCCGCGCTGACCTGTCATCGGTGCGAATCAATGGACTGAGCCACGGACGATGTCTACAGTGAAACATTAGGGGCGGGCGAGAGGGAGGGGGGAGTTAGGGGGTGTGCCCGAAGCATGAATCCATATTCAGAAAGACACGGGAAACACATAATGATTGCTAATGGTTACCTGTTTCATTACAGTACATAAAATTTCACTTGCATTCAAAAGCAGTTTCAATGCCAGGCATAATAGTGGCTCCCTGATGCTCGCAATTATATATAATACAGTATAATTACCCAATGATATAACTGCGAGAGAAAGTACTGAAATATGTATTTTCCTCCCACCTCGTATTTATTCCCTTTAGGGGTTCTGTCAATCAATCAACCACCGTGGCCCCACCCTCCGAAATGTGACGTCACACTGCAGTGAGAATCAAAACGGCAGGCCTAGTGAGACTGACTAGGTTTAAAGGGGATTAAAAAATGAGGAGTGTGTGGATTTTTATCATTGTAGGGTGGTTGTGTTCACACACTGCCAACACACATTTATGTCCAAACACCATGTAAAAGTGGATTTTGCATAATAGGTGCCCTTTTAATACTTAGCATCAGGAGAAGCTCAGATATAAGCCATACGACACTGCAGGCTAACACAGCTCACATTCCCTTAACCCCAGTGTGTTTAATAACCTTGTCAAGAGGCAGGAGTGGTTCAGGTTGACTAGACCTCAGTGGTCCAGGTGGACTCCATCCTGTTCATTTCGCCTGCTTGTCTATTAGTCCAGATGGCGGCCCTCTAACCAGCCCGCGGAATGACAATGCAAAGCTTAACTGGACATCTCAAGGGAAAAAGAGCTGTTGTTGTTTTCCCTTCATCTTCTTTTTGTGGCAGGGAGCAGGTGCCTGTGATCAGCTGAGAGCAAACTGATTAACACAGAGTCCTGGCTCCAAAATCTGACAGGATGAGCCACATTCAAAGCTGCTGTATATCAGCTGATATATCTGTCACCTTATATCAGTTCAAATCTGACATAATGCTCTTTTTTACTATATTTTAGCTTTGAAGTTAGGATAATTAACTATAATATGCATCAGAAAAACATTTTAAATATATGTAAATATTATATATATTGTATCTAAATGTATATATTTAGATTTTAATATGTATATAAATATTTTCATATATAATTTTATATAATTTTGTAGAATTTATATAATTAATTATAATTTTAATACATATATTTTCAAATAAAACATTGCATAATATATATAATAATACACAATATCCATTTTTATATAGATATTTGTTTTTCATCATATTTATATATATATACATTATTTTTCATTATATATAATTCTAGATTAAAAAAAAAACATGTATTGCATTTTAAAAGTTTAAATTTAGATTATTTCTAGATTAATAATTATGCACACAATACTACAACAATAATTTTATACACACACACATGTATGCATTATATGTATCATTATATAATTTTAGTTTTATATATTATAAAATATAAATACAATGCAATGCGTATTTACAATCACTTCAGAAAATGTTCTAAATTTTGAAACGACAAGTATGCACACTTTATTAAATAAATGCATTAAATTCATCTCTGTTTTAAGCTTCTTCCTCCATTCAAACAGCTAACCAGATTCCGGGAAGCGGGTGTTTGTTAAGACATTAGCTGAGGGAGCACAGAGGTAATCTCTCACCAGCTGCCCAGTGTCAGACGCCTCTGACTGCAGGCTCCGCCCCCTTATTAACCGCTCACAATAGGGAACCCACTGACCCAGCGAGACGAGAGGAATTGTCTTTGAGTGCAAAGACAGCCTCTCATTAACCAGCTGGACGCATACAAATCCCTCCTCACTCACACACACACACACACACAATCACATTCCCAACTCTCCGGAGACCACCGCATCTCTTTAGCCAAATGAGAGAGCTTAAAAGAGCTTCCATTGTGTTTGACGCTCGCTGTAGTGATGGAGAAGGCTTGCGTATGTGTCTAGAACGCCCTCTGGGAGTGTGTGCGCGGCCCATGCAGGCATGGTAATGCACACAGGGTCCCTTGACTTTTCCCGACAGAATCCCAGACGGAGATTAACGGTTTAGAGGATTCTCCGGGTCTCCTGACAACAGCGGACACGTCTTATCATCATATACATAATGCTAATGGAATCAGACCAGTTACTGAGAATTCATGGGCTGTGTTTGGAATGGAATACTGGCATACTGTGGAGTTTGTACTAGATACTGCATACTGTAGTAGGCTATATGAAACGATGTTGTAAATGTTTATATATGTAAAATATACATATTTTTTTAATTTTGTAAATATTTAAACTGCGCATTTTAGCATGCATAAAATGCATGTACATACTTCTCGTAGGCATTCTACAGTAGTATGCAATTCCAACCAAAACCCATGTGTTACACAGAAGTTGTTTTTTTTATTAGTTATTCATCACTTTTTGAACCCTGGTTGAGTTCAGTCAAGCCAGAACAGTAAAGCTAGATACTAAAGCTAACATGCAATGACAAAACATAGAAATTACTTTATGTCTGCACGTTAGCATTAGCATCTAGCTCTTAACATTCACCAGAAACAGCATATAATCCATGCGTCCTTCAGCATGCATTGCCTTTGAGTGTTTCTCAGAGTGTAAATCACTTTGCTCTTGAGTTTTGATTATGCTAACAGTAAAATAAGAGACTTTGGCATATATCAGACCCCTCTGGCTTCTCAGTCCAGTTTATCTGTTCCCACACATCAACCGTGACATCAAACACATCCATTACACTAGAAGCTACATGTGACGTGAGTAAGCGCTCGCAGCAAAACTCCCACAGAAAGAAATGTGACTGTCAAAATGAACTGGCAAAGAGATTGCCGCTGTTTTTGCTGTTCTCTTACAAAATGCACTCATCATGAGCGTGAGAAATGACATAAATCAGCTGTATCTCAGAACATGTGGCAATCTGTTTTTGCCTGTGTTCCTTTGATGTCAGTATCACTCTGCTTTCTGCCTTTTCCATCAAGCTGTTCTGACTCATGAAGTTCAGTAAGAGCGAGCGAGAATAACAGAGCGTGACTGTTTCATTAGTGTTTTGTGGGAGAATGGCTGCAGCGTCAGCGTGTCGGTGTGAGTACACACACTATCACAACGCCTCACCGGCCCAGCGCTCTTCTGATGGATCGAGTGTTTATAAGACATAAGCGCAGCTTCTGATCCCAGACCGCTTTTGGATTGTTGTGGGGTTGTTTTTGGGCTTGTATCTGAAGTGTTTTGGGTTCAGACCTCAAAGGTTGATTAATGTGCATCTTTTAGTGCATGTCTGTAGCTTTGTGGTCATCAATATTTACGTTTACATTCATGCATTTGGCAGATCCAAAGCAACGTATAGTGCATGTACATTTGTTAAGTTAATGCATTCCCTGAATCGAGCCCATGGCATTGCTGTTATAAAGTGTGAGGATATTTTTTATAGATGAAACATGCACACAGATGAATTGTTCACATCAGATATATAACATGCATTTATAAAATAGGGTGACTCTCCATTAGAAACCCAAGCATTCATTAACGTTCAGTAATGCATAACGCACATGAAGGAAGCAGGAAACATTTCTGTAGTATTTAAGTTCATGCAGTCCCTGGGAATCGAACCCATTACGTTGATGTTGCCATGTTACTTTTTAAACTACAGGATTGCTGTATGCATATGCAGTTAATTGATATGCAAATGTGCCGCTAAAATGTTGACTTCTGAGTAACAAAATGGACTTTAACGGATGTATGTAGACTCATGCATAAACTGATGTGACAGTCTATATAGATTTTGTATCTATATATGCATATATTCATATTTAAAATCTAAAATATTAAATGTAAAATAAAATACATTTTTAATATTAAATATAAACATTTATCTCAGAGAGTCTGATTTTCATTTGATATGTTTTTTGGTTTTATATGAGGATATTTTGATTGAATATTATGAGGCTTAATTTTATAGATGACACATGCACACAAATGATTTGTTCAGATCTATACCATGCATTTAGAAAATGGGGTGAATTTTCATTTCATACCATCTTTAAATGATGTACTGGGTTTAAGAATAACACCGTTGTCTCACATTCACAATATGACAAATAAAGCTCAGAGAGCTTGTAGATAAACATATCAGTTTGCTTAAAATCACATTAAAAGTCTTAATTTGATTCTTCAGATGGGTGTATTTGGTTGTTTGTCTCGACGTGGCATCTTGTTTAAAATGTTCTAAAGACATTAGCGACTAATTATCCTTCCGATTTATCTGTAGCTTCTATATAAAGCAATGCTAAAACCAAATGAGTTTATTATATCATAAACCCATCTTAGAGAGGTATTGGATGAAATGCATAAATGTAAATGTTGTGTTTTGAGTCAGGTAAATAAACATAGACAGGCTACATAAATGAGATATATGCAGTGCTGCTTCTAAGTTGTGCATTTTTTTCTTGTTGAATGTCCTGTTTCACTCTGAAATATGTCAGATTACAGAAGCAAAATGTGTTGCAAATGCTGTTTGTTGTTGTGTTGAAACTATGAGCGTCATAAACGTTGTGGTCCTGTTGTTCACATCTGATGCCGTCCAGGAGACAGCGCTTAATCAGCTGTAAACAAACATCTCCATCAGTCTTTGCGATAAAGCCCTTGAGAGACGTTCCATCGTATTTTTGTTTTCTCGTCCCTAACAAGCCTTTTGCAGAGAGAGATATCGAGCAGCCCTGAGAGAGGCCTTGTGGCATTATAAAAAATGTGTTTGTACAAGCTTATGTCATCTTCAGATTCCAAGGTTACGTGAAATGTGAGGCGGGATGGTAAATATTGAGCCTCCATTAGAGACCTGAGCATTCATTAGTGTTCATTGACGCAAAACACACATGAACTAGGAAGCAGGAAACATTTCTGTAATAGCTAATGTTCAACTAACCACAAGGACAGTTAGTACAGAGTGGTTTAAGCTACAGAGATGCGCTTATAAACCGGTGAGTCATGCAAAAGAAAACACAAAACCTCTGATCCAAAACCTCTCCTGCCTACATAGGCAGCTCCCTTATAAGGCAGCATCCAAATATTGACTAAAATATACCATTTGAATTAGGTTAAACTATTGTAGTATGGAAGCCCATCTTCACCACTGGAAAAAAAAAAAAGTAATTGCAACTTTTTATCTAACATTTCTTACTTTTTTCAATCGCTATCTCACAGTTCTCACTTCTTTTCTCAGAATTGAGATATAAACTCACAATTTCAAGTTATAAAGTACAACTCTGAGGAAAAAAAGAGTTGTCAAATTTCTTACAATTGTGAGTTTGTATCTCACAATATGCAATTGCATGTCATAAAGTCACAATTGTGAGATTATATCTTGCGATTTGGACTTTATTTCTTGGAATGCGAGTTTATATCATGCAGTTCTTACTTTGTGAATTTATATCACACAATTCTGAGAAAAAAAAAGACATAAAGAGTCACAATTACCTTTTTTTTTTTATTCAGTGGTGGAAACTGCTTCTGTAATTGTAGTGATTCTTTTCAATATTCAGTGAAAAAGGTGTTATAAAAATAATAAAAATATAGTTATTTAATAAATTATTCAATGTGAAATTCTTAATATATTTTTATTTATTTTAATATTACCCTAGATAATTATTTTGGTGTGATATTGTCTTCATTTATTTAATTATGTTAAGAATAAGGATCCTGACAGTATTTGTTGTTAGTGGAGTGTAGCGCAGCACAGGAATCAGAACAAATCTAGAGAAAGGTCTTGTGTCATTTGTCAGGCAGCAGATGCCCTGTGTTTCTCCAGGGGTGTGTGTTTGTGACTTTGGGTCGACCTCAGTTTTATCTGAGCTCAGTCACAGCCGGACTGCAGAGTCAGTAGCTCTGTCAGCTCAGGTTAGATCAGCACAAGATATTAGATATCAGTCAACCTTCATTAGACGCAGTTCAGTCCATCTTCTGCAGGCTGTATGCAGTGACATCTACACACACACATATATAGGACTCTGATATAAGATTTTTTTTGTCCATATATGCATACATTTATGCATAAAAATACCTAAAAATCTCAATTATAAAAATGTGATTTTTAATATTAAATGCAAATATAAAAATCTATCTCACAATCTTTTTTTCTTCAATATGTGCTCTAAATGAAAAATATATGCAAGCCTATTTCTGGCATGGAATAAAAAATAACAAAAAGGTAATTGCTACTTTTTATCTCACAATTTTCCTCAGAATAGTGAGATATAAGCTCAGAATTCTTACTTTTTTCTTGCAATTCAAAGGTAATATCTCGGAATTCTGAATTTATAACTCACATTTCTGAATTTGTCTCAGAATTCTGTTTATATATCCAAATTGTCTGAAAAGTAAACTCTCAGAATAGCTTGAAAAATGCAAACATATAAAAATGGGGAAATGCACAGAATATAAAAATCAGAGTCTGTTTGCTAAAATAAAACTCATCCTGCTGCTTTGAATGCCAGATTTTTCCTTTGTGCAGATTCATTAATGGTGTATTGAAGTGTTTTTAGAGTGCTGAATAAAGAATGGCTGAATGTATTCTGCTTCATCCACAAAGACCTCCTGCCGGAGACGGCAGATGGAGACGAGGCTCACACAGAGTTTTCAGAACACTGGTCCTGGACCTGTAGATGCAACGTCAGCCTTTCCAAACCAATTGACACATTCTGATGTGAGATCAGCGTAGGTCTGGCTTTATGGGCTGTTTTTAGGGCGAGAGAATAACCTCTATCTGCAGCAGAGACAGATGACTGAAGCGTTGTGCTCATGCTGAATAGAGCGAGTGTGTAACTGTGTTTCTAATTTCATCACTCCGAAATGCATTTCATTTGGAAGGGAAAACACTGTGTAAACTCAGTGACTATGTGTTCAAATATTTTTCTAAAGCGAAACAATATTGCTTGAGAAAAGCACTAGGCTAAGCAAATGCACCTCATTGAATTTACACCGTTAAAAATGCCTTTTCACACCAAAAGTGAAACAAAAGAGCAAAAATAATTGATGATGAATGATCTATCAACAACATTCAAGCTTGTTTCCACCAGGCAATGAAAAATAAAAAAGGTAATTGTGACTTTTTGCCTCACAATTCTGACTTTTTTCCCAGAATTGTGAGTTTGTATCTTACAATTGCAAGTTATTAATTCCAAGCTTATATCTCGCAAGTATTTTTTTCTTGCAATTTTGAGTTTTACATCTCGCAATTTTGTCTTTTATTCTGAATTTATATCTTGCAATTCTTACTTTTTTCTCATAATTGCAAAAAAAAGTAAGAATTGTCAGATAAAAAGTCAGAATTGACATTTTATTTTATTTTATTTTATTTTTATGTTTTTAATCCTGTGGCAGAAACAGGAGGGGGTGGGGGGGCATTTACTATGGTACAGATTGATTTTATTTTTTGCAATCACAATCTTGCAAAAATGTGGCTCATATAGACTACACACTAGAGCACTATAGACACTCTAAAAACCTTAAAACATAATTTCCCACTTGTATGCTACCTTTGAGGCATGTCTTTTTTTTGGTTAAAATAGAAAATCATTTCTATATTTATGTTTTTAATTCAAATATATCTACTCTAGATGACCTGATCTTGTAGTGACTGTGTGCTGTTTCTGCATCATGAGGCAGGAGGGGTTTTGATCTGTTTGTGTCATCCTGATGTACTGGTCTGTGTTGGAGAGGGATGAACGGTTGCTGTCGGTCTGTGGATGTAGGGCGGGTGGGGTGGGATCGGAGGACGGGTGGTGATCTGATTTGGGACGAGGCCAGGCAGCAGGATTTGTCGGCTGTAGTTAGACTGTGATTATCTAAGCCTGAACGCACCACCGTTGTGAGCACGATCTGTCATGCAACTCGCCTCTTTCTGATTTTCTCTCTTTGTACCAGTTGACATTTTTCCTATATATTATTTTTTGTAATGCTCAGAGGTTGCTCTTTATATACACTAAAAGTTTGGGGTTGGGACAATATTTTAAAGTTTTTGAAAAAAGACTCTTCTGCTCACCAAGGCTGAATTTATTTGATCAAAAATACAGTAAACACAGTAATATTATGAAATATTATTACAATTTCAAATAATATATTGTAAAACGTAATTTATTCCTGTGATCAAAGCTGAATTTTCAGCATCATTACTCCAGTCTTCAGTGTCACATGATCCTTCAGAAATCATTCTAATATGCTGATTTGCTGCTCAAGAAACATTTCTGATTATTATCAATGTTGAAAATGTTTTTGCCGAATATTTCAATGCCGAATATTTTTTGTGGAAATCTTGATTAAGTAGAAACAGAGACATCAAAAGAACAGTATTTATTTGAAATGGAAATGGAAATTTTGATCAAATTGATGTGTCCTTACAGAATAAAAGTAATTTCTTTAAAAACCAAAATCTGACCCCAGTCTTTTGAATGGTAGTGTATAAGGACATTTATTTTTACTTATTTATTTATTATTTATTTAAATGACCAAACTTTATTTTTTATTAAATTTAGATGGAGGAATAAAAATAAGCATATAAAATTAATGTGTATATCAGCTCAGATAATTTAATCATGGTGAAAACTGATGAGAAATGAGTGCATTCTGACTTCATTGCAGATTCAGTAGACTTCAGTAAAAGTATTTATTTGTTCTTCATATAATCTTACTGCTGTCTATGAGAAACAATTGTGTATTTTCTGAGTATTTTCACCACGTTGCATGTGACAGCGTATATAGTGTTGTTTAACAGCGAGGGTTCAGTTAGGGTTTTCTCCAGCTTTGTTTTTTTTTTTAATCAGGCATTGTCACTAAGCTACACACGTTACATTACATAAGCCTGTAGGAAACACATGCACACAGGCAACAGAGAACCGGCGTACTGTAATGCCTTTCCAATTAGATAATCGTGCAAATGTAAGTGGGACAGAGAACTGAGGATGACAGAAGAAATGCATTTGTTATAAAAGAGCCCATTGTTTATCTGTTTCATTAGAAGCGTTTCATTAAAGTTGCCATGTGTTCCTCTAGAGCAGATGCATGGCATTACTATTGCAAATTTTAAGCATGTTTTTAAACTGTATGTGTATGCTAGCAAGGGATGGAGAGAATTAGACCCAGAGTGTTTTGTGGACTAATGCATTAATGCATTTCTGTAACTTAATCTGTGTGTGTTATGCAAACATGTTGCAGTCTCCCTGTCAATTGCAAAAGTCATTGCCACAATGCTAATTCTGTTCTGGGTGGTTTCCAAGGCACTTCAATGTGGCTACTAGAATGTTCTGAGCAATTTTTCGCATGTTAGGCATTGCTATGCAGTTGCTAGGGTGTTGTAGATGGTTGCAAGGTCACTATACAACCTTATTAACCAACAAAATACAAGTCATGTAAGTCACTTTAGATAAAAGCGTCTGCCAAATGCATAAATGTAATGTAAAATGCATTACACAATTTGAGGAATCGTTATGTTTTGAGTTATGCACTAAACTTCAATGCAATCTGAGATGTTTGTTTGAATCACCAACTCTATGAGCAATAGTAATAGTGAAGTTTGACGAAGCATGCTTAGAAATGTCCATTTTTTCCTACTGGTTGTGTGATCGATGTTTGTGTGACAGCTAGTGGTGATGACTTCACCGGAGGACATCTGAACGTGAATGGGAAAATTGTAACCATATTGAAAACTCACTCAAGCCCACATAAATATGACATCACCTCATCTCCTCCTATGTTTTGGAGTCGTATCCAGGCTCTCTCGCACTGTTGCTGTGTGTTGATGAAAAAGTTTCAAACTCCCTCCTCTCCTGTGCCCATCTCACACTTTCCATCTGTCTGGCCATAAATGATTCAAGCTAACGCTGCAGCCATCAGCAGCAGCTATTTAAGTTCAGTGTATGACTCAAGATAGACTAGCACATCAGTAAGCAGGTCAAAGTTTACCTTCTTAACTCTTGATTTAAGTAAGAGATCATGTGCTGTCAGCCAATGGTTATAGCAAAATAATTGGATGTGTTCTTGTTTCTGGTTGCTAGCTATAAATATACTGACTTTAACTAACTTACTTATTACGATTCTCTTCGAACTGTTGCTCCACCATGACAATAGCTGATCTGAAGTAGAAATTAAAATAGAAGACAGTTTATGCTGAAGCTTGCTATAGTGCCTCTTGTGGCAACACTGAGAATGCAACTTTTGTGATTCATCCTTGTGCATTTGGCATGATTTCACTGTACACAGATGCAGTAGCCTGAAAATATATTCATTTTCCAGCAGATTTGCTGTCTATCATATTATCACCAAACCTGTCCAATCAGTGTGCTCTTGATTATTCAGTATTACGGCCACATGCAGTCTTCGTAATTTTTTAATCTTTGGTAATGCTTGGCTACTGTCTTGGTTTGTCCTAATTCACATATGCTGCATTACATTCAGTTGAAGGTTATAATTTCAGATTTTGAATATGGAAAAGTGTGAAAGAACAGCACTTGAAGTTGAACATCCAGCTTTGAAACTGTGGGAAAATCTCAAACTAGCATTACACAACATTGTTTATTCTCTGCATTTTAGTTTCCAGCAAATCCAATTGGAAGTTTTATTTGTTATGCATTAAGTGTTGTATTAAAGATATAAAGAAGGAATCCCAAAACTGACAGCAGTAGTAGATCCACCATAAGGACTACTTGTAATTCATATAATAATGGGTTTTAGATTGATATTCATGATTGATTCTGTGCTCAAATCAGATGCTGATTTTTTTATTATTCAAAATGATTTTTTTCTGAATCCTTCTGGGTGCCTGGTAACTGAAATGAAGATGTTGTTCAGAAGTCGTTAACTTTCACTTTTGTTATTATGCCCTGTCCTCTATTTGTCTTTCAGACTGCTCTGCGGAGGCGAGGCAGTAGAGAAACCTTCAAAGATAAGAAGTCTTTAACTCAGGTGTGTACAAAGAAATACAAAGATCAATTCACAAGCCTTATACACTGTTAAAACAAAGGTTCTTTATTGGCATCTGTGGTTCCATGAAGAAATTTTACAGCGCATAAAACATTCTTTAGGTTCTTTAGATTAAGTTATTCACATAAAAAAAAATTATTTTAAGAACTGTTCACTGAAAGGTTACTTGGGGAACCCAAAATGGTTCTTCTATGGCATGGCTTCGAAACCTCCCCTTGGAAACATTTATTTTAAAGCATGCAAAGAACAACACAATATGCTACATGCACTACTTGTTAAGTATATTGACTACAGAACCTCAAGACTTTTTATATGTTGTCCAGGCTGATTAATCTCTTACAATTTGGCCATTTTGAAATGAATGGTATTGCCTTTTACATTCACATGTTTCTTTCTTTCCAGGAGGACAGTGCGGATCTGCGCTGTCAGCTACAGTTTGCCAAGGAGGAATCGGCTCTTATGCGTAAAAAGATGGCAAAACTTGGCCGTGAGAAGGATGAACTGGAACAAGAATTGCAGAAATATAAATCAGTATACGGCGACGTAGACAGCCCTTTGCCCCTGGCGGAGGTGACCGGTGGAGGCCCTCACACCTCTCGGGAAGCCGAGTTGCGGTTACGGCTCAAACTGGTGGAAGAGGAAGCCAACATTCTGGGAAGGAAGATTGTAGAGCTGGAGGTGGAAAACCGTGGCCTCAGGGCGGAAAACGAAGACCTACGCTGCCAATACGAGAGGGACTGCTTTGGGCGCGAACCCTTCTCGAGTGTCCCTACCTCACCATATGGTGGCGATGCCCTGGAATCTGCGAGTGAACTGCGGCGACACTTGCAATTTGTGGAAGAGGAGGCGGAGCTGCTGCGGCGCTCCATCTCTGAGATTGAGGACCACAACAAGCAACTGACGTCTGAGCTCAACCGCTTCAAATTTGGACCCAGCCAAGCCGACCGGGAGTCCGAGGGAGCTGAAGGTGGAAATGGTAGCATGCTCAAACCTGGTAACGGAGGAGGTAATGGTTTCTTGGGAGCAGGAAGTGGCGCAATACTGCAGGAGGAGCTGAAAACCGCAAGACTTCAGATCAACGATCTAAGTGGGAAAGTGATGAAGCTGCAGTATGAGAACCGGGTGCTAATCTCTAACATGCAACGCTGTGACCTGGCGGCACACTTGGGGGTACGCACCAGTAGCCCAAGGGATAGCGACATGGATAGTGATGCCGGGCGAAGGGAAGCAGACGAGGACGAGACGGCCAGGCTTCTGCTGCTCCACCCCAAACGTGAGGGTCCTGTTGGTGGGGAAAGCGACTCCGATGACTTGTTTGAGAAAACAGCGACTTCTGGATTTGTCAGTGGCGAGAAACACTCAGATCCTGGTGAACTGGGAGTAGCTGAGTTGGCTCAGAGGAGACGGGAAGACCGGGAGACGCTCAACAACGTCAGGCGTGAAGCTGAGCGGCTTGGTAAAACGGTGGAGCGGCTCATCACAGATACGGACAGTCTGATCCGTGAAGGTCGTCTGGTTGTCCTGGGAGGGGACCTTCTTGCAGAAGGTTCAGAGTTCAGAGGCGATGGGGACTCTGCTGAATCTAAACCCGACTCTCAGGTGCTGGATTCCATCAACACCCGCATGAGGGCTTTCCGTTCGGAACTCCAGCAATTCATGGACAAAGTGGACCACCTAGGGGAGGGTCTAAGGGACCGTGTTGACGACCTTTCCCCGATGCCCAACCTCACCGAATCTAGCAGCTTCCTTTCCACGGTTACCTCCATGTCAAGGGATTCACCAATCGGGACACTAGGAAGGGATCTGGTGACGGACTTCCAGGTAGGTTATGTGTAACTCGACCTTTTCATCTTTATTCAGTGTTTGCCGTCACATGCGATCACATGACATGGCAACTTCCTTTTTTCCTTTGCTGCTTCCTCATTTGAAAGTCCTTTTTTGAGAATGCATACACCTTTTATATTGATTCTGCATCTTCATGTATCATATATTGAACGTCCTGAATGCACCACAAAGGAAGCTATTCAACTGTAATTTGGCTGGCATGACTCTTCATTTTAAACCAGAAACAACACCCAAATGAGAGATAAAAAGGGAAATAGGTAGATTTGCTTGAGATACGGAGCTGTAGGCAGAGTATTTGACTAGCAAACTGGTTATGCAGTTGTCTTGACATCAGTGATATATCTTATCTTTTTTTGTTGTAAGTTATGTGTGAAAAAAGATCCATGTGAAAGATTAATGGGAGCAGTAGGAGACACAAAGGGACACACAGAGTTGTAAAGATGTTTGGTGCTTTTTAATTCATTTTGACATTAATAACCTTCAGCATAAATACAGGGAGTTGAACAAGTCCACCAGACATCACAGAACAACACTCACTCTCCAATTTTAACTGACCACTCAGTTTTTTGAGAACACCATATTACTTGTGCTTTTTTTGCTGTATGTACATGAATTTTCTGTATGCATGGACTATCCAGATGACCTGTTGTCAAATGTGCATTAAACAATAGGGCACACCTCCTGGAATACTATATCCCACAATGCAATGCACATTTCCCCAAGCGCCACCCAGCTCAGCCAAGATGCCCTTACCTCTCCTTTCCTAGCATAATCACCCTCGATGCTGCTCATAAACACCTGTATCTATACCTGCCCCATCCTCTTACCCACAATCTCCTTGTCTCGCACCTGGGGCAGGGGGGTGTTTAGGGGTATTTCCCGCATGGCTTCACAAGGCTATGTGTATTGTTTTGGTTGTCATTGATTTGCAGGGTCCAAAATTTACTGTGCCAATTGTGGGCAAACTGAGAAATATTTGCCAGCCATAAATATTTCTTACAGCCATAAAAGTGCATTTTACTGAAGCTTATTTCTTCCCACGGAATAAAAATGTGACAAGATAATTACGACTCACAATTTTTCTCACAATTGCGAGTTTATATCTGACAATTCACTCTTTTTTCAGAATTATAAGTTTACATCTCGCAATTCTGGGTCTTTTTTTTTTATTATTCTGAGGTGACATCTCGCAGTTCTGACTGGGTTTTTTTTTTTTTTTTTTGATCATCTTGTAATTCTGAATTTATTTATTTTTTTTATTCTAAGCTTACATCTCACAATTCAGACTCTTTTTTTGGAATTCTGAGTTTACATTTCACAATTCTGACTTCTTATAATTGCAAGCTGACATCTCAGAATTGCACAGTTACGCACAAAAAGTTGCCATTACCTTTATTTCTTTGTTCCATGGCAGAAATAAGCTTTGATAGTATTTTGTATTTCTTAGTCAATATTAGTTATATTATTTTCATGCATATTTGTCACAAATAATAGTGTAATTCACAGCATCATATATACGAACGCAAGTGCGTGAACCAGCTGTGAGCGCTTGAATGGTGCACAAGCTTGCATTCAGTTATAAATTGTGTGCCAATACATTTCGCAATGCATCGATGCATGAAGTCGATCTTGCATTGCTAGAAGTTAATGACACCCGCCGGCCAAACGCTTGCAGCAGCATTCGCATACTTGCTTAAAGTTTGTTTCTGGCCTTAAACTTCACTTCTGACAAAAACAGGAGGATGCATTGTGTTCTAGATCCTAATATTTTCAGATTTACATGTTGCACTTCTTTATAAGGTTATCAGGAGTAAACTGATCTCCTTTGTATTTGTGTTTACCTGCACTTGTCAATTTTGGACCCGACTGATGTGGCTTAATGTATAGCCTACTAACATTAACTAAAATGGCAGTAAAATGTGTTTGTCATCACCTGGGGTCTGGCCTTGAGCAAAGTTTTTTATTTGCACAGTTAATGCTGATGCAACATATGTGGAGCATGCAGCCATTAAAATGAAATATGGCGGATAAGAAGTGCTTACACTGCATTTTTGTTATCTGAGTAACCTCCAGAGGCTCTGTGTGACCTGTGAACACTCGAAATACACTCAATGTTTGTTTCTCTATATATTATATGTGACTTTTATGTGGTTTATCATTCTCAGGAGTAATGTAGCTGTGTCTTTTGTCTCAATGAATGATATTCAAATGTTTAATTGTCATATATGCTAAATAGTCTCGGAAAGCTGCCCTCCATAGAACTGCTTGTAGCTTTTTTCCTGCTTTGTGCTTTGGAACTGCTTTATGATAACATGAGTCAACTTTCCAACAAATAACCTACGTCTAACTACGGGTTTGACATCTGTTGATATTTTAGTAGCTTGTCGTATGAACTGAGCATCTGAATGTGATTTGATATTTCAAATTTAAGGTTAATAGTGTCTGAATTGAGCTCTGATTGGTTGGTTAGCTCATTTGGCTCATGTTCATTGGTGGAAGCCGTTCTTTGCTTTGGGTCACATCACTTCAATCCAACCACTAAACACTCTTCATCAAGCATGAAGTCACGGCGTGTTCACCTCACATCTACGAACGGTCAGATGTCCTGCACCGGTTAATGATAACAGACCTGAATGCTTATATATGATGTGTATTTAAGAGCTTCAGCTAGCTGCCGCGCTGCTTCCATCGCATGGCTGGGCTTCGCTGCGAGCAGCATGCTGCCGTCGTGCCGCATCCAATCCTTGTCAAAGTCCTACACACCTTAGAGATGTTTGTCATGCTTCATCCAAAAGCCTTTAGCAGTATTCTGTTATCGCTGATCAGGGAATCACAATTATAATTAAACTATACATCAGTGGAAACTATATAGTATAATATAATCTGATATAAGAAAATATGGTTTGTATGGATATTAACTGTAACATTGTATCTTTCTGTTGTGATGCCAAAAATCTGTACTTTTTGTACTGAACTGAACAACATAATGAAATCTACTAATGTGCTAGCTTGGCAACCTAATTAATAAGCTAGCTCAAACTTTAATTTTAACCTATGGTGTGTTTAACTGTGGTTTTGTTAGTTGTTTTGCTTTCAGGACAAGCACACGTGTGTCTCAAAAACTGTCTCAAACATATTTATTAATTCTTATTTATATTATATAATATTATCTGATTAAATGAGTTGTTTGTGAAATTTAATTTAATGAAATGTAATTCATTATTAAATAATGCAATTAAAATAAGTCACAATTTAATATCCTTAATATGCAGTAATAATCCTTAATAATATAATTATTTATATAGTTTGTATTTTAAAATTAGTTTTTGTTTTTATATTAATATGAATAAATGTAATAATTAAAATATTTTTAGAAAATTATTTTAGTATTATATTATTTTAATTATTAGCTTAATAATGATCTTATTAATTCTTAATAATTAATATTAACATTAGTATTAATTTTTAAAAATTGTTTAGCTATTTAATGTTTTCATTATTTTATTTTAAATGATTAGCTTTAATATGAATAAAACATAATTCAAATAATTATTTAGAAATGTATTATTTTAATTACATTTATTATTTAATTGTTAGAATTTGTAATTGCTTTTTATTTTAATTAATATCAGTTTAATATTAATAATAGTATTAATTATTTTATTATGTAACAATAGAATGTTTAATGTAATATTGTAACAATATTAAGTTAATAATACAATTATTTTGAAAAACATTACATGATATTTCAATTATATTTCTATTTCAATTAAAACATATTTAAATTATTAACTTAATATTAATATTGATATTAATATTAATTAAGCTATTAATAAAACTAATTTAAAAAAAGGAATACATAGTAAATCATTAAAATAATCAAATTTTCATTGCAATTGTAATTCTTATTTTAATTAATAGCTTAATATTAATTGGGCTTTATTTTACAAGTGTATAAGTAAAACACCCCCAAAAATGTCTTCAAGGCAGTGGGTTAGGATTTTGACCTGGTCCTGGATTTGGCACGACACCATTAGCGTTTAGTCCCAGCTGTCAGTCACTGCACATTTTGGGTTATTGGTTGTAAGACTCATGTATCCCCATCGCATGCGCTTCATAACCAGTGTTTTGCATTCTTTTTTCCCCTTGGCCCTTCCCTTCTTCTCTCTTCGTCCCTCATTTGGTCCCCAGATGTTTCAGCCCATGATTCTGTTCCTCCTCATTCTCGTTCTCTTCTCGTCTCTCTCCTACGCCATCATCTTTAAGTTGGTGTTTCTTTTTGCGCTTTTCTTTGTCTTGTAGCCCGCTGGCTCTCTCTTTCTGTCTTTTTTTCTGTTTTCCATTCGATCATTGTTTTTTAATTCATAATCATTTTTTGAATACAGTGTGTGTCGATGACCCCTCACCCTTGCATTTCACACTCTGAGTTTGGCTTAAACCCACGTTGAGTTTTTATTTTTCCCCTCCACTCTTTCTCGTCTCGTCTCGTGTGTGTGGATTCTGTTTGTCGTTCACCGATCCCCATGCACCTCCCTCTGTCTCCTCCTCTCCTCCACCTCCCCGACCCTTTCCTCCCCTCCTCACTCACAGTACGGGCGCAGGGAGGAGCAGGAGTGGTGCCTAGAGCGGCAGAGTGGCCCGGAGGCCCCGGGACAGGGACAGGGCTCCGTCACAGCCAGGGGAGGCCCTGGACTCAGTAGATACATCAGGCCCCACAGTTTCAGACCCGAGGTCAGTGCCTCGTCCATCTCCCTCTCAACTTTAAGACAGATACGTTTCCAAGTGTCCTTGCAGTGCCTCTGACTTCCTGAAACACCTGACAGTTCTATGTGCTGCATTAGTTAAGATGGTAAACGCTGAAATATATTTTCCCATGCACTGCCAAAACAAGCGTTTCTGTAAAGCCTTGGTTCTCTTTGGATGTCATCATGTGCTTGATGGAAATACAGAAGTAGCTGGAACAGTAATGTGGTGAGTTGTTTTCAAGAAAGCGCTGACATGCATTGCTTTTCTCTGAACTTTAGTAGAATGAAATTTGTTTAAAAAATGTATTAAAACTGTAAGATAATGAAATAATGAAACATTTATTTAATTTATATTATTGATTCAATATTATATAATATAATGATATATTTATTTTACTAAATCAAATCTTATGTAATTAATAATGATCTTATTAATATTTTAAAGTATCGTAATAATAATGCTAATAAATGTACATTTTACAATTATATCATAGTAGACCATTAAAGTTGTATTTGCAATAAAAGCAGAGGTTTTCCTATTTAAAATATAACCATATTACATGAAAAAAGCCACAGATGATATTCAGACATAACCAAGGCTGTAACATTAAAAAAGGCCAGTAAGAGCTGTTTAGGTGGTGTGTAGAAAACTAGAGGTGGAGTGCCTTTCCTTGTGAAAATGTGCAGTACAGATCAAAACCGAGGAAATATTCACACACTGGTTTAATGACATTTCCATCGTGAAACACGAATGACCTCGGTGCGTTCAGAGGTACCACACTTTAAAACCTGAACCACAAGGGTTGCATCTAAGCCTGAAGTATTTATGAATATGGCTACAGATTTCAAAATAAACGTTTTATTAGATTTGAAATGACAGTGTGTGAATATTGAGTTTCTCTGTCAGACAAATCTCCCACAAAAACTACTACAGATGTCTCTGGATCTGTTTCAAAACTTAGCTTTCGTTGTTTAGGCATCATAGACACATTCTGGAGGTAAAACCTGGCCTAAACAATGGTTATGCTAGTTTTAAAATGCCTTTTTGGATATATTATGGCAAATGCAGTCCTATAATGCATTAAATATATTTATAAAATTAAATACATTTTTAGATTAAATCGTTATTAATTATACATTTAAATAAATATTTTATTTCTAATTATTATAGAATTAACAATTAAAAATAAATTAAAATGGACTATTTTACACAATATGTGTATGTGATTTATTTTTTTGTTTTTTTAGTATTTTGTTATTAACTTGATTTCTGTGTAGTGTTTTAAATTCTTTATGCAATATGACATTTATGATGCTGCCTATGAAGACAGAAAGGTTTTGAAACAGAGCCTGTTTTCAGAGGGAAAGGAAAGCCTATGGCATACTTTACTATAAAGAGCGATTCTCCCTAGTTTGTGCATCTTTATTTAATTTAATAAAATGCAATAAATCTCTAATGTAATAAAACCGAATGGAAGCAAGCCAAATGTCATAAAATAGCACTTCCAGTTATTTTACACCAGGTTATTAGACCAGATACAGCAACAGCATTGATTCGTCTGATGAAACTAAATGAAACCGAGAGCAGTTTGTTCACTCGAACCACTTAATTCACATCATTGTCTCACAGTGATTCTTTTGATTTCTTCTCACTCTGCTCACAATCACTGCTGTTCATTTAAAATCACACTAGTTTGTCATGAATTACGATCACTCACCATCCTCTCACGCAGGGGCTTTGGAAAATGTGATGTTTCTGTTGAAAATAAGGGCTGTATGTGTTCATCGTGTCATCTGTTGATATATATGTTTGCATTTAATTTGATATGTGTTTGTCCCAGTTTATGTGCTATCCCTTAAAACAAAGAACTCGAAAACAAAAGCGTTTCTCACTTGTAATTATAACCTGGTGATACTGATCAAATGCACTCAGTCATTAATGCAGCATATGCTTATTTTATCGTCTTTATGATTAACGATAGTATGCGTTATATGAGCCTATACAATAGTTTTTGTTAATATTTAGATAATAATTAGATCGTATATTTCTATATATAAAATTTCTAAATTCAATTGTATTAAAAATAAATTTAGTTGTCTGTTTTTGTCTTTTTTTACCATTTCTATATGGTATTAATTAATTATTATTTTATTATTATTATTATTTTATTAATATTACTTTTAGATATTTTAATCTTAAAACAAAAATGAGAAATGTTGTCTTGAAAAATAGTAGAAATTAAATCATTTCAGATAACAAAAATATTTCACTTGTACATTAAGACATTTGTTAGCACATAAAGCACAGCTTTAGTATTTCTTCAGAGTAGAAATGAATCTAAATTGATTATGAGCTTCTTTCATGGAGAATCTTCCTTTGGCTGACTGAGTTAATTCTCTTGCATTTATCTCCAGAGAGTTTATTAGGAAACTGTTCCATTTAGAATGCAGTGTAATATTTTCCTGCCTAACCATCCATGTGAAGAGAAGCTAAAACATCACCTCACATCTGCCGTGCTGCATGACACAGATGGGTTTGTGCATGAGAACTGATGGTGTTTCTCTCAAAAGTGCTGGGATTTTGAGACTGCTGTTGTGTGTTCTGATGGGGTCCAGTTCCGTGACCCGGTCCTGCCCGAGATGGGAACACCAACCAGAGAAACACAGCTCCGCCTGGACCACGACAGGAGGATGAGAGCAGGAGCGGAGGAGAGAGACAGCTTCACTTCATCCATCGCTCAGGTACATTACTGAACTAAACCGACTACAGTATTATCTGCTGAGAGATGCGTTACTGATTAAGTTGTATTAGTCTCATCTGTAAAGCTGCTTTGAAACAATGTGCAATTGTATGAAGCAATATAGAAGTAAATGTGACTTGACATGATTTGCTTTTAGAAACAGGATCAGACCTACTGTACAAGTCATCAATTCAAAAGCTCTTCACGTGTAAAACTGATGGATAGACAGTATACCAAGAGTAAAACCAGTATAACTAGTTGACTAGTCTGTATAACCACTAGGTAATACCAGCTTAACTCTGTAAAGTGTGACATGAAATAATAGTCAAAAAGTTTTTTATTTTATTTTTAAATGGAATAGTTTACTGAATGTTTAGACATTTAAAAAAAAAAAAAAAAAAGTTTGCACATGTGAGTACCATATTTGGTCCATCATATATGCAAAATATGCAATTTTATTGCAGATCCTGATATTTATATGATCAAAAAGTGATGCAACTCTGATGCTTGTCATGTAAATCAATGAGATCTTTATGACATTATAGCAGATACTGACATAAAATGAAATAAATGTCAGTTGTCTCTCTATATCTCAAATAATATGTCTTAGTAAGATGATATTTAAATGATTAGTTTTATGATCAAAACATATAATACAATGATGATTGAGAGATGATCAAATAAATGTTCCTCATAAGCCTTTTGATCATATTTGATTACTTTTCTAAAAAATGATGTCTGGATTATGAAGTAAATCGATTCTTCAGTCCAGTAAGTGTTCATCTTAAAATATTACTAACAAAATCAAAGTTATTCTTATTTTTACTTAAAGATTTGACTGCAAAAAGACACGTGAAGCACGAGCTGAAGGAGGACGTTTGTCCAAATATTGTACATTAAAAGTTTTTACTTGATAAAATAGTCTAAACAATCAGTCGGACGACAGAAGGCATGGAGTAGATGGCGTGCGACAGGTCTATCAATAACATTTTGATAATTTTGAGACCTTAGAATTTAATCTGTCAAATATGATAGTGGGCTTTTAGAGTTAAACTAGTTATTAGAACTAATTATTGCTTTATTGCTGGTCCAAGACGGTTTACCAGCCTAGCCAGGTACCCACTTCTTTTTAGATGGTTTTTCAAGTAGGAATTACTTTTCTACTTGCCTCAAACATCCACATGATATTTCATAGTTTTATTGCTCTCTATGCAAGCATGCATCTGTCTTATGTCATAATAATAACAAGTATATTAAGCATAACTCTGTCTTTGAATGCTTTGGCTTGTGCAGGAGGAGGAGAGGAGGCGAGTCGAGGCCCGGCGAGGACTCGAGCTGCAGGGACTCCAATCTCATGAGCCAACATGGCCGCAGGAAAGAGTCCTGCTGCAACAGGAAGTGAGGTTGTTCCGCCACAATATGGTCATTGTCTACATGAAGCTGCGCTGGATCCTGATGCACTGGAGGCTCGGCCGCAGGACGGATGGACTGGAGGAGGGAGCGCATGCTGAGGTGAGCGGATCCAGAATAATCAGCCTAGACCAGATGAGCAGGACATTTCTTGAAAGTTTTTATGACATTTACCCAGCGCATCTATAAAAAGTCAATAAAAATGTCAGTGTAATGTTACATTTGTTCATTTACCACATGCTTTAGTTTAAAGGGTTTTTTTTGCACCTGTGATTATTTCTGGACTATGCATTAATCATGCTAGAGTATTGATGTACTTTATTATATGTATTTACAGATACATGAATGCATTTTGCATATAAATAAATAATAATACAAATAAAACAATATATAAAACTAAAACTAACTGAAAAAACAATAAAATAAATTGAATAAAATGTATTATATTTTTTGTTTCAGTTTTAGTTATTAATCAAATATTTAGTTTTTTTATTATTATTTTTTATTAAGTTTTAATTAAACTAGTGAGATCAGAAATAATGAATGTTCTGAGATGCAAAAGATGAGTAATGTGAAGTTTGCATTTCTGATGAGTTCTTGTAGACGTGTGTCACTACTTTTTTTTTTTTTTAAGATATGTTTGTCTCTTTAATGGCAGTCGGTCATCTGACGAACCACAACAGTTCAGCTTTGAAATAGTGTGAATTAGTGTGAGCACATGATTTTTCATTTCACAGTCCATCTGTCATATCTACAACAGCTGCTGTGTTCTGCTGAAAACAAATGTTAGTTTTCTGAAGCACAACGAAATTTAAAAGTGAAGCTTAAGAACATTTCCAGTGCAGTAATGTTAGTTAGACTGAACACCAGCAACACCAAGATCATGGGTTTGATTTCCAGGGACTACATGAACTCATTAAATCTATGCTTTGAGTGCTTTGCATAGAATCATTGTACTTATATTTAAATTCATTGGCATCTGCTAATGAATTTAAATGTAAATATATACATTAAAGTACATTAGTACATCAGTACTTCAGCATAATTAATGCATAATCCAGTACAGGTATCACAGGTTTAAAAAAAAAAAATCTTTTATAATTTTTATAATTTTATTAGTAGTAAAAACACACAGACATTTTTTTTATATATATATATATATATATATAGAATGGGTGAATCTCATTAAAAAGTCCTGAAAATAAAAAAATGAGAAAGAAGTAATATTCGAAGCCTGTTTTAAGACCATCAAGATTGTGTAATTAAAGAAATAAAAGTAGTTTTATTTTATTTTATTTATACATTTTTATTATCTTTATTTTTCTTTTGTTTAAATTTAGTTTTAGCTTTATATAAAAATATTTAGTCTTATTTTATTAAGTTTTTTTAGTTTAATTATAATTTTATTTCATTTTATTAAGTTTTGATTAAACTTTAACTCTTTGTTTCTTCAGTATGAACGATTGGAGAACATTCCAGAACTGGGCATTATGGTCGAGCAGGGTGATGGAGAGACGGAGAGGGAAGATAAAGTGTGCACCCAAATCACAGGAAGTGACCTCACAGAGCCCGGCCCCCTCCTGCTGTCACCAGAGAGATTCCAGTACCAGAAACAGGTCAAATACCACAGAAACATATTTTGTAATGAAAATAATTTCACAGGTATTCACTCACTTTTATTTTTAATTTGATTTGATTTGATTATTTTTTGAATATCACAGCAACGTATCCATAAAACATGTGAAAGTGTGGTTTGTAGCAGGATTGTATTTCTAAACTTTTAATACATGTTAGTTGTGCCAAATACAAGCAAATGTCTATTCTATGGCAAATCAAATTAATTGTAAAGTTTAGCTTAAAGACATTTTTAAATATATTTGCATTTATTCATGTAGCAGATGATTTTATCCAAATACAAATTAGGAAAACAAGAAGCGATTCATTTTAAGCAAGAAGTTCTGTAATAATCCACAGTGTTTAGACATAATTTGGGATGCGAGATTGTTGTTAATCATATTTATCCTTTCGTATATTAAACAAACTATAGGAAAAATGAAATTTGTGCTCATGATTGTTCACCTTAAAATCTCTCTTCTCTGTGTCCTGTAGTAAATATTAAATAAGTGTAAATGTTTCAGCAGCAGCTCCTGTTTGCTCCGTATAAAGCAGTAAACGTTCTCGCAGCTCTAGTCTATTATTTAACCGCTCTAAGTGCAGGAGTTTGTGAACGCTTTAGTTTTACAAATCATTAAAAACTGCCACATACTCTTGTTTGTAAGGACGTGGCCTTTTCTCGGCATGCATAGGGTTTTGAATGAATTTCAGTAAAAGTCATTTGTGCTGAACACGCACTTTTAACACAAATGCAGTTGGCTTCATTGATGCTGTGGTTTTCTGCTGTGCTGACGAAGTTTAGGGAAGATATGTTCCTTAGTACAATATCGGTTTATTGAGCCTTCACCCATAGGACATTACTGTTAAAGTGTTATTTCTGCACCACTGGCTGCACTAAATTGAAATGCAGTGTTTGTCAGAGCCGAATATAACATTATTTCAATAAATGGTGAATTAGAAATTTGAATTTGTTTGCAATTCTGTTTAGTGCCACAGAAATTGCACGCTTTGTCTTTAAATTTAATAGAGATTTGATATTAATGTGTCTCAGAATTAATAAATGTTCCTCTTTGCTCACAAATCTCATTTGCACTCACTTCCAGTTTAAACAGGACGCCTCTGAAATGACACGAGTGTGAATCAGTAATGACAGAACTGTTTCTTTAATTAAAGCCGCTTAGGAGCGGCGCTGACTAAGACAGACTCAGTTATTGTATCATGATTAACTCTCTCCCACATCTGCTCAATTAATAATACAAATACACAACTAATGAGTTCGTTCTTAGAGATGCGTTTTACAGTCCCTCACATGCAGAAAAGAAAAATCCCAAATGAAATCTTTTTGTAAAATCTCACTGATTTCTCCTATATAAGATTGACAGAGACTACACAGACTAAATAGAAGAAAAAGTACTGCTTCTCAATTATTTATTTATTTATTGTTATTATTTAATTAAATTATGAAAGCTATATCAATAAAAAAAACAGTATAATGCAATTGAACTGTAAAGTATTTCATGATAATTTTAATATATATATATATATATATATGTATATATATGTATATGTACTGCTATTATTGCTACTGCTAAGCAATGTATGGTAAGTTCATTTACGTAGCACATTTCATACACAGTGGTAATTTATTATGTTTAGTGTTTTACAATAAATTTAAAAAAATTGTAAACATAAAAAGTTTCATGGGAAATACACAAAAGAAAAAAATACAATTGCAGTCAGTAAAAAAGAGAGATTACATTAGTTAAAATGAAATAAATACTATTACAAACACTACTACTACTACTAATAATAATAATACATTTTTATATATAACAGCAGTACAACTAGAATACTGTTATGGTTGTTATTTTGTGTGCTTTCAAACATTAAACCATAGAGCATTTATCTTGGTGGAAAACCACAGGGAAATGCTTCTCTTTTGTTGACAACAGATTTCTAAACCATTCTCTTTAAAAACACGGCAAGATGTTTGACGTTTGTTGCATTTTCAAACGCACATTATACGCGACTCAAAGTCACAGCACTTGCAGAGATACAGTTGGTGTGGAGCTGCTTTTCCTGCGAACCATGAAAAGATCACAGTGCCGCTTCACTTTGATTCTTATTCTCGGACCGTGTTAGAATTATTATACTAGTTGACAAATTCTCGCCATACTCGTGATCTGAGCTGCTGTTCGCATTCATTTTATAGCTCTACACTCTTACTGGATGACAACTAGTGACTCATTTGTGTCTTTTTCCTAAAGAATAGCAGGAGAAACATCTGAGACGAAGTTGAGACGATACTAAAACTCGTCGAGGATTCCATCGAGCCTCTGAGCAATAACTGTGTGGTCTGTGTGTGCAGGCGGGTGACAGTCGGCGGGTGCTGCATGCGCTGCGCTCTCTGCTGGAGGAGTTCAGGGCGGAGCTCCGCGAGGAGGCCCAGCGGCGCTGGCAGCTGCAGCAGACGTTAGCCAATGAGAGAGCGGCGTGGGAGATACAGCGCGCTGAAATGAGAAGTCACGTCACCAAGGTACCGAAACAAACCTCATATCACAGAAGAATCACCTGCGAACAGCAGTACAGCACCTAAAACCTGACTGCTGTCTATAGGGAGCATCCTAACAGACGTGGAATCTCATAAGTGACTAAACTCAAACGCTCTACATCACATCAACTTTATTAACGGTCACTCACGCATTCACGAGTCTGGAATTAAGCACAAACTATTATATATGTAAAAATAGTTCATTTTTAATAAAAATGGAATTTTTGATCAATTCTGCATTTAAAAATGTCTAGAACAACTGTTTAATTCTGTGGTTTAAAAAGCGTTTTAAAATAAGAATAAGAAATAAGAACTTAAAAATATTTGAAACTAAATGATTTACACTCCCATTAAAAAGTTAGAAAGAAAGAAATTAAAAAGAAATTAATACATTTATTAAGCAAAGACACATTAAATTGATCGAAAGTGACAGTAAAGACAATTAAGACAAATTAATGCTGTCCTTTTGAAATTTGTTTTCATCAAAGAATCCTGAAAAGAGAAATGTATTACAGTTTCCATAAAAATATGAAGCAGTACAACTGTTTTCAACATTGGTAATAATCAGAAAAAAACATTTTTTTTTTTTTTTGAGCAGCAAATCAGCATATTAGAATGATTTCTGAAGGATCATGTGACACTGAAGACTGGCAGCAGTCAGTCACAGCAATATATTACATTTTGAAATATATTCACATAGAAAACTGTTATTTTAAATTGTAATAATATTTCACAATATCACTGCTGTATCAAGTAAATGCAGCCTTGGTAAGCAGAAGAGAATTCTTGAATTAAAATTAAAAAACCTTTTTTTTTTTAAAGTATTTTTAAACCGTTAATCAATTTTATCAGTGTCCAAGGTGACTTTCTAAAAGGTCAAATTAGTAAAATTTGGTCTTGTCATAAAACTAATCTTCTTTATATCTTAACTAGACATAAATCTAGTTAAGCAGCATCTGCTAAGACGTTAAGCATCTGCAGGGCCATGCGTTGCTTTTGGCGCACAGTGACTTTTGGTGTCGGTGAGTTAGGGAGCGTCTTTAAATAGCCAGCTATATTTATGCAGTGGTGCAGTTCGACCGTCAAACACAGTCATGGTCTATTAAAAGAAAGCAGATGTCAGAGGAGCCCTGCTCATTCAGACAGTGAGTAGATTTAGGAACATCTGGCTAGACATGTGAGGAAGGTGTATCTGGACTATCCTGCAGTTTACTGCACAAACTTACACTCCGAGTATACATTTACAGTTGCTATTTAGCTATGTAGAGTCCTATTTGAGTGTGTTTGTATGGCTGTGTTCAGAAAGAACACTCACATACTGCTGATTCCATTCTTTGCAGTATACACCATGTACTGTATACTATACACTATATACTTTTTGTGTAAAAAAAATAAAAATAAATTGTATTTAACAAATAGCAGTTCACCAAATGCAAAAATAATAGAAACAATCATTAGTATTCATTAGACATTATTGTTAATACTAATAATTATTAATAATAATAATGTTCTTATTAATTAACAATAATAATGCTAGAATGTTGTCATATGATGCAATAATTTCGCATATTTGCAGATTTAATTCAGTGAATATTCTAATGATGATAATAATAATAATAAAAGTTATTATTATTATATGGCTAGATTGTTTTCATATGATGTCAGTAAGTTGCATGTTTAATTCTGCAAGTTTAGTAACACTAGTATTATTGATAATAATAGTAATAGATTAATAGTAATAATAAATGCTAATGATAAATTAATAATGTCAGTAAGTTGTAGGTTTAATTTAGTAAGTGTAATAATAATAATAATTATAATAATAATATATTAATAGTGTTAATAAATGATAATATGATGTCAATAATTTGCAGGTTTAATTCAGCAAGTGATATTCTATAAACATATTAGAAATAAATATGGTTATTTCACATTTTTTATCCATTGTTTACATTAAAAACCAAGAAGCTGATGTCATAAACTTCTTCTTAAACCAAGAAGTTGATGTTATAAATATCATCTGTAATTGTGGTTCATTTGTCATACTGTAAATGGAAGGTCCAGTGTAGTGCATTTAATTATGAAATACATTGTTTTATTCGGTTGTTCTGTGCATACATAAAATTAGCATATTGTGCATGCTCTGCAAGACTGTAGTTTGCCATTTCTAACATATCCAATGCAGGCATTTATTCTTTTCCTTGTCTGCAGCTGCAGGATATGAGAGGTGAGTCTGCAGGCGCAGTCGCAGATGAAGGTGCAGACTCTGCAGACGTGCTACAGCAGGAGCGGGAGGAACAGTGCCGTCTGCTGGCTGACAGTCACAGCACATCACTGGAGCTGCACTGGAAACTACAGCACGGAGAAAAGCGCTGGACCCGTGAGAGGAATGAACTACTGGAGCGGTTCGAGAAAGAGAGACAGGAGTGGGACCGCAGCTTAAGGGAAATGCACCGAAAGATGGAAAAGGTCTGGGGCGTAAATCCTGCTAATTTCACTCATACACATCAATACATGGGAAACAAGACATGTACAGTAACTGTATTCAGTGCTGAAAAGCTCTATAGCATTTAATACAATACAGATTGTGTCAAAGCAGCTTCACAGAGATAAACAGGAAAATAGCAGAATCAATAATGGAAACTCATTATTTCATGATATAATCCACTGTATTCAGCATCTCAGTAGTTCACAGTAAATGCATAGAACTCTGCTTGTGCTGCGAGTTTAACATGCATTTAGTAATGCAACATGCACAAGGTTCACTCTATTTACACATTTACAACAATTTTGTGGACAGAAGTTTACAGCATTTCAGCAGTATTACGGCAAAATAAAAGGTTGAGGATTTGAAATGTTTAAAGCTTTAGGGTTTAAACATTTGAAAAAAATATTAATAAAAATAAAAATAATAAATACCTAAATATTAGTATTGTAACTTGTAGTGTAAAAAAAAGTATAATTATTAAATATAGATTTTTTTTTATTTTATTTATTGTAATTTACAATAGTAATATATTTCTGTATTCATTTCTAATAATTAAAGTTAAATATAATAATATAATTATAACTAAAATTATTATTATTATTATTATTATTACATTTGATTGGGTTCCAGCTACAAAGTCAAAATAAATCACTTTTAATAAAAGACTAAATGAACATGGGAATGTGTTGTTGAATTATTGAAATATTAATTTATTATCTCAGGAGAGACTTCAAGTAAATGTTTCACATCTAAGGGGTTCAGCTGGCCAGAAAACTCTGCCTTAGAAGATATTTGCCTAAGACAATTGGCAGGAAGACAGCTTACTAGGTCTTGAAACAAAGCCAACATCTCCTCTTCTTCACCCCAGATGCAGAAAGATGTTCTTCAGTCAGAAGGCGGCGCAGCACATGTCTTCTCCCCTCAGGAGAGCCCCTGTAAGGCTCCTAGATCGCCACACTCCCCGTGCACAGCCGCACACACACGCTCCCACTCTGACTCGGAGGCCACGCTGGAGGAGAAAGGGGCGATGGGCAGACCCAGACCCTTTGAGGGACACCGGCCCCCAGAAAGCCTGTTCCTGGATGCCCTCTCTCTGGATCCTCTGAGCGAAGCCGAGGTGCCTCCTCCATCACGCCTGGAGAGCGAAAAGAGGTTCCCTCACCTGAAGGAAGTAAGAGACAGAGTAAGACATCAGTACACACTGCACGATAGGGCACATTTTTTTATCATGCATTTTTTTTTCAGTATTTTTAATTTTTTTTCTTGAGGTCCATTCATAATATCAGTCTATTTGTTTTTTTGCCACCAAAAGCTATTATCCTCTCTCTGACCCTTATTAAATATGCTGTTTTTGCTGCTGTAAAAGAGTTCTGTATGTATATGACCTCAATTATGATTGGCTAACATCTTTGCATGTGAAATGAGGAAGAGTTATTACATAGCAAAACAATCTGCACTCAATGTACCACATAAATTCTTAAAGCAAGTTAACATTTTGTGGCTTTTATGTTTTAACTGTGTTGTTGTTTCAGGCATTGAATGAGATTTCTGAAAATGTGGATCCTGCCATATACCCTGAGGAAGAGAAGAGTAGTGGCAGCCTACTCAGGTATGTTTTTTTTGTTTACCAGTATGTGTGTGTTTATGAGTATGTGTGTTCTAGTCAATGCAAGTTTTGCTCTTCTCTTAGGAACCTAAAAGTGCTCTGAAGAATAGCAAAGCTTGACAAAACTTGAAAACAAGTTATCTTATATTTCAACGCTGAAAGATGTATAATATGATTAGGGTTAGTTTGTCATAATTATAAGTAGAGTGGTGTTTTCAATGATTGAAGATACCATAGTTTACTTCTAAAGGGGTTAGGGGTAAGATTTGTCAATGTATACTTAAAGTGATCCTGGCCTTAGAAAACATTGCTAATTTGCTTATTTTAAACATTGCATGATTATGAAACCTGAGGCCTTTAGTTGCTTGTTTTGTTATCTGGCAGTGAACTCCTATGAGTCCAGGTTATTAACCCCATGTCCATTTATCATTGTCCTTTTCAAAGGTCTCAACATTGTTTCAGTTACTGCTAATAAGCTTCAGTGTCTTTTTCTGACCATCTCACCTTGTACGGATCAATCAATTTCACTTTGCCCTTGTTTGAGCGCAGGCTAACAGCTATGTTTAGACTCCGCTGTTGTTGCCATTTCAGCAACATCTCTGGAGAATTGTGAATGGAAAGGAATAGTTTACTCTCGGTAGGCCAGAGATTAAATGTGCCAGCAACAAAGGATATATTACTTCATCAGTACACGTGTATTGTTCTAATAAAGATACTTATCCTTTGGGGCTGACACATTAAATGGCTACCTATAGAGTGCTTTAAAGTATCATTGGCATGCTCTTGATGGAGCCATTCCTATGTTCCTAGGGTACTATGTTCCAAAGTTCCCCTGTTCCCAGGCTCCAATGTTCTTAGAGTTCTATTTTCCCAGTTTCCAGATTTCCATGCTTTTAGGGATCTATGTTCCCCAGTTCCTAGCATTCCATGTTCCTAGGGTCCTATGTCCCCAGTTCCCAAGATCCCCTGTTTCCAGGCTTCTATGTTCTTAGGGTTCTATGTTCTCAAGTTCTCAAGATCCCCTGTCCCCAGGACACCTTGTTCCCAAGGTTCGATGTTCCCCACTTCTTAGTATCCCATATTCCTAGGGTCCTATATCCCCAGTTCCCAAGCGCCCATGTTCTTAGGGTTCTATCATGTTCCCCAGTTCCCAGGCTCCCATGTTCCTATGGTTCTATTTTCCCCAGTTTCTAGGCTTCCATGTTCTTAGGGATCTATGTTTCCCAGTTCCTAGTGTCCCATGTTCCTAGGGTCCTATGTTCCCAGTTCCCAAGATCCCCTATTCCCAGGCTCTCATGTTCCTAGGGATATGTACCCTGTTCCCAGGATCCCTTATTCCCAAGGTCCTAAAATCCCCAGCTCTTAGGGTATCATGTTCTCAAGGTCAACTCTGAGAACACTGATGTGCTCCCCTGGAGACACAAATACTGTTCCAAAAAGTAAACAGCGACATTGTGCTGCTTTATAATATACTCTCTTTGAGCACTGCGTCTATCCTGTGCAGATAAGGCAATCCCTCAATGAATTCAAAATAATACAGGATGCTGAACAAGTCAAGAGCAGTATTGGTTACAATGTTTTGCAACACCAATGTAACTTTTCATTTATTTTTGCCTCTGCAGGGCGAAGTCAGTTTGCTCCATGAGTGACTTCCAGCGTTTGATGGACAGCTCCCCCTTTCTACCAGATAAGAGCAAACCTGGCGAGCACGGACGAGACGATGTGACTCCTCCCCTTTCACCAGATGACCTCAAATACATTGAGGAGTTCAATAGTAAGGGTTGGGATCTGTCCACCAGCTCCCTGGCTGCTTGCCCCATTCCTGGCCCAGTAATCCCCTCTCCGGTGATGGAGGCATGGGCAGAAAGGGCAGAATCCCGAAGGCCCGAGTCTACTTCAGAAGCATTCCAGCCAGCCTCTTGGTACCTGACCACCAGCGCTACCTTGACCACCAACACCATGAGTAGCCCTGAGTACTGCCAAAAGCTCCCACTCAGGGTGGCCCAGGGTGGTGAACAGTTTGGGGTACATGTTCTCCACAGTCCTGTTCGAGGGGAGCGGTCTGCTCCAGGCCCCCCTGAGCAGGAGTACATGTTCTCCAAAGTGACCAAAGTAAAGGGAGGGGAGGTAGTAGGAGGTGCTGAGGAGGTGTTTGGAGGAAGCTGGCCGTGTGAGCTTAGGAGTCATTTGGAGCCAGCACTTAGGCCTGGAGAACGCCCATCCATTTGCGCTGCAGTCGGGTATACCTCATCATTAGAGCTGGAGCTGTCACGGAATCTGAGCGACGACATGAAGGAAAAGGCGTTTTCTGCCCGGAATGCCATCCGATCACCTTCTGCATCCGGATCCAGCCCTCCGGAAAGGCAGCTACGGGACATGGCGTGCCAGACGAATGGTTTAACCACACGGGGAACACAGACCACCCAGACCATCAGTGTAGGATTGCAAACAGAGGCTCTTCGCACCCTCACAAGTAGCCCTCACCGCTGTCTGACACCCAAAGGAGGCTCCACGCCCATCTCATCGCCCTCACGTAGCCTGAGAAAGATGCAGTACTCTCCAGTCGTACAGGCCAAGTTTGAACGCCCATGCTGTTCGCCGAAATACGGCTCACCCAAGCTCCAACGGAAACCCTCTAATTCTGGCAAGGCAGAACAACCTGTCGGCCAAACCCGTGCTCCCACCCCAACAACCACTGCCCAGCAGCAAAAAGGGAACAACGAATCCGCTTGGGCCCGTTCCACTACGACCAGAGACAGTCCTGTTCACACCACCATCAACGACGGCCTCTCCAGCCTCTTCAACATCATCGACCACACGCCCATCGCTTACGACCCCATGCAGAAATTCAACAAGTCCCCAAGCCGCTCTCGTCCCACTGAAGCAGGGCCTCAAGGGCCAACGGACCCCAAATCTCCCAGTGTTTGTGCTGCACAGGGGCCTTTGAGGAACTCTCGGGGCCGGTCCCCAAGCCCTGTGCAGCTGATTGTAGAGACGCAAGGCGAGAAAACTCCAGAGGTGATTAGCATCAGACAGGACCTATCCGCTCCTCCGGGCTACACACTAGCTGAGAACGCAGCACGAATCTTGAATAAGAAACTACTGGAGCAGAGCTTCAGAGAAGAAAGGAGGCTTTCCGCTTCATCCGCAGCTGCTCTGAACAAAACCGGAGACACAGAGAAACCAGAATGTCTTGAGGTAACTGAGAGGTTTATTTAATTCTACCTAAAAGAAGAACACTATATATGCTTTTTTATAGCTCAGGAGAATTAGTCAACTTGAAAAACTTACCTTACTTTCTTAAGAGTTGTTCCAGGTCTTATTGTACATGTGCACATGTTTGTCTTTGTAATTTGTCATAAAAATGAATATTTTTTGTTAGAAATTGTAACTTTTGATTTCAGACTTTATCTTGGCAAATCTGAGCACAGTTTGAGATTGTGTTGCGAGCTCTTCCAAAACTCTAGAAGAGACATGTATAAGATTTCTGGGGTCTTTTTCTAGCAGGAGACCTAAGCAAATGTCTCCATTCTGTCTAATCTCGTTGCTGTCTAGTAGACACAAATGAGATATTGAGACCTCATTTGTGATTTTGTTATTTCCTTCGGGTACAGGCACACTTAGTTTGTCTCATTTTGTTGTGTATATTACAGTATAAATTTGGCTGCTTGTTAAGCCTGGTACACACCAAGCTGACGGTCGGCCGTTGGGGAGCGTCCGTCAGCCTAGTTTGTTTGGTGTGTTCCACTCGTTGGGCTCACGTCGGCGATAGTTTGCGGCGTCTGGCCGTCTCGGATTGTCGGTGAGAGAGAGAACTCTGATTGGATGTTCAGTTTAGCGAAAGAGTTTGTGCAGGAGAATTAAAGCGAAAGTGATGAAAACGGGCAAGTAAATGAAGGCGACACAGTCAAAAGGCTGTTTTTTGATGTGACATGATCTTGCCCAAGCATTCCAATATGCGAATGTTTTCATAACAACATGAGCTGCTTAAAATAATGAAAGTTATCAATGTTACAGATATTCAAAATGGTAAGCAAGTGCTGCTTTGTTTACGTTTCGTATATCTGCGTTTATCTCTTATATCTTTGTTTCGGTTTCTCCCTTTGAATAACGAATATCTATTGATAGCTGCTGATGTAGACAGCTAACTCCTCTCACGCAGGCACAGAACGCACGTGTTCAGTTTGCAGTCGACTGAAGTCTGTGCGGTGTGTTCACGTGCAGCTTTCTAAAGCCGTTGGCTTTCGTCCTTTTGAAGTTCTTTAAGTGTTTTCGTACTTGAACAATGCAGTTTCATTGTACAAAATTATGTTATAATAAAGTATCAAAAAGTCTTATTCCCAGCTGCCAAATACTGCCTGAGCACAGGCCTTGTACATCTGAGCTGCATGCTTTAGCACGCTGCTTTGTTGCAATGCTAACAGTAGTATAATCACATGCTGCTTGGTGTTTTTTATATTTTGCAGTGGAACTAGCTTACATAACTACTTTGGATGCAGGATGTTCTAATTCACCATAATAAAGTTGTATCCAGTGTTTGATGCCTGCCAACCTCGATCCATTTGGAAGATTAATCCCTCACATGAAAGCACGAGACATTCGTCAACAGACAGAGCAGCATTTACTGTAGGAACAGCATCATTGCATAATCCCATGATGCTATGTTAATGGTCAAAGACACATTTACAAAGATTTGAACATCATAACAGGCAGATAGATCTTTGTGAGCAGTGTATGCATCTGGGATTTGTCTTTTGAATGTAATGGATATTATTAGGCATGATTCCATACAATACAACTGAAGAACGGGATGAATTCAGTTGTGCCAGTTTAGAGTGATTCAAGTTAGTAAAAATCTTGTATTGGAAATGAGATGTTTTTGTACATTTTTAATCGATTCATTCTGTTGTTTGGAATTTTAAATAGAGACAGTCACCTTGCAGAATATCAGTTAAAAGTACGGATATATTCTGAGCATAAAAACAAGTAAAAACTTATGTATCATATGTGTATGTATCAGTATTTATCAATGTATGAAGACTAATCTCACAAAAACATGTCCAGGTCACATTTCACCCAATAATAATAATAATAATAAAGCAAATTTTCCATACCTTTTTAGAACTATTACTATTTCTTTACATTAAGAAATCTGCTGCATTAAAACTTATTTATTTATGCAGTAATGATTATGTTATATTATATTATATCACAATATTGTAATGATAATTGGGCAACATTTATTGGGCCAAAATACAGTGTTTTTTTGTTTTTGTTTGATTGTTTGTTTTTATTTTGGAGTGAAATGTGACCTGGACAAGTTTTGAGATTCACCAAACTTCTATATTGTGCTGTAATGTTTATATTTAAAGGATAGTGAGCTGCTTTTACAGGTTTTACCGTAGATGCCCTGCGACCCGGCCAGACTTGCCAGATCCCTGCTGTAGCTAACCTGAGTCTGATGTGGTTGTATTATTTTGACCAGTGTGTTTACTCCTGTTTTTCTGGGTTGTCTCCAGAACCATACTGTCTTACTAACTGCACCCTGGGGACTGTAACTCAGCTTGCGCTCGCCGTGCAGTAAGTTCCACCGATCTTACTTGACCTTTGAACTCACAGTGACCTCACTTGTGTTCCGTCTCGCTGTTTTTAATGGACTTCTCTCACCGCATGCCACACAGTTTCTAGACACCGTTTCACCACTAGGCATTATGGGAAATATTGTATGTGCTTTGTTGTGGTCACACTTTTTTTGTCCTCATGTAGGTGTGAGCATGCCCATCGTCTGATATTAATGACGTCACCAATAACCAGTCATCCAAAAAGCTATCAGAGATTTTATTGGACTGAAATTATTATCCCGAATATTCATCCACACGGGATAGGATTTCATATGGCAAAATACAACAAAACTTTGGCTGATACATAGTGTCTCAAACTGTTTGTTGATTTTAAATAATACACACAAACTATTCAAGTGCAACGTTTCCCAAATAGACATTTTTAAAAGATAAAAAAAAAAAAAGTGTTTAAAATAAAAACAAAAAGTATTTGGACACTTTTTTAAATTGACTTAAAGTGATAGTTCACCCAAAATTGAAAATTCTGTCATTTACTCCATTTCTTTTTTTTTTTTCATTTTAATTTCTTTCTTCTGCTAAACAAAGAATAAGATATTTTGAAGAATGTTGGTAACCAAACAGTTGATGGTAGCCGTTCAATGGAAGTCAATGGCTACCGTCAACTGTTTGTTTGCCAACATTCTTCAAAATATCTTCTTTTGTGTTCAACAGAAGGAAGAAACTCATAGAGGTTTGGAACAACGTGAGGGTGAGTAAACGACTGAATTTTCATTTTTGGGTGAACTGTCCCTTTAAATGTACAAATACCTTTGGAGTCACTGTATGTCAAACTCACAAATGGCTTTTTGGATGGTTTAACCATTTTAACTATTAATATATAATCACGTTTTTATTTTTCATAGGTCCTTTGGCTGCCACGTGTTTGTGTGTTTGTAATTTTATTATTTTTGTCCATTTCAAAGGATTTTAATCTCACCAGCCCAACTGATGGAAGCTCTACAGTGTAACATCTTGTGCTTTCTCAGTTCACTGTACTGTAATGTTTGCTGTCTGGTGTTAACAGGATGTGAGCGCCGCTCAATATTACTGCATGCAGTGACAGTGGTGTGTTGGGGTCGTTTGGGGTTCACTGGCTGGTGTTGGTGTTGGCTGTGCCTTTGCTACAGTGTTTAACATCTGCTGCTAATACTGGGTCTCATTTCTTAACATCTAACAACAACTTTATGCTTGTTCAAAGCTTGCAGTTATGACTGTAGTGTGTTTCAGGATGATTTTAGTATTATTTATGTGCAATATCATAGTAATATTTTGAATTAGCATTTATTTTTATAAGTTTAGTCATTTAGCTTTTTCTTTTCTCATTTTTCTTAGTTTTTCTTAGTTTAATACATTTAGTTATTTAGATTTTATTTTATTTTAGCTTTATTTCAATTAACATTAAAAAAAATGAAAAATCATTAGTTTAATTTTAGTTAACAGTAACAAGACTGGTTTCATGTTCGATGTGATTTCACTGGAGTGTATAAACAAATCAAAAACATTCAGTTTTTTTTATTTTTTTGGACTCCATTTAAATTCACTTTGTATCAGCTTCAGAGTCTCGCTCAAAAACTGAACGCAGATTCATGTAGACGTAGTAAATCCCTGTTTCTGAATTATTCAAGCCACAGAAAATATCCACCTTTCACGCTGGAATCTCATTCATTTTTAATTTTTGCTTTATCGCTCAGGAGAATTGTTTAGAATAAATCAAGCTGAAACCACATTTTTCCTCGAAAGCAAAAGTTCTGCTGAATCAAAACAAACCGAGTGTTATTCTTTACTATTTGCTACAGACAGTATTGGGTAGTTTATCCATTTTAGTTAAAAGTTTAAACTGTAAAAGCACTAATGCTTGCAGACCAGTGTTATTTTAGTATTATGTATTATACTATTTTTTAAGATTTTAACTTTTTAATTAACTTTTATTTTTGTATTTTCATTTTAATTTGTTTGTTTTAGTAATTTTGTTGTGTTCTTTTGCTATTTTTATTAGTTTTAGTTTTTAATATTTCTGTTTAGCTTGAATTTAGTTTTATTTTTTAGTCATTTTTAGTAGTTTTTTCTTCTTTTTTTGATTTTTCATTTGATATAAACTTTACTTCAGTTTTATTAATTTTAGTACTTCAACTTTTATTTCAATTAGTTGCCAAGGCAACATTTCTAATGTAAATTTCTAATTTTCATTTAATATTTATATTTGATTGGATTTTATTTCAGCTTTATTTCAAATAACGCAAGCATTTGTAATGGTTTTAGTTTTTTTTTATTTAACTTTGATTTGTTTTTATTTCAGTTTTAGTGATTTTTAGAAGTCTTAGTCATTTTTATACTTCAACCTAAACTTATTGCAGAATGCAGTTTCATTCAAGTTTTTTAATGTAATATTTCATTTTATTTCTGCTTTATTTTGATTAACGAAAACAGCTGACAATTCAGCTGACAACAACAACACTGTTGCAGACTTACCACCGACTAACAGATAAACTTGGTTAGAAAAAAGTTTGAAAGCTTATGTTTTGTTTCTTGACACAGGACTTGCCTCGTTCGCCAGTGGCTCCACCTCTGGACTCCTGCTTCCTGCGTCCGGCTCGTCCTGCCAACCGCCGTCCTCCGTCCCGCTGGGCCGCCCACTCGCCCTCATCCTCGCCCAACTACAAAGACCGAAGGGAGAGGTTCCGCTTCCCCTCGCCCGTCAGACCGGTTCAGACCATCCCGGAGGCAGAGGAGCCCGGTCAGGAGGTTTTCCCTTAACCAGCCTAGACTACATCCTTCTGTCACCTCAATCAAGATGTAGAATAGTAGTTTAGAATTTCACTTCTAAAATGCCCAAAAAAGGGAAATATGGCGATAAATCAGGATTGTATTTTATGATTTACTCCCTCTCCTTTACCATCCTGTTCCTGACCACATGTACGCACACCGCCGGAGCGACGGAACCATCGAGAACCTTTCTAAAAACCATTTAACTGCCCTGCCACTAGAGGGCAGAGTTCTGTGAGCACCAGCTGAACTGATCCAATCGGAAACAGTTCTAGACATTCCATTTCGGAATTATCAAGGACCTGGAATGTACTGACGCAAAACACCGCAAAGTGTTCCATAAGAGGTGCCTACACACGCGTGACCTCGCAGCGGTCCCGTACCCGTGTGTGTCCGTGTACATGTATGCAATACATACCACTCGATATGTGTTGGTCATGAAGCCGCAAACTTCTTTTCAGATGTTCTGAAAAATCGAACTGGATAGTAATAACGTTTGTCAGAACAGCATAAAAGTTTACATGTGTTGTTTTTTGTTTATTTTGGAGGGGTGAATATCATCTGTTAAATTATGTTCCGTGTATATAGTTTACAAAACTATTTTCTTAATTTCTGCATACATCCCGTTTCGTTGGAAACTTTTGATGCTTGAATTTAAAACTCATTTGTATTTGTAAAGAGAATTAGATCAAAACTAAAGGAGAAAACACACACACACACACACACTCTAGTTCGACAGGGACGAATGATACATGATGTCAGTCATAATGTATTTTAAAAGCCAATGTAAAACTGAATGTTCGACTCTGTACACGATGACAGAAGAGTATATTGACACTGATTATTCTTATGCACATTTCCCAAGTCACAAAATCCTGAAGGAATATGTGCAGGATTCCAGTTGGAAAATACATCGTAATTTGAAACCAATTGTAAAGGAGTTTATTAACTGTAACATGTAAATCTGCTCTGGATGAAACGTGCTGCAAAAACGAAGATGAAAAACAAAAATTAAACTCAACATGTTCGCCTCAGATCTGAGATTTAAATACATGAATATTTAATAAGCCATCTATTGAGGCAGTCTATGATTGGTTGTTTGTTTTTCAGCAACTCATTGTAACATTTTAGCACTGCATTGTTTCATACTGTAGAAGTTTTTCAACAAATTATGGGACTAAAGTGATACAAATCTAATTTCAGATTTAAAAGTGTGCAACATTGCTCACTGAAACTTAAAGGAACAGTTCACCCCAAAATACAAATTTGTTGAAAATGTACTCACCCTCAGGCCATCCAAGATGAAGATGAGTTTGTTTCTTCATCAGATTTGGTGAAATGTAGCATTCCATCACTTGCTCACCAATCCTCTGCAGTGAATGGGTGCCGTCAGTCCATGAGAGTCCAAACAGCTGATAAAAACATCACAATGATCCACACTGCTCCAGTCCATCAGTTAACATCTTGAAAAACTGCGTTCTTGTAAGAAACAAATCCATCATTAAGAAGTTTTAACTTTGAGCCGTTGCTTCCAGCTAAAATTCAAGTCCTCTATCCATAATATTGCTTTCTCCAGTGGAAAAAGTCATTTTGTCACTGTTTACAAGCCAAAACAGCTCTAATATGTGAGTTGATTTTGATGTGAGATAACAACTGGAGGAAGTGTTATTATAGATTATGGACTCGTATTTTGTTTCTTACAAACATGCATCTTTTCAGTTCGCACAAACTGATGGACTGGAGTGGTGTGGATTATTGTGATGTTTTTATCAGCTGTTTGGACTCTCATTCTGACGGCACCCATTCACTGAAGAGGATCCATTGGTGAGCAAGTGATGTAATGCTAAACTTCTTCAAATCTGTTCTGATGAAGAAACAAACTCATCTACATCTTGGATATCCTGAGGGTGAGTACATTTTCAACAAATTTTCATTTTTGGGTGAACTCTTCCTTTTGGATTTGATCAGAACATATACGATACTTCAGGATTGGCTCCAAATTATGACACCTGTTCCACTAGGAATCCAGTGCACGTTTCATCTGGATGTGTTGACTAGGGTTTGGACAGCAGTTGTGCAGATATCATATTTGATATGCATGCCTTTAAACACTAGCACTTTAGTGCATGTACTCAGACGCTGTTGTACCTTGTGATAAAGCTCATGATGTAAGCCCACACACACACACACACACACACTCTCACATACACACTGGCGTTCAACATGTGTGGCGGCTCGTGTCATTTTCGTTTGCCACTGAATTTGCATTGACACAATTAAGAACACTTTTTAAGCCCATTATTGTAACTATTAACTGGTCTTTGTATAGATGTTATTATGAATTCAGATCTTTCTTTGGAGGAAAAAGAAAAAAATTATGAATGTTTTAAATGAAGTCACTGTCAGATGTCTAATGATAGAGTGTTAAATTGGTAATAAATTGAATGTGTATTTACAAAAAAATACTGTTTATGGATTGATTGATTTATTTCATATATATATATATATATATATACAGTGGGGCAAAAAAGTATTTAGTCAGCCACCAATTGTGCAAGTTCTCCCACTTAAAAAGATGAGAGAGGCCTGTAATTTTCATCATAGGTATACCTCAACTATGAGAGACAAAATGAGAAAAAACTATCCAGAAAATCACATTGTAGGATTTTTAAAGAATTTATTTGCAAATTATGGTGGAAAATAAGTATTTGGTCAATAACAAAATTTCATCTCAATACTTTGTTATATACCCTTTGTTGGCAATGACAGAGGTCAAACGTTTTCTGTAAGTCTTCACAAGGTTTTCACACACTGTTGCTGGTATTTTGGCCCATTCCTCCATGCAGATCTCCTCTAGAGCAGTAATGTTTTGGGGCTGTCGCTGGGCAACACGGACTCCAAAGATTTTCGATGGGGTTGAGATCTGGAGACTGGTTAGGCCACTCCAGGACCTTGAAATGCTTCTTACGAAGCCACTCCTTCGTTGCCAGGCGGTGTGTTTGGGATCATTGTCATGCTGAAAGACCCAGCCACGTTTCATCTTCAATGCCCTTGCTGATGGAAGGAGGTTTTCACTCAAAATCTCACGATACATGGCCCCATTCATTCTTTCGTTTACGGATCAGTCGTCCTGGTCCCTTTGCAGAAAAACAGCCCCAAAGCATGATGTTTCCACCCCATGCTTCACAGTAGGTATGGTGTTCTTTGGATGCAACTCAGCATTCTTTCTCCTCCAAACACGACAAGTTGAGTTTTTACCAAAAGTTCTATTTTGGTTTCATCTGACCATATGACATTCTCCCAATCCTCTTCTGGATCATCCAAATGCTCTCTAGCAAACTTCAGACGGGCCGGACATGTACTGGCTTAAGCAGGGGACACGTCTGGCACTGCAGGATTTGAGTCCCTGGCGGCGCAGTGTGTTACTGATGGTAGCCTTTGTTACTTTGGTCCCAGCTCTCTGCAGGTCATTCACTAGGTCCCCTGTGGTTCTGGGATTTTTGCTCACAGTTCTTGTGATCATTTTGACCCCACGGGTGAGATCTTCGTGGAGCCCCAGATCGAGGGAGATTATCAGTGGTCTTGTATGTCTTCCATTTTCTAATAATTGCTCCCACAGTTGATTTCTTCACACCAAGCTGCTTACCTATTGCAGATTCAGTCTTCCCAGCCTGGTGCAGGTCTACAATTTTGTTTCTGGTGTCCTTTGACAGCTCTTTGGTCTTGGCCATGGTGGAGTTTGGAGTTGGACTGTTTGAGGTTGTGGACAGGTGTCTTTTATACTGATAACGAGTTCAAACAGATGCCATTAATACAGGTAACGAGTGGAGGACAGAGGAGCCTCTTAAAGAAGAAGTTACAGGTCTGTGAGAGCCAGAAATCTTGCTTGTTTGTAGGTGACCAAATACTTATTTTACCGAGGAATTTACCAATTAATTCTTTAAAAATCCTACAATGTGATTTTCTGGATTTTTTTTTCTCATTTTGTCTCTCATAGTTGAGGTATACCTATGATGAAAATTACAGGCCTCTCTCATCTTTTTAAGTGGGAGAACTTGCACAATTGGTGGCTGACTAAATACTTTTTTGCCCCACTGTATATATATATATATATATATATATATATATATATATATATAATGTTTTTTTGTTATGAAAGATTTCTATTTAAAAAATGCTGTCCTTTTGAACTTTCTATTCATCAAAGAATTATGAAAAAAAAAACATCACATTTGTCAGAAAAATACTGGGCAGCACAACTGTTTTCAACAATGATTATAGCCTAATCAAAAATGTTTCTTGAGCAGCAAATCAGCATATTAGAATGATTTCTGAAGGATCATGAGACACTGAAGACTGGAGTACTGATGCTGAAAATTCAGCTGTGCATCACAGATATAAATTACATTTTACTATATATTCAAATAGAAAACAATTATTTTAAATTGTAATAATATTTCACAATTTTATTGTTTTGTATTTATGATCAAATAAATGCAGCCTTGGTGAACAAAAGAGACTTCTTTCAAAAACATAAAAAATCTTACCAACTCCAGACTTTCAAGAATATCATGGTATTACCATGCTATTAATTGTATATGTCTAAATTAATATGGTATAAAAAGCCTGGTATTATTTGTTGGAACCTACTTCAGAGAGAACAGCTAGAGAAACTGCTGATAGTTGCAGGTCATAAAATGAGCAGAAAAGCTTCAAACTTTCAAAGACGGTTTGAGGACATGAGCGTGTGGATGACAGCAGGTCAGTGATCTGCAGGCATGGGGTTGCTGTAAGGAGATTTCCCAGGACTCTCAAATCCTTTCATTTCAGTGTAACACAGTGTTGAATGTGAGTTTGTGCAGTTGAGATTAAAGCGGTGAGTGCTGCGTCATTATAAACTCACAGACTCAGAGGAGGATCACATCAGGCGCTGGAGGGGAAGGTCACGGACTGTATTATGTTCTCTAACAACACCTGAGAGATAAATGAGGCTTTGAACTGTTACATAATCACTGCATCTGGACATCAGGAACTGCTGATACAAGAGAACACAAAGGTGACATTTATTGGGACTTTGAAGTCCTTTTAAAGGAATAGTTCACCCAAAAATTCAAATGTGCTCACAATGAGTTGATTTGTTCATCAGAACAGATTTGGAGAAATTTCATCACTTGCTCACTAATGGATGCTCTGCAGCGAATGGGTGCCGTCAGAATGAGAGTCCAAACAGCTGATAAAAACATCACAATAATCCACACCACTCCAGTCCATCAGTTAACATCTGGAGAAGACAAAAGCTGCGTGTTTGATAGAAACAAATCTATAATTGAGCTGTTTATAACTTCAAACTGTCACTTCCAGATAAAATATGAATATGATATTGCTTTCTTGTCTGGTCTGAATGAGGAGAGAAATATACACAGATCAAACACTGTTTACAAGCCAAAAAAGCTCTAAATAAATATGTGTGTGTGGATTTTGATGAGAGAGGACAACAGGTGATGGACTTTTATTTTATTATACAAAAAATTCATATTTTGTCCAGAACAGTAACCATTTAAAGTTAAAAATATCTCAGTCTTATACTATAGTTGTAACGCTTGCCTAACAGCGCTAATAACTCTCTGCAGACTGATTGTATTCCTGCATTGTCACTGGAAATGGATTTGAGATCTTGTTTGAGTCTGTGCTGGACTCTTGGGTCCTGATAAGATAATTACTGTGATCTCGTTCAAACAAATCCGTCTGTTGATCTAATTGTCCTTCCGTGTGTTTCAGATCCGCTGTGTACCTTTGTGTTTGGACTTTCACTGCTGCTTCAGCTAATCTTCTTCATCATGGTAATGGGTTTCCACGTCTGATCTTACACAAGCGTGAACATCTCCGTCCTCTCAGTGTCCTCCTAAACATTAATCCAATCTGTGTGGATGAGAACCTCTAATCAAATACGTGATCGGATCTGTGGAGCTCTGAACCTCACGAGTGACATTCAGGTGACTGCAGCTGTCAATCAAAACAAACTATTATCTATCACCACCCATTCATATATCTATATCTGTCTATCTATCTATCTATCTATCTATCTATCTATCTATCTATCTATCTATCTATCTATCTATCATCTGTCTGTCTATCTATCATCTGTCTGTCTATCTATCTATCTATCTATCTATCTATCTATCTATCTGTCTATCTATCTATCTATCTATCTATCTATCATCTATCTATCTGTCTATCTATCATCTGTCTGTCTATCTATCTATCTATCTATCATCTGTCTCTGTCTGTCTGTCTATCTATCTATCTATCTATCTATCTATCTATCTATCTGTCTATCTATCATCTATCTATCTATCATCGTCTGTCTGTCTGTCTGTCTGTCTGTCTGTCTGTCTGTCTGTCTATCTATCTATCTATCTATCTATCTATCTATCTATCTATCTATCTATCTATCATCTATCTGTCTGTCTGTCTGTCTGTCTATCTATCCGTCTGTTTGGCCGTTGAGTCTTGCAAGACGGTTTGTGTGTGTGCGTGTGTGCGTTTTTGTGACAAATGAGGACATAAATTTGTATAATGACAAAGGTATGACAGGTATTACAAGGAGAAGGTGACTTTTCAGAACATTACCCCATGTCCCCACTTTTCAAAACGCTTATAAATCACACAGAATGGACTGTATTGAAAATCTGAAATAGCAGAAAGTCTCCTGTAAGGGGTAGGTTTAGGTGTAGGGTTGGTGTAGGGCAATAGCACATACAGTGTGTACAGCATAAAAACCATTACGCCTATGGGATGTCCCCACTTTTCACAAAAACAAACGTGTGTGTGTGTGTGTGTGTGTGAGCGGCAGATGGCACAGTCGTTGTTGGGCTGTTAAATCTTTGCACGCTCTTGTTAAGATGAAGGGTCTTGCCAAGATGACTGTTGTCATGGTAACGGCACCACTGCAGCCCAAAGTGATGTCATGATATTCCGATGCAGATTTTTCTCATCTTGGATCTGTTTGTACAGTTATGTCAACTCAGTTCGCTTCATTCAGCCCTCAAGTGCGTCCATAAAAACAAATATTACACACAATAGATGCAAAATGAATTTAAATCCACCAGAGCATCAAGAAAATGTCTGTGATGAATCCTGGTAAACACATTACATAACAGTTCAATGCAATGATGATATAACACTAACATTATGTTACGATGTAAAACTCTTAAGAAAAGACTTCTTGTTTATAGATCTTATTTAAATCGTATGATTTTTTTAAGCTCTTGTAATATTACACTGTTTCACGGAAGCGTCTGTTGTGATGGAGCTTAAACAGGAAGAAAAAGGAGATGATCCGATCTGAGCTTGAAAAAAATGATCTTTTGATAAAGAACATAATCTTCCATTGCCTGCGAACATAGAAAGATTAAGATCTCAGCAGAACACAACAGGACAGAAGTGCTCTATGTACAGATAGAGAGGGGTCAAGGATGTATTTTTCACAAAGAGCCACAAGGGGGAGTGTGTTTGTGTGTGTGTGTGTGTGTGTGTGTGTGTGTGTATGCGCGTGCATGTTTTTGTGACACATGAGGACACAAATTTGTATAATGACATGGGTATGACATAGGTATTACAAGGAGAAGGTGATTTATGATATATGATATATTTCAAAAGGCTTATAAATCATACAGAATGAGTTTTTTTGAGACCATAAAAATGCACAAAGTTTCCTGTAAGGGGTAGGTTTAGGTGTAGGGCGATATAAAATACGGTTTGTACAGTATAAAAACCATTACACCTATGGAATGTCCCCACAATTCACAAAAACAAGCGTGTGTGTGTGTGTGTTTGCCTATTTGTGAGGGCCATATGTTTTGACCTAACAAATTAAGTGAAATGTTAAAAACTATGATATATGACATTGACGTGCTCTTTGCTATTGAATAGCTCATAAATCAGTCAAATCAAGTTTTACTTTAAATCTACTTTCAAATCAACAGGTTTGTTTAGGTTAAGGTTTAGCATAAATAAAATTATTCATTATTAAAATGTACCTTCTTTAAAAAAAATTGAGTAATGAAAACTTCAGAGAAAAAGTGACTGAAAGTAGTCATAAATATTTTTTGTTGTTTATGTAGCAACAACAACAAAAAAACAGCTTTTAATGAATGCAAATAACTGATATGCTTTATTAAAAACATAAAACAGAAAAGTGCAATTATTAAACTATTAAACTACTTGGAACTACTATTTCTATTGAAGTAGCATTAACAACTGGTTTTGTAAAAGCTTATTCATCCAGGACAATACGCTATAAAAAACTGCACATTTCTCTCACAACTGTTTCATATCAAATAAAATTGGGGGAAAAAAACAACAACAAAAAACAACATAGTCAAGTCTGCAAGGTTCAAAATTCAAAACTAAAATTTCTAATTGCTGATCTCTTTTGTGAAATTAATTTAAAGTAATTTTACTCTCCTGTTGTCTACTATAAAAATTGTTTAAGTGATATGAAATAATTTAGTGAGAGAAACTGCAATTATGGATGCAATTAAAAGCAAATGTAAATACATTTTTGTGACACTGAAAAACATCACAAACAAAGAAAAAATATTTACATAATATATCCCCTGACAGAATAGAAAAAAAAAATATATATGAAAATCTGACTGTATTGAAGTGGGAAGTTTAGCGTCCAGAGGTGAGCTTTCATGAAACACTTCATTCTGTGATTTTTGCTTGTTTTACCTGATTCACGAAAGGAGTTACACCCCATTAGACATGATCTAGGAGAACCAGAGCCCGTTCTAACCCAAAGTCTTTACCACACACAAGGTGACACACAGAGGCATCAAAAGGGATGGAAAACAGCTGCATTTATGCTGCCGCCTCACATCTTTGGCTGAACAGCACCTCCACAACCTTGGGGTCAGCCAGGGTCGAAAGGTCACCCATGTCTTTTTCATTGCGGGCGATTTGTCGCAGAACTCGACGCATGATCTTACCTGCAGGACGGGTGAAAAGCTTGAGTGTAGGAGTGAAAGCAGAGATGTGGGGAGAAACTGAAAATGCAAAAACAAGATCCCAGTACCTGAACGTGTTTTGGGAAGCCCTGGAGCGTTCTGGATGAAATCTGGGGTGGCGATTGGTCCGATCTTCTCCCTCACTGAATGAAAAACTCATGTTAGTGAGCGTGGAATAGATTCAGATTGTATTTTCTGTCAGTGTTTAATGTGATCGTGACCTCTGACCTTTTCTCTTTAGTTCCTCCATCACTGTGCGGTTGAACTCTTTGTGGTCTTTCAGAGTGACGAAGCAGTACAGACACTCTCCCTTCACTGCATGAGGCCGACTGACCACCGCTGCTTCAGCCACCGACGGGTGTTCGCTCAGAGCCGCCTCCACCTCTGCTGTGCTCAACAAATGACCTGAGAGACCAGACACTGCTGTTCAAAAGTCGGGTCTGTATGATTGTTCTTTTAAAGAAATTAATACTTTTATTCAGCAAGGATGCATTAAATTGGTCAAAAGTGGCAGTAAAGAGATTTATGATGTTACAAAAGATTTTTTTATTTCAAATCAGTGCTGTTCTTTTGAACATTATATTCATAAAAAATAAAAAATAAAAAGTAACATGGTTTCCACCAAAATTTGCAGCAGCACAACTTATATACTGTATATAATGTACTGTATATAGCCTATAAGCTTCTATCTAGTACTGTAAAAGATAACTGAAACTATTTACTTTTTTAATAAATGTCCTGTTGTGTGTTTTGCTCATATTTCATACATATTATTTCACTTGGAAATATGTCATATTACTGACATTAAAGCAACTATATGAAGTTCTTGTTATATATGAATAAAAATAATACTTTAATGTAAGTAAGAGGGTGGAGTCATGTAGTGATTTGCTCCCAGAATACGAGTGCAATGTGAAAATTAAAAGACGCAAGTTTTTCTGTTCCTGATTGGTAGCCCTGACTCTTCTTTAATGTCTTCTGTCTTCATAAATAAACAGGGAAGACACGACAGTTCTGTATGCAGTTTTATGTATTTTTGCGACTACAATTAAATAGTCGTAAATATAGCCTGTTACTGTGGTAATTACAGTGGATAGCTGTGCACACACATTTATTGCTGCCACGCTTTTCGCGGAATCAGTTCGCTCACCAAACTGACATGCTTCCAGAACAGACGTTTGGGAAAGAAACAGAAGCCATTCGCCGCCTTAGTAGTCAGTGTACCATCAGAAAGATTTGAAAACGGATATTTCAAGGAAATAAAACAAATGTCCAGTTGCTTTAAAAGCCTCTCGAATGATGAGAGGGAATGAGGAAAACTAATATGTCGTCTCTAACCGCCAGGTGACAGCACTGAAGCAGAATCTCAATCTCACCAGAGACGTTCAGCATGTCATCGATCCGGCCGGTGATCCAGTAATATCCGTCCTTGTCCCGCCTGCAGCCTGAGGACAGAGGGATACTCGGTTACAGAACATACAGCCATACCGACAGATACAATTGTAATTTATTTTACCCATACAGCACAAAAAAAAAAAAAATCAAATAAAATATATATATATATATATTTTTTTTCCTGACATATATATTCAATTCAATTCAATTCAATATTGCTTTATTGGCATGACTGTAAAAATACAATATTGCCAAAGCTTGAAATATATGTGGAGAAATATAATAACAATGAAAGGATCAAAATAATAGAATAAAAACCTTATAACAATAGAAACTTAAATAAACAGTGTAACAAATAAGAACTTATTATGTGAACATTTCATACCACAGTGTTTAACACATAAACACACACAAGGATGAGGGTCACCGTGGCGGACAGTAGGGAAACACTTTGAGGTCAGACGTAATACACATATTACACTCATTACACACATTCACCTGCTGTCTCTCAGGCTGTGGCACGTCCACACGTATCTCGCAGCCAGTGCTGCTGTCTATATATATATATATATATATATATATATATTTTATTTTTTTCCTGACCAAAATGTAATTTAAATATATGCTAAATAAAAATGTGCACATATTTTAGCAAATGTATTTTTGCCCATTTCCCATACAACAACTTTTTTATTTAAAATATACTATTAAATAGATGTGTATGTGAATATATAACACTGTACAATTGAAATATATATTTTCTTCAAAAATATACTTCATTGAGCATCACTGTTTACAGCAAATATTTCAAATATATTTTGGCCAGAAATAAATATTTTTTGCTATATGGATTTACAGACGTGAGAGAAAGTAACACAATATTCTATAAAAAAAGGAACAATGTATCATAATTAATCACTTGTAACGTTCCACTTTCTAAAGTAACATTCACCAACACTGGTTCTGATATGGATGTGTTGCTACATTACCATCTCCTGTCACATAGAACCCTGGGAATTTTCTGAAGTAGGTGCTCTCAAAGCGCTCCTGATTCCCGTACACACCTCTCATGATTCCTGGCCAGGGCTTCCGGAAGACCTGAGACGAAAACATCCGTTTATAGTCAGAATAAACTAACGCAGTTTGGGAACAACAGCTGGAATATCTGAGCTACCGCTAGATGTAAGACTAGGATGAAAATCTCACCAGGTATCCCTCCGCCTCACCCTCTAGTTCTTCTCCGTGTTCATTGAGAATGGCAGGCTGGACTCCAAAAAATGGGCACGTCTGAACAGAGAAGACATGTCAATATCAGAGTCATCCATCCCCGTTTTTAACAGTTTCATAAGATGTAATACGTGAAGGTGATTTTCAAGAGACTCACAGCAGATCCAGGCTTCAGTGGTGTAGCAGCTGGAAGTGGAGTCAAAACATGGCCACCCTGCCGAGACAACAAGCTTGTTATTAGCTGAGCATTAGTGAGTATTATGTGACATTTTAGACAAGCAATAATGCTGAATGATTTTACCAGGGGGGTTTAGGCAACTTTGTTCCAAAAAACAAAACAAAACGTGTGTCTTGTTTGGTTTTGATAATTGTAAATGTTTTACCGTCTCTGTTTGCCAGAAGGTGTCGATAACCGGACAGCGCTGCTGACCCACAACGTCATAATACCAAAGCCAAGCCTCCGGGTTTATGGGTTCACCAACCGTACCCAACACACGCAAACTGGACAGATCGTACCTGACACAGACAGATCCAAGATTACTCACATAACTAGATTGCAATATTTGTATAATATCTCAAAACAGACAAAAATGATCTATGTCTGAAGCACAAATTGTATGTTGTGTAACAATATTCACAGAAGGTAATTGTTCTAAAATAACTTCTGTCCAATAGGTGGCGCTAACAACCTTTGATAGTGTAAACAGTCTCTGTGGGCGCTATCACACCCATAGAGATGTGTGAGAGACTCAACACACAACATGAATGTGTGAGTTCAGCACTGTCGGCTACTAACTCACTATTTAACAACATGTCTACCAGGTCACAGCAGGCCTAGCTGACCTGTTGCAATATCTTTAATAATAACTCAAATAAAACATCCAGAGATTTGAATGCTGCTCCATGATGGCTTTGGTTTTCTGAGGCCTCCAGCACCCCCTGGAGGACAACCCTTTGTATAATACAATAATAGTAATATTTATGTATACAATTATTAATTACTATAATATGTTTTTATTATTATTATAATATTTTGGTGTTCACATGTTCACAATAATTGTTATTTTTTAATGTAATTTTATTTACAATAATAATTGTTAATAATTAATAATAATAATTTCTTTTTAGGTTAGGTTAGGGAAAAACAATATTTGCACAATAAAAACAATAATTGTAAAATTATGTATCATACTTTAAAAGTATTAATGATAATAATAATTATGTGTGTGTGTATAAATTTAGATTTTATATATATATATATATATATATATATATATATATGTATACTGTATATATAGAGAGAGAGAGTCCCTGTAAAGCATATATACTGTGTGTGTGTGTGTGTGTGTGTGTGTGTGCATACACTACGTTATGGGGACAAAATGTCCCTACAAAGATGGCAATATCCAAAATCCTTGTCCTTTTGGGAAAATTTTTCGGTCCCCATGAGTGCGTGCGTGTGTGTGTATGTGTGTGTGTGTGCTCACCGCTGCAGTGGTTCTCTCCCGTATTTCATTAGCAGTCTTATAGCAGTGGGTGCGGTGTAGAACTTAGAGACTCCATACTTCTCAATGATCTCCCACAGTCTGCCCACATGAGGATACACCGGCACACCTTCAAACTACACACCACATCACTCTCATTCAAACCGTTTGAGATAAACGATGAATCTTCGATCAAATTGACTTTATATATTTGGAAATGACAGTAAAAGCTGTGCTGAATGTTGCAGAAACAAGTTCACAATTTCCCAGTTTGCGCAAGTAAATATTCTGCATTATACTTCTTACCAGCACGCTGGTGGCGCCGTTGGCTAACGGGCCGTACGTGATGTAGGAGTGGCCTGTTATCCAGCCAATGTCTGCTGTGCACCAGTAAACGTCATCATGGTGATAATCAAAAACATATTTGAAGGTCAGTGATGTATAGAGCATATAGCCAGTGATGGTGTGAACGACCCCCTGTACAGGAATGAAGGAATTAATCACTTGAATGAATGAATACTAGCACACTGCTTAGTGTACACTGTGTGTGCAGTATATACTGCATGCTGCCTACTCTTTTATAAAAATAGTATGTGAAGCAAAATAGTACGTGCTGCTGAAACATCTTTAAACAATATCAGAATAAAATTGTTGTCACATTAATTCAAGTGGTGTCCAGTTGACATTCTGGAAATAAATATTGCTATTTTGCAATTTTAAGACAATGTTTTGATCAAAATACTTTAAAAATTGTGAAATATTATTACAATTTAAAATAACTGTTTTCTATTGTAATATATTTTAAAATGTAATTTATTGTATGTGATCAAAGCTGTATTTTCAGCATCATTACTCCAGTCTTCAGTGTCACATGATCCTTCAGAAATCATTCTAATATGCTGATTTGCTGCCCAAGAAACATTTCAGATATCAATGTTAAAAAAACTGTTGTGCTGCTTCATATTTTTGTGGAAGCAATTTTGTGATTGAATATAAAGTTAAAAAAGAACAGCATTTATATTAAACAGAAATATTTTGTAATATTATAAATGTCTTTACTATCACTTTTGATCAATTTAATGCAACCTTGCTGAATATAAGTATTAATTTTTTTCAAAAAGAAAAATCTGAACTTTTGCACTTTAGTGTATGTATGTGCTGTACTGTATACAATACTTCTATATTATATCAATTCTAGGTGAGAGGTCCCGTGCCTTGGGTTTTCCGGTCGAGCCGCTGGTGTAAAGTATGAAGAGAGGATCTTCTGAGTCCATCCACTCGGGTTCACACTCGTCTGACACACCGTCCATCAGATCATCCCACCAAATGTCACATGATTCATCCCACGGGGTCTGGAGCACATGCATGCACACACACACACACACACACACAATCACAATAGACACAATAGTTTGGTCTTTAATTTAAGTGCTGGATATAAGTTTAAATTTGCACTATTTTAATTTTTCCTGCAAGAAAACCATCATATACTTTAAGCAGTCCATACAACTCGACCGTTTGACCAACCTGTAGTTTGTTGGAAGCATCAGTGTTTGTTCTGAAGGCATGATGTTTGACCACCACACACTTCTGAACACATGAGGCCGTGCTGAACGAGACAGAGATCACAGTACGTAAAAAAATGTTGTGCATATTGACTGTTCTAAGCTCTATGCGTAAGTATGAATAATAATAGTTTTCATCATGGCATTATGTCATTTATTGAGTAATACCATCAATATTCATAAATGATTAATGTGCCAAATCATTCAGTCACATGTTACAAATCCACACCCGTGTTACATTCTTTCTGTTTGCTCTATGATGCGTGTGTCTCATTTTGCATGTTGCCATGGTGAGATGAAGCAAAGGGTTCCAAACTGTGCTGTTGCTTGGCAACCACTGACAGTGTGTGATTGGGTGAGTGTGTGTGTGTGTTTATAATGGACGGGAGAGAGGTTGATGTAAACAGAGGTTCCTCTGATAGCAGAGAGCAGCAGACAGGGACGTACCTCTCCTTACAGCGCTCCAGAGCTTCAGACGCAATCTTCTTCAGATTGATCAGCTTGTCGCCTCTGTAAACACCATCTGTAGAACACACACACACACACACACACACACACACACAGACACACAAAAACACAAAGAGAGATGAGGAGAACGATAGACTGAGGATGATGCACAAGATTTTATCAGTCCTTTAGGAAACAAACGTGTTTATAAGGTTGCAGGATGCTGGGGGAAATAAATATAATTTTTAGTATTAATAGTAGCATAATATATTAATAATATTAATATAATAATACTTTTTGAATAAAGAAAAACTTTCAGAACTATTAAGATTTTACCTATTTTTTCTACCTCAAATTTTCATTCTCACATTTTATTTCTAAATAATTCCCATTATTAATATATATCTTTTAATGAATATATACATATGTAAGCTAATATTAGAATGAAATCATTCTAATTTGCTGATCTACTGCTTAAGAAACATTTATTCGTCTTAATATTAATATGATTATAATATAATGCTGTATAAAGTTGCTGCTTAATATTTTTGTGGAAACATACATTTTTAAAATATGTTTTATATATGCAGCAAATATACACATATAGAAAACGAAATGCAGTTTAGGTCTAACCAGAAGTGCAATAGCAGCAAGTGCAGGATATACAATGGTTGAATAAGTGCAGGACAAGGATATGTACTGAATATATGTATAAATATATATAGAAAGATGGTTATTACTATAAACAGAATTTACAGGTGAATATGTATAGTGAATAAATATACAGATGGCTATTACTATAAACAGAATTTACAGGTGAATATGTACTATCAATATAATATAATATACAGATGGCTATTACTATAAACAAAGTGTAAAAGTGCAGTGGAAGTGATTGCATATTACAATTAGACGTACGGTGCAAAATGCAAATGTAAACATTTGATAATGTAAATAACAGTCGGCAGTGCAAATGAGCATAATCCAATTTAGGTATGGTAGTGCAAGATACAAAAGTAAACAGTTGTTACTGTAATAAAAATTTACATTCAGTAGTGCAAATAAGGCAGATGTGAGGTAGGAGAGAAGAGTTAATAATATATGAGGAAGTGGATCAACGGGGGTTAGAGTTCAGTAAAGAGACAGCTCTGGGGAAGAAACTGTTCTTTAGTCTGCTGGTCCTGGTCCGGAGGCACCTGAAACGCCTGCCGGAGGGCAGGAGAGAAAACAGTCTGTGGGCTGGGTGAGAGGAGTCCTTAAGGATGCTGCGAGCTCGATGCAGACAGCGTTTCCTCTGGATGTGTTCGATGGCAGGTAGTGGAGTCCCTGTGATGCGCTGGGCAGTTTTCACCACCGCTGCAGTGCCTTGCGCTCTGCAACAGAGCAGCTCCCATACCATACTGTGACACAGTTGGTCAGGATGCTTTCTATTGCGCAGCGATAGAAGTTCACCAGGATAGCAGAGGAGAGCTGATTCTTCCTCAGTGTCCTCAGAAAGAAGAGGCGCTGGTGAGCCTTCTTGACCAGGCTGGAGGTGTTGGTTTTCCACAACATGTCCGCCAAGATGTGGATCCCCAGGAACTTGAAACTGGAGACACGCTCAACAGCCATTCCATTGATGTGGATGGTGTCGTGTGCCTCTTGACTCCTTCCTGAAGTCCACGATGAGCTCCTTCGTTTTGGTGGTGTTGAGGAGCAGGTTATTTTCAGTGCACCATGTGGCCAGGTGCTGGATCTCCTCCCTATAGGCAGTCTCATCGTTGTTACTGATGAGGCCAATTACCGTGGTGTCGTCTGCAAACTTGACGATGGAATTAGATCCATACACAGGCTTGCAGTCGGAGGTGAAGAGGGAGTAGAGAAACGGGCTTAGCACACAGCCCTGTGGTACACCAGTGTTAAGTGTGATGGATGTGGAGCAGGTGAATCCTGATCGAACATTCTGGGGTCTGTTGGTCAGGAAGTCCAAAATCCAGTTGCACATTGAGGTATTGATGCCCAGGTCTCCAAGTTTGGCTATTAACTTGGTTGGGATGACAGTGTTGAATGCTGAGCTGAAGTCAACAAACAGCATACGTGCATAAGTGTTCTTATTGTCCAGGTGAGTGAGCACAGAGTGCAGTGCCATGGAAACTGCATCCTCTGTGCTCCTATTGCTACGGTAGGCAAACTGGTGTGAGTCCAATGTGGATGGTAGAATTGTTGGCCTTCTGGAAAGTATGTTCATTTACTGAATATGTACTCAATACTTGGTAGGGGCTCCTTTTGCTTTAATTACTGCCTTGATTCGGCGTGGCATGGAGGTGATCAGTTTGTGGCACTGCTGAGGTGGTATGGAAGCCCAGGTTTCTTTGACAGTGGCCTTCAGCTCATCTGCATTTTTTTGGTCTCTTGTTTCTCATTTTCCTCTTAACAATACCCCATAGATTCTCTATGGGGTTCAGGTCTGGTGAGTTTGCTGACCAGTCAAGCACACCAACACCATGGTCATTTAACCAACTTTTGGTGCTTTTGACAGTGTGGGCAGGTGCCAAATCCTGCTGGAAAATGAAATCAGCGTCTTTAAAAAGCTGGTCAGCAGAAGGAAGCATGAAGTGTTCCAAAAGTTCTTGGTAAACGGGTGCAGTGACTTTGGTTTTCAAAAAACACAATGGACCAACACCAGCAGATGACATTGCACCCCAAATCATCACAGACTGTGGAAACTTAACACTGGACTTCAAGCAACTTTGGCTATGAGCTTCTCCACCCTTCCTCCAGACTCTAGGACCTTGGTTTCCAAATGGAATACAAAACTTGCTCTCATCTGAAAAGAGGACTTTGGACCACTGGGCAACAGTCCAGTTCTTCTTCTCCTTAGCCCAGGTAAGATGCCTCTGACGTTGTCTGTGGTTCAGGAGTGGCTTAACAAGAGGAATACGACAACTGTTGCCAAATTCCTCGACACTTCTGTGTGTGGCGGCTCTTGATGCCTTGACCCCAGCCTCAGTCCATTCCTTGTGAAGTTCACTCAAATTCTTGAATCGATTTTGCTTGACAATCCTCATAAGGCTGCGGTTCTCTCAGCTGGTTGTGCATCTTTTTCTTCCACACTTTTTCCTTCCACTCAACTTTCTGTTAACATGCTTGGATACAGCACTCTGTGAACAGCCAGCTTCTTTGGCAATGAATGTTTGTGGCTTACCCTCCTTGTGAAGGGTGTCAATGATTGTCTTCTGGACAACTGTCAGATCAGCAGTCTTCCCCATGATTGTGTAGCCTAGTGAACCAAACTGAGAGACCATTTTGAAGGCTCAGGAATCCTTTGCAGGTGTTTTGCATTGATTAGCTGATTGGCATGTCACCATATTCTAATTTGTTGAGATGTGAATTGGTGGGTTTTTGTTAAATGTGAGCCAAAATCATCACAATTAAAAGAACCAAAGACTTGAACTACTTCAGTCTGTGTGCACTGAATTTATTTAATACACGAGTTTCACAATTTGAGTTGAATTACTGAAATAAATGAACTTTTCTACGACATCCTAATTTATTGAGATGCACCTGTATATATATATATATATATGAATTTCAGGTTTTATTTTTCTTCATCCATAAATCTGATTTCAGATTTACCTGCACCAAAACATCACACAAAAACTTTGGTGCATCATTTTGTTTCATGACTGACAGACCTGAATAAGCCACAAAATGTGATTCAGACTTCACTGAAGCCCAAAGGTTGACTACACAGGACATCACATCACATCTCTCGTCACATTATCTTATCACTTTCTGTATTTCAAGCTTATCTGTAACAGCTCATTGTGAGCTCATCTACTAAGAAAACCCAATAAATATACAGTCAGTCCAAACACACAGATCCGGACCCCCACCTGAACAAAACACTTAATATTACCTGCTGTTACCAGGATGTTGCACTGAGCATCCATGATCCTCTCGCACAGAGACTCTGACGAGAAACCAGCAAACTGAATGAGGAAGACAGGAGAGAGTTAAATGCTTCTGCATATGCTCAAGATAAGTAATATGGATATCTGAGGTTCCAATACAAATGAATAGAATTACAGTCCGGCTGAATTGGGGTCATCATCCAAACTTAAAAACAGGCTTTGATATCAGATAAAAACTACCCTGAAAAGCACTCGTGTGTTATTTTTAGCACCATCTGTAACCTTTACGGTTAAAGAGGCTTGGCGGGCAGAAATAGCCTTGGCTGTACTCATTTCATGCATATTAATGATACCGTGCTAAATACTGACCCAAGTTTAAACTCTCCTTCAGACCATCCTTGACAGACGATAGAGCTTAAAGGTGTAGATCACCTAAAAATTCAAATTTGCTGAAAATGTACTCATTCTTAGGCCATCCAAAATGTCGATGAGTTTATTTCTTCATCATATTTGGAGAAATGCAGCATTGCTCAACAGTGGATCCTCTGCAGTGAATGGGTGCCGTCAGAATGAGAGTCCGAACAGCTGATAAAAATATCACAATAATCCACAAGTAATCCACACCACTCCAGTTCATTAGTTAACATCTTGAAAAGTCAACGGCACCCATTCACTGCAGAGGATCCATTAGTGAGCAAGTGATGGAATGCTATATTTCTATAAATCTGTTCTGATGAAGAAACAAACTCATCTACATCTTGGATGGCCTGAGGGTGAATAAATTTTCAGCAAATTTGCATTTTCAGGCGAACTATTCCTTTAAAATCCAGAATAGTTCTTTAATGTAAAACTATATCTGTAAAGCTGCTCACCACTATCGAGTGAACAGCCCCGATTCTCGCACAGGCCAGCATCGTGTACACCAGCTCTGGAATCATGGGTAAATAGATGGCGACTCTGTCTCCTTTCTTCACACCTGGATCACAGAAATAAACATTGATGCAAATCTGAAAGCATTAGTAAAAATACTCACATCAGAGGTCCACTAATATTGCATCTGCATTCAAGAAAAGCTGAGCAAACTCAGACGCAGAGGATGAGGATGGTTTTACCCAACAGCTTCAATGCATTGGCCCATCGACACACGTTTCTCAACAGCTGGTTGTAGGTGATGGTCTGGTGATGATCAGGTGAGTTTCCCTCCCTGAAGAAAACATTGATCAATATTAAACCATTAGGAAATAATGGATTGATGGATTTTGCAATACAGTGTGTTGGCCTCTTGAACAAACCTTACTGATAATAAATCCAAAATTTCATCTGTGTTTCAGATGATTTTGAAATTCCAAAAAGTCTGAGACCGATTGTAGAAAAAAGCTTCTATTTTGCATTTAATACATCATGACAAATTGTGTTATCAGCAATTTGAGTGAAAAGTTGAATGCACTGTTGTAATTGTTAACCAAACTAAAATCGTCAAAAATTGTTTTCATTAATTGAAAAAAAAAAAAAGAATTAAAACAAATGATAGATGAAACACTTACACTTAAAAACCTCAAATGAAAATGTTGCATGAGCAAATAAATTAAATAAATAAGATTACTTATTAAAATGACTTTTATAGTCATATTACTGCTATATATAATATTACTTTGTATAATGATATTGAACAAATAGAAATATTAAAAACAAAACTAATAAAAATGACAAAAGTGCAAAACAAAATTCCTAAAATTAATTTAGATATTAATAATCACTATAACCGTATATAAGGAATACTAAAATAGTACTGTTTGGGAAAAAACAAAAACAAACACAATGTAACATGTATGACAATGTCTCACCCTTTTTCTTTTTTCTAACAATAGCATAATTTTGCTCCAAAAAGCATCTTGTGCTTTAATGGAAGTAAAAAGAGAAAATATCTGTCTGAATGAGTGACATGATCAGCGACACTTGTTTACTCACATCTGAATTGTCATTAAGAAATAATGCAGAATATGAAACAATTCATCCTTGTTTTATGCCATACTATTCGTTTGTTGTTTTAAGTCCTAAAACTGTTTATTCCCACAGTGAATTTAGACTTTGATTGTCAGTGTGGTCTCAGACTTTTGGACCCCACTGTATGCGTCTCATTTTTACGGGAATAGGGCTGTACTTTGGCTCTGTTGCCTGCATTATATTTCGACGTCCGTCAGCTGTTCCTTTGGCCAGTGGGCTTCACTTATTGCACTTAAGTCAATTAAATAGATTGTAATATGGCAACATGCCTTGTTAAATTACACTTTAGACTTAGAATTTCATATTTTCTGAAGACAATGTGCTTTTTTGTGCAAGAGTTGCTGCTTTTAGGTTAGTAGCTGCTGTGCAAATTCATGCAACACAGGGAACACTGTGACAACGCAAATCACCATGACAGCTCTCAGCCTAGGTTTACTGTGCATCTGCACCTGGCCATCCAAAAAAGGAAAGACCATGATGGACTGCTGACAGGATGAACAGTTTTTAAGCAAAGCGACCCCTTTGGTATGAATGAATTGCAGCATAAAGAATAGATGCTGACCTCTGTGAGGTTGCACATTGCATCATGTTTTGTGTAAATGTTTGAGGATATGTATTGTCCATATCGCTTTTACGAGCCTCTGTGAAACCATGTGTCCTCCATAAGCACTTGATGGTTAATGTCTAACTGAAGTGTCGCCTCAGCATGGTTCGCATGCTTCGGTTCTTGGCACCTGTTAGGAGACTCTCTGCCAAAACCACCTCATGTAACGAGCCAGAGAGAGACCGTCTAGACTATAGACTGTAAGAACTACAGCCGCAGGAATCTGTCCTCATAGCACGCTTCTGTTCACCCATGCAAACCTGTTCATCTGGTATTATTAAAATGTTTATATTTAGATTGCTGCAGTTAGATATTTGCCTATTGACCCAAAATCTTAAGAAAGAAAAACTAAATTATATTTTGCTTAAATTGCTTAAATAATTGCTACATCATATATCATTATTACATAATAAATACATATATAATAAAGAAGAAAATGATAATAAAATTAACAATATAATTTTATACATATATTAATTTATATTACTTTTATATTAATTTCTATATTACATTAATGAGAATGCATTAAGAATAATGAAAACTTTTAATAAAAAACAATTTTAAAACAAATTTAAGGTGAAAAGCCTTAATCGCCATTAAAAACTCCTAATGCTAATAAAAATGTGTTATTTTAATATATGCACTATACAATTTCTTATTTCTTTACAAATTTGGGGTGAAATATGACCTGGATAAGTTGTGAGATTCAATTTGTTAGATTTTTTGTGAGATTCAATTCGTTAGAATATGGTTAAATGCAGGTGATTGATATATGACTTGAGTGGTTCTGTATATAACAGCAGTTACATGACACCCCTTGTTCCACAAGACTATTAATACTTCAGCGCATAGTTGACTTGACAACAATGATTATTCTGAGTGTTTCTGAACCATGTAACCTGCATACAGTATGACATCAAGCCAATATTATATCACTTTGATTAAAAACTAGAAAGTGTCATACAGGGATGTTCCTGAGAAGTCATCAGGAATTAACATTCGGATGACTTCTCATGTGTCATTCATGCAATTCTTACAGGAACCATCTTATCACTCTTTATAGTATGTAATCAAGGTGTTATGTGATAGTTGATGTCAAATGCAGGTGGCATGGTTCAATAACACTCGTAATAAACATTGTGCCCAGCGTTGTTTGTCTAGAAGAACAGGAGCTCCTGCCGAGCCCTACGAGTAAATACTTATAAAATCATATTCTCAACATTAAAAGTACAGACTGAACCTTGTACAAATGCATCGAAACAATTTAAAATTAGTATTTAATTATATTAAATGATATATAATGTTAAATAATTATTATTATTATAACTCTAATTTTATATATTTATGACCATGTTGCAACCTATAATTACTTTAATGTTAATATAATATTAATATTACTATATAATAATATTAAACAAGTACATTTTATTATTTAAAAATATTTAATTATTTAAATATATTTAAATATTTAAAAATGCATAAAAGCACATAACAAAATTACTAAAACTTAAAGTAAACACTGATTGATAAAAAATCTCTCTCTCTCTCTCTATATATACACATTACATATTTTACATATTTTAAATATATGGTTTAACATATATTTCAGAATGTTTCTGCATTTGTCACTCTTTTTTTAACAACACAATTCATTTTAATAAAAAATTATTTCTTTAGTGAGCTTGTGGAAAAACACATGACAACAAGTTCTGCTCTTTTGCTTTGACTTTGACACAAGCAGCAGGCCTCAAATGCATCAACTATTAAATCAGATCAAGCATGCATTGTATGCACAGAGGTCTATGTGCATCATTTTAAAACACTGAAAACATGTTAGATTACCAATAGTAAGCCACTTTCTCTCCCAGGTTCCTCTCATGCACATTTCGGTCAAGGACATTGTAGCAGATGTTGGTTTTTGCTCCCTCCATGAACTTGATGTAAATGTTCCCCTTGTTGATGTCAAAGTTATACTGCAGCATCGGGCCTGACGGAGGCTTCTTCCAGTAAAACTCTTGACCAACATTAGCCCAGAACTCTGCAATGCATGGTAAATCAACACTTTTACTGCATTATCTTACATTGGAGTGTCCCTTTATATGCATGCAATGTTTATGATACCTTCTGGCTCTTCTGTAGACTTTTTGTATAAGGCAAGATATGCATCAAAGTCTGGCACGTGTGCATCAGCGAACAGGCCGTCAGATGGATGGTAAGTCTTCTCCTCCAGTTCTTGAGGTCCTGGAACGACCCTGTTGGTGGAGACTGAAACTGGAGACATTTCTCAATCCTTAAGATCTGTGTCAAGATAGATGTCAGTCTGGAGATGAAGCAGATTATTGTGGCTGTGCATGTGGTGTCCACCCTTTAATCATGCCCAGTATGCTCAGCTCCGCCTCCACCAATCAGAGCGCTCCATTCAGCACTCCTACTTTTCCATTTGCTGAGCAGCTGCTCGGCTGCTGATCCCACTGCAGAGGGAGGCGCAGCACGAGTCTGACGGATGATCTGCATGTTTACTGAAACACACACACACATAAGGTTTATTGGCTTTCATAATGAGGACATATCATTGACTTCATATAAGGCTAGTTGTATATTGCCAACAAACTAACACACACTAACCCTACAAGAAGACATTTTAGGGAAAAAAGTTATTTACTCATGAATAACTTTTACAGTTTTAATTGAATAAATGTTTAAAGTAAATAAATAAATAATAATAATAATAATAATAAACACACTAACCCTAAATGAAGACTTTCTTGCATTTTTTGAGTAATTTTTTTAAATTGTTACAATTATAATCAAAAACATAAGAAAAAAATAATTATGATAATACACTGTAAAAAATCAAAAGTTGAGAGAACTTAAACGTTTAAGGCAACCAGCTTCAGCAGATTTTTGAGTTTTCTCAACTTGTTATTTTAAGTTTATAAAACTTAAAAGTTGAGAGAACTCAAAAATCTCCTACAAAAATAAGTTGAGAAAACTCAAAAATCTGCTGAAGCTGGTTGCCTTAAACTTTTAAATTTGCTCAACTTTTTTTTTTTTTTTTTAACAGTGTAGTAACATGACAACAAGCTAACATACACACTAACCCTAATAGAGTAAAAACGTTATTTACTTCTGAATAATGTTTAAATTTTGATGTAATAATAATAATAATAGTGACAACAAACTAACACACATTAACCCTAAAACTTTTTTCATTTTTTAGTTTTTTTTACAATATATTTTGTATTGTAATATTTTTTTAATTATAATTGAAGAAATTAAAGAAAAATACTTATTTATTGATTGATTTATATTAATCAATAAATAAACAGATGATGACCCACCTAAAAGAAGACGTTTTGCATTTTTAGAACAAAAATGTGTTATACATAAATCATTTTTACAATTATAATACAAGAAATTAAAGAAAATAAATAAGGATGACACCAAAATAACACATACACACAAACACACATAACTATAAAACACCTTTTGATAGACAGACAGACAGATAGATAGATAGATAGATAGATAGATAGATAGATAGATAGATAGATAGATAGATATTTGTTAAATAAATCATGTCTTTGTGTCTGTACTCTGTACAGGATGGTTTTCATGACTCATCCTCCCTCTATGGTAACTCTGGATTCTGCTGCCCACTCATGGAATTGGAATTGATGCCTACGCTGCGATTTCCTGGAAAAAAGCCAGTCTTAGACAAGGCAAATCTCATTCGCTGAACTTTCAAAACAAACTAATTTCTACTAGACCAAAAACTAGAACATGTGCACAAAATACTTCATTAGGACTACAAATCTAGTACCTAGTCTTATATTACATTATATTGATTCTCTGCTATTGCATTTGGAAAGAACACAAAAATTGTCCATTTATATATTCATTTGAAATAAACCCCAAATGTTAAGCAGAACAATACTGGCTCACATTTTAGTCTTGCATCACAAGCCGTTTTAGCATTTAAACTCAAGTTCTACAAGTGTGCATGCTGATTGTCTGTGTTACTTTTGTCATGGCATGTCAATGTGCATTTTCGTCTGCCGCTCGGTGATCCATTATTCAGACTCAGCGCTTCGAGCGTCCCTTGCGTAACTAGACCCGCTCAATCGAGCTCGCATTACTTGATGTCCGCCATTGCTTGTGTTTAGTGTGACCGAGCGCACTGAAAAGATGTTTTTGTCTTCAACTCTGCGCTCTGCCGTGTTTTATACGGTAGGTTTATTTTTATGTATGTTGTAATCGGATTACTCATGAGGTGGTTGAAGGAATTGCATATGAATCATCATTCAAAGCGGCGTTGACATCTGTGCAAGGACATGAAGCTAATGCGCTAACAGCTAATGAAGAGGCCTGATTATGTTTATATGTCATTAAAATATGAATTAAACCTTTTGTGTGTATTAGACACTCTTTAAAACCGTGATTTATTACCAAAAAAAAATATTTTTTAGAAATTTCTATCACCCAGACAGGTTCAGTAATCAGTAAATGAACCTGAATCAGTAAGTTTATTATATGTAACGTCTTTCTGTTGCAGTGACTGATACTGTACGCTCAACAGAAAGCATAAAAGAGCATAAGCACTGCATACTTAAAGTATACTTAAATAAACAAGCACTGCACAAAGTATTATATTGCATATTTGCTCAGTACATACAATAGACAAAAATGGCTGTATTGGTTTAGCAGTTTGCAAAAAAAAAAAAAAATTAATAATGATAAAACATAATTTTACTATCCTACTTTACACTTGTTGCTTTTCTTCTGCAGGCGAGGCAGGTCCGCGGTTTGCACCAGACATCGGCTCGAGCTGGAGCAGGAGGACTCTTTGTGGTGAGACTTTGGAGACTTTGTAATGATATGCGCATGATACACTTAATATTCAGTAATTTTATGAATATGACTGCACTGATGAAAACAAAACTGAATCAAATAGAGCTGAATAATTACACTGTTGTCTTATGTGGAGTTGCTTTATTGCTGAATTTGTTTTATAATTGGCAATGTCGACTTGAGCTGAATTACGACACTATTGCCTTTTTATAGTTAAAATTAAGCTTGTTTCATAATTTGATGAACTTTACACAGTTATTGAACTGAAATGAATCAACACTGAACTGATTTGAGTTGATAATGACACTATTATCTTTTGTCTATTCATTTTGTAACTGAAGAACTTTGCAGCAATAATCCTTTTTTTTTTGGTTTTGTGTAATACTATGAAGCTGCTATAAAACAGTCTGTGTTGTATAAAGAGCACACATGCACCCTAAACCAGGAGGATGCACTATTACAAAGCTGATATTTTTGTTGCATTTGTTGACGGGTTGATCTGTTTTCATCATTCCAGCACAGAGACACAACGGACAACAACCCAGAGACTCCATTTGAATTCACCCCAGAGAACATGAAGGTGAGGGAATTTTTGATATCATAATATGTGATCATATTTACAGCATTTTTTGCTATTGTGTTATTTTAAAACTGCACATTTTACGTCTGTATTATGCGAGTAAAATCAAATATGTCATGCTGTGGTCAGATATGTTGAATAAAGATGATGGCTGTGTGTTTATTGTATATGGTTTGCTACAGAGAGTTGAGGCCATCATAAATAATTACCCAGAGGGACACAAGGCAGCCGCCACTATTCCTGTGCTGGATTTGGCTCAGAGGCAACACGGATGGCTTCCTATTTCAGCAATGAACAGGGTGAGAGGCTCTAAAAACATGCACCAAAACTTTTTTTTATTGATAAATAATAATGAGTTCCGCAGTGAGTAAATCCTGAAACTATCAGTGATTAAATTTTGAATTTTTAAAGTTTAAGTAATTTTGTGGTGTTTTTGACATTTTTATTAGTTTTTTTTTTTTTTGTCTATATAGATGGTTAATCGTTTTATTTATTAGTTTTAGTTATTCTGATTTGAGCAAAATGAAAATGGGAAATGTTGCATTGGCAACTAGCTGAAATAAAGTTTATTAAAATTAAAGTTGAATAAGTTTTATTTTTTAATATTTTATTTCAGTTAATGTTTATTTTATTTCAAGTAATGTATGTTTGTTTATTTATTTAGTGTTTTTTTTGTTTTTTTGCTAACTGTAATAACCCTTAGTGCAGTCAGTCTCTGTTACATTTCTTTTAATTTCTTAATCCAGAATTTACAAATGATAAAAAAAAATAAAGGAAAATTTATTGGTCAAAAATAGTGTGGAACCCTGTTAATAATCATGCAAATTCATTACAACTGATATGCAAATTTTAGTTTGAATTTATACGATCCATTTTTAGTTCATAAAATGTTTTTGACTTCGTAAAGTATTATGTTTTGTATTGTTGTTTGGCCAAAGTTAAATGCATCTCAGTTTCATGTGTAGTTCACATCTTATTTAGTGCACAGCAGTACATTTCTATTTCCATATTGTAAAGTATAAAACCTGCTATACATATTCAGCATTTTACTGTCCAGATCATTTGAAATGTTTGATTCACAAATATTGCTCTTAGTGCACCTTGTAATTTGTAGATATGTTGTCATAAAAAGTATGAATCAGACCCTGTAACTTTGTTTTTTTATTCAAAGAGAAGCTTCAGCAAAGTGTTATCAGTTATCAGGTGCACAAAAATGTATTCCAAATATTTGAAAACAAACAAACAAAAAATCTCAGTTGTGTGACAGTGAATGTCTTAATATTTTCTTTTATCAAAATATTCTGGTTTTCTTGTTTTTGAAAACAGCTATGGTCCTAAAAGTGTTCCCTGATGTGTTTTCTTATTTCTCCTGCAGGTGGCAGAGATCCTGGCCATTGCTCCAATGAGGGTTTATGAAGTGGCGACTTTCTACACCATGTTCCTCCGTCAGCCAGTGGGAAAGTACCACATCCAGATCTGCACCACTACGCCTTGCATGCTCTGCGACTCCGACAGCATCCTGGAGGCCATCCAGAACAAACTGGGTGAGCGAGAACCGTTTCCAGCTCTCCACAGGGACTCCACACAGACATCTCGACTCGCACGTCACCAATAAACACACTCGCTATATAAACAAGCTAAAGCCACGCTACTCAAAAATGGCCTGAAATCGGAATATTTTGAAACTGCTGGAATAATACACTAAGTGATTTGTAATAATCTATTTCTGAGAACATACCTTCGAAGTAGAGAAGAAATTAGAAGCTATTAAGATTGAAAAGAAGTGTCATTATTTACTCACCCTCATGTTTTCTTTTTTATAGCAAACTATTCCTTAAAATATCTTCTTTAGTGTTCCATATATTGTTTAGTATCATTGATATACTGTTATAATTAATATGTGTTATATAATATGTAAATTTACATTTAATTGTTTTTTTTTTATTTTCTTTTTCACTTTAATTTTAAATTAAGAAATTTAGCATTTTTGTCATGTCTGTATTTGGTGTGTGTGTATATATAGATATATAGATGCAATAATATATAGTAATATAATATATGTAATATAATATTCATATATATTTGATGTGATGAAAACAAACAAAAAAAAATGTTATTATTCATACATAATAATATAAATGTTTATATTTTAATTAATGTTACACCTAAGTAATGACTATGCATTTAATTTTAACCCAAAAAATTCTCATATCAAGTATCAAAGTCGGTGAGACCACGGCAGATAAATTATTCTTATATAAGTTCATATTTTAATTTAGATTTTATTTTTAGATTTTCTGTTTTCACTTTAATTTTAGATTTTAAGTCATTTTGTTGTGCATTTTTGTCATTTTTATTATTATTTTGTTGTTATTATTAAATGTCTGTATAGTATCTTTTATTAGTTTTCAATGGATTTATTTTCTTCATACTAGAAATGATGAGAAAGTATGCCTTTGGCAGCTGAAATAATATATGAGTAATATAATATAAAATTTGATGTAATAAAAATGTCAAATAATAATATAGGAATATACACATCATTTTGTAAAAGTTTTTTATACTTTATTTAATGTTTATTTGAAGTAACGTGTAAGTAATGACTATGTGTTTAATTTTTTAACCCAGAAATGATCTCTCCTGTCAGGTATCAAAGTCGGTGAGACCACGGCAGATAAATTATTCACGTTAACAGAAGTCGAATGTCTCGGGGCTTGTGTGAACGCACCAATGGTCCAAATCAACGATAACTATTATGTGAGTATGATCAGAAACCTCATGTTTGAGTCTCGTTCTGAATGTGTCGGTGAGAGGAAGCTAGTTTTAATGTCACCTCTAGAGGAGGCAGTTTCTCTGTAATGAAGTCAAGATGAGCAGTGTTTGTGCCTGTGCTCAGAGTGATCTGTTATTGACAGTCTTAACAAGGGTAGAGGGCAATATACAGGATGTGTTCATGTGGTCATATTTGGTTTAAAGAGGTAAAAAGAAATAATCTTTCAAGGCTGATAATCAATCAGACAGTCTAGATGATTGGAGAACGTACAAACAAATGAACTTTGCATACTACTGTACAAATACTACTACTAATAATTATTATATGTGACGCTGGACCACAAAACTAGTCTTAAGTCGCTGGGGTATATTTGTAGCAATAGCCAAAAATACACTGTATGGGTCAAAATTATTGATTTTTCTTTTATGCCAAAAATCATTAGGACATTAAGTAAAGATCATGTTCCATGAAGATATGTTGTGAATTTCCTACCATAAATATATCAAAACTTAATTTTTGATTAGTAATATGCATTGCTAAGAACTTCATTTGGACAACTTTAAAGGCAATTTTCTCAATATTTAGATTTTTTTGCACCCTCAGATTCCAGATTATCAAATAGTTGTATCTCAGCCAAATATTGTCCGATCCTAACAAACCATACATCAATGGAAAGATTATTTATTCAGCTTTCAGATGATGTATAAATCTCAATTTCAAAAAATGTACCCTCATGACTGGTTTTGTGGTCCAGGGTCACATATATCATCAATTAATAATATTGTTTTTGATGTACTGTAATTTATTTTAGTAGTCAAAAAGAAAAAAAGAATGAAAAAAAAAAAAGAAACACACAAACAAAACAAGTTAATATACTAGTACAAATAACAATGCTAATTATTGTTGTTACTACCATTATTACCCAATGAAACAATAATATAACATTGATTTCATCATGCATATTGTTTTTGTTGTATTCTAATGTTTAATTGTCAAATTTGTCAAAAGGCAAATGCACAATAAAAGAACTAAATATAATTATACAAATAAAAATATGAATTATAAAACATCATCTAAAAATAATAATAATGATAGTACGTATTTTTTGTTGTATTGTAATTTAATTGTCAAAAAGCAAAGAATTCATAATGTACAAACAAAAGAGCTTTGCGTAAATATATAACAGTACTAATTATTATTATTACTATTATTATACACGTCAAAAAGTAATATAATATTGATAGTGCATAGTTTTTTGTATTCTAATTTATTTTTATTGTATAATTTGTACAACAAAAGAACTAAATTTAATTGTAGTTACTACTGTTACTAATTAGTACTTCACACAGTCCAATAATAATAATAATAATGTTGCAATATTGATAGTGCATATTGCTATTTTTTTTTAACTTATTAATTGTATTCTTTTGTTTTAATTGTCAAAATAAGAAACAAAAACAAAACCCTATGAGTGGATTTCTAGCTAGAGGAAAGATTGCTTATATAATTCACCTCATGTTAAATAAAGATTAAATCACTAATTAGATCTGAGTCCGTATCGGTGGTGGATATTCCTTGGGTTGTGTACGTCTCTGTTTAAGCTTGTTTGTGTTAAGCGAAGCCCTGTGTGACCCGTAATGATGCAATTAGCCGTGGCCTCTCACAGTTAAATAGAAACTCGTCAGCCCTGCGTGATTCACCCGCCTGAAATGGGTTAGCAGGTCTCGTTCCGACAGCTAATCATCCGTTACGGCATTTGGTGAGCTCATCCTTTGATGCTTTCTTCTGGAGGAACCTAGAGATCACATCTACATGACCCTGCTGCTTCCAGATAATAAGCTATGGTCTGGCTAGAGATCACTCATGTTTACCAATTACGTGCATTTAGCGTAACTAACATTTTCAGAAAGTGAGTCACAGAAAGTCTGACAGGTATCTATCTGTAGTGGTTAAATCTCACAAAACCTGTCAAGTACACACTTGCAAGTAATTCTGTTTTGTTTAAAGAAATTTAAACCCCTTTTAGGAACATCTCAGCAGAAAACTGGCTTTAGTTTCTTTATGCAAAATATAATTTGTCTTTGATTTTGGTGAAACGTGACCTAGACATGTTTTCACTGCAATCAGCATTGCAAAGTTGAGGCTTGAGCATATTTACCTCTTTAAGACCGAGATCAGAGAATAGTGTATACTAGAATCAATTAATTCTCCATTAATGAATGTTTGCTGTGTTTTTCTTTCTGGTTTGGTTTGTAGGAGGATCTTAAACCGTCAGATATTGAGCAGATTATTGATGAACTGAAGGCAGGCCTAGTTCCTCCTCCTGGACCCAGGTACACAAATCTTCCTTTTTTAATATTACTTGATACATTGTGATAAAAATGAATCCACATCACAGCGATTTTAAAATGGCCATTGCATTTTTGTCGCAAATATGAGTTCATATAGCATCTCTGATTTAAGATGCAGATGCAAATTCATGGAAATTCAACAGTGAAGTGATTCAAATTTTGATTTGTTGGTGTCATCACTCAAAACAGAAGTCTGTGCATGGTATTTTAATGTATTGAAATGTTTTATATATTTGATAAATTGTCGTTTACTGTATGCAATGCATTTTTATTATTGGTGATGGTGCATATAAATGAATAGTGTTTTGTTTAGAGAAAAACGCCTTATTTCAAACTAGATTTTAATTGTATTTTACTTCTTGCATTATTGAGTCTAATTGGCTGTTTTGTTAAAATATTATAATTATATTACTTCAGAGAAAATTCACAAATATTAAGCTAAGTCTCTTCTGCTCACCACAACAGTATTTATTTGATAAAAAATACAGGAAAAACAGTAATATTATTATAATTTAAAATCATTGTTTTATATTGTAAAATATAATTTATTCATGTGATCAAAGCTGAATTTTCAGCATCAGTTTCACGTGATTCTCCAGAAATCATTCTAATATGCCGATTTGGTAATTGCATGTGAAAGCAACTCACCTTATTTGTTAATAGATTTAGATCTTTTTCAGAAATTGTGCCAAGCCAATTAATTTGATTATCTGGTTCTGAGTCAAGTATAGTTTGGTTGTGACATCATGGGGGTGTTTGGGACATTCACAGAGAAGCAAGCTTATTAAAAGGATTGACGGTCAGATGAAGGGTTGGTTGTTAGTTGTAAGAGGACGATGGTTAGTTCAGCTTGCAGTTCTCATAGACGCCCCTATTATTTCACTTGTTAAGATAATATGAGACAAAGCAACTAGAGGTCTAATTAAATAAGTACATGATGTGTGTGGTTAATGAATCATTTGACTCGCTAAGAATGCTTTAATTGATTGTAATGTTTTCACTTCCATCAGGAGCGGGCGTTTTTCATGCGAACCTGCCGGAGGTTTAACCTCACTGACAGAACCTCCTCCCGGACCAGGCATTGGTGTGAGACCTGACCTGTAAACGGACCTCCATGATCTTGAGTCCTTGTAAACATCAAGAGATGTTGTGTATGTAAATAAAATATTATCATTAATTATACTCAATAGACCAGTGTGACTCTTTTTTTTTTTTTTTTTAATGATGACAAATGAACCATGCCCATTAAAGGAATAGTTCACCCAAATAGTTCACACATTTGCTGAAAATGTGCTCACCCTTAGGCCATCTGAGATGTAGATGAGTTTGTTTCTTCATCAGATTTGGGGAAATGTAGCATTCCATCACTTGCTCACCAATGGATGCTCTGCAGTGAATGGGTGCCGTCAGAATAAGAGTCCAAACAGCTGATAAAAACACCACAATAATCCACAAGTAATCACACCACTCCAGTCCATCAATTGATGTCTTGTAAAATGAAAAGCTGTGTGTTTAGAAGAAACAAATCCATCAAGAGGTTTTTAGTTTTAAAATGTTGGCTTCTGGCTAAAATACCAGTCCATAATCCATAATAATGCTTCCTCAAGTGAAAAAGTCCATCTCCTGTTGTCTCTCACATCAAAATCCAGCCACATATTTGTTTTAGAGCTGTTTTGGCTGTAAACAGTGCTTGATCTGTGCAGATTTCACTCCTGATTCAGAAAAGATGATTTCATCACTGGAGAAAGCAATATTACACATAGAGGATTGTATTTTGGCAGGAAGCGACTGTTTGAAGTTGAAATGTCTCAATGGATTTTTTTCTTACAAAAGCGCAGCTTCTGGTTTCACAAAATGGTAATTGCTAGCGTGGTGTGGATTATTGTGATGTTTTTATCAGCTGTTTGGACTCTCATTCTGACGGCACCCATTCACTGCAGAGGATTGGTGAGCAGGTGATGGAATGCTCCATTTGTCCAAATCTGATGAAGAAACAAACTCATCTACATCTTAGATGGCCCGAGGGTGAGTAAATTTTCAGCAAATTCTCATTTTTGGGTGAACTATTCCTTCAAAGTTTTTTGTGCTACAAACAAGATCCATGTTTACATGCAAATAATTTAACATTTAATTTTTTTTTATATTCCAAAAAAGTAGTTTTTATGCTCCACAGCAGGTGGAACGTTAGTGAACACACAATAATCAGCATGTTTTGAGTAAACAAAGTCGAACACGTTTACTGCCACAGTACTGAACATACTGGAGATTATTTCACCAGTTATTATGCTGCATTTTTAGCAATTATGTAGAGTAATTTCACCTCAATTCACATGCTTGTCACTGACAGCACACAGCAATAAATAGCAGAACGTAGGCAGTGATACTATTACGAAGCTTTAACCCATCTGTTTATTGATAATAGAGTCATGTACCAGATGTCTTATACCAGGGTGTCCGTGGGTCCTTAAAATGTCTTAAATTCAGATTCGATGGGCTTAAATATTTTTGGTCACATTACCACTAAAAATCTTCCCCCCGTGGTAGTTATTGCATCATCAGACAGAATCACAGTAACGTTAGTAGAATACAGGTTGAACTACCTTGTGTATATAATGTTCTTAATAATAATAATAATAAGTATAGCTGATCACCAGCCTTCTAGTTAGTTTAAAATGTTTTTGGTTTTTTACTTGCCCGACCGGACAAACATCCTGATTAAAAGTGGCAAAAAAATAACCAGCAAAGCATCGAAACGAAAGAATGATTCTTCTGATTTTAATACATTCAACGTAAACAGCAATTGATAATGGATAGTGTATTTCTGGTATCAAGGTCATGCTGCCTGTCTCTTTGTGAGAGACGTCAAAACAAATGAGCATAACCGCACACGTAAAGAAACTCTGAAACACACTGAGGTAAAAATTCAAAATATGTAGTTTATTTATAATTGGCAGCCATATCACCCTGTAGCCCAAGACTAGTCGCCCACTGAAGCTAAGCAGGGCTGAGCCTGGTCAGTACCTGGATGGGAGACCTCCTGGGAAAACTAGGTTGCTGCTGGAAGAGGTGTTAGTGAGACCAGCAGGGGGTGCTCACCCTGCAGTCTGTGTGGGTCCTAGCGCCCCAGTATAGTGATGGGGACACTACTGTCAACAAGCAACTGAATATTCTAACGATTGCAAATCTTACATTGATTTTAGTTCAATAAACAAGTAACCTTAGTTAGTCAAGTTGTTAAGTTACTTACATTTTAGACAATATTTACTGTTTTGTTCTGTTTCACCAATGAAAATAGTTCCAAACAAGGATCACAGCAGAAGTATAGCACATTCAAGCAACACTCGGCGGTGTTTTGTTACTGAATGATTCAGCGTTTTGAACGAATCAGTTGAATGAATGACTCAATGACTCACTCATTAAGTGATTTACCACCACATACTGGAAGCTTAATATATTGAAAAGTATGCATTTCCCCCCCAACATTTCTCATTTGTATATTCAGAAATGTATTTAAAACATTAATCTCATAACATTATTTATTGCAGTGTAAATTATTTAATCTGACTGTTGACATTATTACAATTTATTGATGAATTGTAATAATTTGACATGAAAGGTGATGCATACATTTAAAAAGTAAAAAAAAAATAGGCCTTTATTTATAAAGGTACATAAAAATATGCTAATTTAAGCATGTAAAAGCTGATAGAACACTGGTGAAAATATTGCTTCAGAATAATTGTTTACACCACCAAAAATCTCAGTGATGTGGTAGTTTTGTGGGGATATTTTGTGTGGAATATTGTCTGTTTATATGAAAAGTTCACTGTATATCGTAGTAATAAATATCATTTATGACAGCAAGGATTTTCTTTTTCTTTTTACATTAAACATTAAATATTACATATATGTATGTAATATAATGTGTATTTTCATTACAGGTTTAGGTCTTGAATTTCATATAAGGTCTTAAAAAGTCTTGCATTTCACTTGTTCATATCTGTAGAAACCCTGTAAACAGATTTCTTGGAATATTGGGGTTGTGGCATATTCATCAAAATATGACCAAATTCTAATTAATTTAGGAATATTCTTGTGCATGTAAACATGGTCATAGTCATGGTGAGGGCCTCCATCCCTAATACACTTTTGCAATATAACAAAACAACATAAGCACATACAGTGTAGCCTTTCATTACTTTGTGTTTATTTGATATAAACAATGCTTTAAAAAGACATACATTTTGCCATCCATACAGCATAACCTCACTGACAGTGGCAGATACAGAATGTATAAACAAGCCACATCAAAAGAGCGGGCATTTCTGTTCCAGGTGCGGTTTTCCATACAGTATGTATGTATGTATATATATGTATAGGGCTGGGTATCGTTCAAAAATTTCCGATATCGATACCTTGAGTTCGATACGGTTCCTAAACGATACTTTTTTCGATACCAATTTTATGAAATCAGATTTAACAAGATTACATTATCTCGAAAAACCCTTTTTGTGCTGACGTCACAATTACGTCACAGCGCTAGCTGGAGGCAAAACAAAGGGAAAACTGGAGGCGGCCAATTCAAATCAGCACAGATTCGGCTACATAAGGAGCTTAAAATATAATTTTGTTGTGATGTTGGGTGCCAGAATCGACATAGTATAGGCTCCAATTTGAAATTTGATCGCATAAGTTACCTGCTGCCACTGCCAGACAAAAAAAAACTGACGACAGCTGTGGTTAAACGCAATAAAACGAGCAGATTGGACAGAAACGATCGTCAAAAATGCTCACGTTTGCAGCGCACACTTCTTATCAGAAGAGGTTCAATAAAGTATTGTCTTTTGTTGTTATGGATTATGGTTTGTGTTACGTGTCTAAAGATTTCTTATGCATCTCACGACTATGTCGTGTATGAAATAATGTCTGGGTGCATGTGTGTAAAACAACAAACTGACGATTTATATGTAATAGAAATTCCAGCCACTATCAATCACAACAATGTATAAGAACTTGGTAAGAAAGAATAATCAAACACAGAAAGTTCAAAATTCTGGAGTTTTTATTTCTAGAAAATATTCACATTGTACTTTAAATGTACTGAATGTAAAGTATTGTAAAGGTACTGTAATGTCACTGTAAACTTAACTTACATCATTTACAGGATGTATATACTTATAAAATAACTATTTGGCCATAAAATGATACATACATCTTCAAATAATATATCCATCACACTGAATGTTTAACAAATTTTGGTATTTTGGCCCAGTTCACTCTTATGTAGCTGTAAAAATAGTTGCCTGCTGAAATTTAAAAAAAAAAAAAAAAAATATATATATATATATATATATATATACACATCTTCATGACTAGATAGACATAGGTGAGTTTCTTTTACTACACTCTATAGATGTGAGTCACTCAACCGCAGGTAATCCTGCCAGATTGTCCATCCTCTGAGTGAGTACAGGTCGGCCAATCTGGTTTCGTCCTTTAAAGTTAACTTATTTAAATAACAGTCACGATCCTGCATAGTGAGTGATCTTACATATGCAGGTAAAATCTGATTTTCTCCACTAATTGTTAAAAAAAACAAGCTAACAAACTTCATAACTACCATTAGTGAAGCGGTCAGTGGAATCTTTCTGCCTCCACCTAAGCTCCGCCCACAGAAAAACGGCACAATGTTTACTAACAGAAAAAGGGTCTATACGTACACTTTCGAATCGCTCTCGCGGATGTCAAACACTGACTACGTTTACATGGACATCAGTAATCTAATTATTTATCTTATTCTGAATAAGACAATATTATGATTAAGGTGTTTACATGAGTTGCTTTTAGAATAATCCTTTCATGTTCCCGTTTTACATGTAATAGTACATAGATCGATTAATGGCGCACGTCATTACGTCACCACGCGACGCCATCCGACGTCCCCTCCAGAACTTCACGTATAGTTTGTCTTTGTGATGATGCCATATACAGTTTTGGGTGTTTCATTTTTCATTATATGAAAGCTTCAAGTGCAGTTAATTATTTGTACATGCAAACACCCTCGGTGTGACGAATGTCTGAAGCCCTTATACCATCACTCCAATTTCATTGGCCAAATAGCGCTTAGCACCGCCCCCACGCATACGTACCGTATGCTATATCAGCGTGCCGCACGCTATTTCATCAGAGATTTCAATTCCTTCAGGAAGGCGAATCTTCTGTTGCCCATCGGAAAGAGATTCTTTAGTCAATCTGATTCCCGCTCTGGAAGCTCGTAAATCGATTGAAGCATAGATGAAGCAAACTCTACAGCAGCCTCAGAGTCGCAAGGAGTATTCTTATAGCAATCTATAACTGCGAGCAGGCAAGTTTTTCCCCTCTCTCTCTAACGTTACTTGCTACGCTGCACTAATGCAGTCACGTACACTTGATTTGGCGCTTATGCTTCCAACTCTTGTTCGAGCACTGTTTTTTAGACGCAGACTCTGAGGAGTCCTGCAGCTGATGTTTTGTCGTGCACCATGGTCTTGGCGCTTCATGCTACCGAGCGTGGGTCTACCCGACTAATATAATATTTCTTTCAGCTCTGCTGCTACATTAAGCTGGAACATTAAGTGGCAAGCTGTTTTAACATTCAACAGGAGTCCCGTTTGGAACATGTTCTCATCGCAAACGGCGGTCCGTTCGGGATGTTCAGCCCGTGGAGCTTGGACAGACAAACTTCGGAGCCAGCACATAATCATTTGGAACTACTGGCAGTCTTCTTGGCTCTCAGACAGTTCTTACCACAGTTGAAGTCTGTCATGTACTAGTCAGGACGGACAACATGACTGTAGTTTCTTACCTGAATCGTCAAGGAGGATTACACTCTCGTCCCCTGTACAGGCTGGCGAGGAGTGTTCTTCTTTGGGCTCAAACCAAATTCCTGTTGATCAGAGCAGTTCATGTCCCAGGTCACCTGAACTCAGGAGCGGACTTGCTCTCGAGACAGAGCCTGGAGGACGGGGAATGGAGATGACACCCCAAGGTGGTTGAATCTCGTATGGCAGAGGTTCGGCCAAGCGGAAGTGGATCTGTTTGCTTCGAGCACGACAACGCACTGCTCGCTCTGGTTTTCCCTGTCTCCCCCATCGCCTCTAGGTCTGGATGCTCTGGCCCACAGATGGCCCAGAACCAGTCTGTATGTTTTTCTGCTCAGAGTACAATCAGACAGGGTGGAGCACTTGCTATTAGTGGCCCCTTGGTGGCCCACCCAGTCATGGTTTTCGAACCTGGTTAGTTTTGTTGATAGGCCCTCCCTGGGAGGTTCCTCTCAGGCAAACAATCTGTTGAAACAAGCTCGGGGCACGATTTGGCATCCTCGGCCATAATTATGGAAGTTATTGGTGTGGCCCCTGAGCGGAATGCGTTAATGTGCTCCGGTCTCTCGGCTGAGACTACCGACACAATTATCATCTCCAGAGCTCCCTCCACATGACGATTAAATGGTTTCAAGTGGAGACTGTGCCTCATGGTGTAGGCAACGTATTTTGGACCCAGTTCACTGCCCCATAGGTTCAGTGCTGGAGTTTCTTCAGAGTCGTTTTTCTAAGGGAGTGACCCCCGCTACTCTCAAGGTGTATGTAGCTGCCATATCTGCGGGACATGCTCCCGTAGGAGGTGTTTCAGTGGGTCGTCATTCCTTGGTCTCCCGTTTTCTGCAGGGTTCGAGACGGCTTAGGCCTTTCTGCCCCGCACGAGTTCCTTCTTGGGATCTCTCGATCATTTTGGAGGGTCTGTCAGGCCATCCCTTTGAGCCGTTAAGAGTCAGTGTCAGAAAAGTTGTTGACCCTCAAGACGGTTCGCTTGATGGCTTTATCCTCCCTTAAGAGAGTAGGGGATTTACAGGCTCTTTCCATCAGCCCGTCGTGTATGGACTTTGCCCCAGGGCTGGTAAAAGTTTACTGCGACCTTGTCCTGACTACGCTCCTAAGGTCGCTTTGAACCCATTTCGCTTTCGCTTTGCTCTGCTGTCACTAAACAGCGAATGTCGCATTGGATAGTGGAGGCTATCTCTTTGGCCAACGAAGCATGTGGCTTACTTCGCCTCTAGGATTACGTGCTCACTCTACGAGAGCAGTGGCTTCTTCCCAGACCTTTCTGAAAGGGTCATCAATGGAAGATGTTTGTGCTGCGGCAGGTCTGTCCTCTCCTAGCACCTTCATCAAGTTCTACAGTCTGGACGCGAGGATGGCTCCTGGCTCCCGGGTCTTATCCACTTGAGCAGATGCTTTCCTGGGTCTCCAGCTATCTAAGGTATGTCAGGCGTTATGGTATAGCGTTCCCAAAGTGATGATGTCAACCTGTAACCTTGGTTCCCTGAATAGGGAACGAGATGCTGTGATGCGGGCCGTTCCATACCTTGATAGCGCTGCCTTCAGTCATATATGGAAATCTGATCAAATAGCGCGTGGCACGCTGATATAGCATACAGTACGTATGCGTGGGGGCGGTGCTAAGCACTATTTGGCCAATGAAATTGGCGTGATGGTATAAGGGCTTCAGACATTTGTCACACCGAGGCTGTTCCCAAAGCGATGACATCATCGCAGCATCTCGTTCCCTATTCAGGGAACCAAGGTTACGCACGTAACCGAGATTTACCTGTCTGTACTGCACTTCAATAATTCGACTAAAATAGGAATACTCCACATGTCTTAATTCGATTTCTTTAGCCGGATTAAGGTAATCAAAAATCTCTTTTGATTCTTAATCAGAGTATTGTCTTAATTGTATTAAAATCTGAGTATTGATGACCATGTAAACGTACTTACTGACGTTGATGAGATTAACCCCTTAGGTATCGAAATTTGGTACCAAACGATGAGACGTTTTCCGATACTCGATGGTATCGAGGCAATTCAGTCGGTGCCTAAAAAGTATCGAACTCGATACCCAGCCCTATATATATATATATATATATATATATATATATATATATATATGTGTGTGTGTGTGTGTGTGCAATTTAATGTAAGTAATTTATATAGCTCTATCTATCTAAACAATTTAATGATAGTGAATAAAATGTACACCAAAATTCTGTCATTTTCCATAATATTTACTGTTATTTGACCAATCAGGCACAGTTACTGTCCAATGAAAATAATCTAAAAATGGTGAAATATTATCCACTTAATAGGTCTATCAGTTCATGTATTTTTTTTACTTTCACTTTTAACCAGGAAAGTCATTAGATTCTTATTTACAACCAGAAGAAAATACAGTATTGAAAAAAAAGATAACATCCAAGTTAACTGGTTTTATTCAAGTCAGAACTAACATCACTGAATCAACCTAAATGCATTAATTTATACCAACAAAACAACTGTATGGGTTAAATCAAGTCGAAATTGCTCTTTAAGGTAACAATTTCAGGTCACTACTTTCTGCAGTGTCTTGAAAACATAAAAGATTACATCATAAATCATAATCAATGACACATAAGAGTTATTGATTAAAGTTTGATTAAATCATGTTGGCTGAGTTAAGACAACACACAAACAGCATGCAGCTGCCAAACACTATTTGTATGTGATTAATTTTTATGCTTATGCAATTGTACAAATGGTAATATCACAACACTGTATGTGGTACTTTGTTTTTAAGGTTCAAACCATAACCCAGTTCTACACAAGACAGTTACAGTGTCATATATCAACCACGAATATTTCTTCATGTTATGATCACTTCTTCAGATCACATCATTTCATGCAACTGACTCTAGCTGGTCTATCCATATGTGTGCACGTGTGTGTGTGTGTGTCTAGCCAGCGCCCATCCCCCTCACACACAAACACTCACACACACAGACCAATGTTCTCCCTTGTGATTCGAGCTCGTTCTGCAACATAATACCAGCCCATCCCCTGCGCATGCGCCAACTCCCTTTTTCCTACATCATGTAAATAACCAACTGCGCCACAACAATAATAACCACCGAAAGCGCGACAACGGCGTTCTAAACTAGAGAACCTAGAATCAAACACATTTTATGCGCTTGTAATAACAGAATAAATGACGCCACATTGGATCGCGCTCGTCAAATACCTTCTCATCCTTCTCCTCGCGCCACTCCGACATCAACGTTCCAGAACATTCGCGCTCGCGCCCGCTGCAGCGTCGGTGACGTCACGGTGCGCAGCGTCAGCCCCCCAACCCAGAGAGAAAGAAAATAATAATAATGATAACCCCTCATACAAAAACAAATGTACGACATGGGATAAGCACAAAGTGAATGTATTTCACTCGTAAAATAAATAAATAAAAAGGAGCATTTTTTTGTTATTATTTGACATAATTCAAACTACAAAACAGTAAAATAAAAGACTATAGGAAATAACACAAAAAGTTAATAAATAAATAAAACAGATTAAATGAAAGACACGGACATAATACATATATTTGCCTAAACTGATATTTTCATAAAATTTCAGCCCCCACCCAATGCATTATGTATTTTATGTATTTGTGTTTTTGTATAAAACTAATTGAAGAAATAATAAATAAAATAATGAAGTAATAATTTAAAAATTAAAATAGTAGAGTCAAAATCCATTTAATTAAATTAAAAGATAAAATAGAGATATTAAATATAGTGTAATATAATAAACGTGTTTATATTGTATGTAAATATATTATTAAATATTAAAATACACACACATATATATATATATATATATATATATATATATGAATAGAATTGAGAAATATTAAACAGCAAACATTTCAGAGCGAGTACGAGCAAGCGCAAATCGCTTTTGAGCGCCGTTGATCACGTGGTCCCTCGTTCGCCAATGAGCGCCTCCGCTTTGCGTGTTTTTTCGCTGGGGCTTTTCTTAGAGACGGACTGACGGCGATGTTTTCAAAAGCAGCACTGAGAGACGTCACACAGCCGTAGGGTTAATGTTCAGTTTTTACCCTCCGACACACGTTTCTTTTTCTTAAAATCGTCGAGAATTCCTCCTCTGCTGGTAGGTGAATGACGAAGAGGAAGCCGAAGAGCGCTGAGACGGTAAGCGGAAAGTTTCAGTTGTTTTTTCTCGCGGTTTACGACTGAAGCAGGAGGAAAACGCGTTGAGTTTTGCTACGGAGAGAGCTTAACCAACCAGTCTGTGAGCCGGAACAACAATAACCCAGTGTGTGTGTGATTTTCGAAGCTTTTTGTGAATATTAGCAGCAGCTGGAGCGGGGTTGTGTTCGCGAGCGTTGCTAGTGCGCCGTGCACGCGTCAGTGACAGGCGCGTTTGCTGTGCGTTAAACGCGGGTGTGAAGAGCTGGAGGGCCCCGCATGTCTCATAAACCCACTGCAGGCTCATTGTCTGTGCGTGAGAGGGGTGGCGCAGACCGCAACATGATACTGTATGCCATAGCTTTCATGATAAGCCCGTTTAAGTTGGATCTTTCTGTCAGACAGTCAGCCGGAACGCGTTGTATTTATTGTAATTTGCATTATTTAACACTATCCATTTTTCTCTATAAACGACTGGATCAAGTCTGGCATCAATGCATGGAATGTATGTAAATATATTTGTATAATTATTTCTAGATGTTTGTTATATTGAGCGTGGTTGCAGCTGCGACGTGCATGAAATATTGTTTCCATGCATGCAGCTCTGCTGTGTGTGTTGGTGTGTGTGTGTGTGGTTTGCACAAAGCTTTATTTGGTGACCGTCCCTGCGCAGAAACCTTTTGTCTAAAGGACGTACCGAGGCGTCTTCAGTTGTGCAGCGACAGCCAGAAGCATGTCAAATGCAGTTGCATTTCCCAGTGTCTTTCAGAGAGATTTTTTGTGATGACATAACACGTTACTACATTGTTTACTATGAGCACAATCTAATTGACACGAATCAGGCTTTTACTGGGAGGCACCACATCTCACCCACTAGCAAAATATTAGATGTATAATGTGTTTTAAATACAAAGTTATATAAATAAAAAACGATATAATATAACAAATAAATTGTATATACAAATATTTACATTATATACATTTTTAATATAGTATTTTATTCTTAATTGTTAATTGGCTTTTTTGAGAACGTTTTGAGAACACAGTCCTGTGTATTGAAAATTATATTTTTTTTGATAGAATTTAGAACTTTCTAGAATTTTCATACATTTATTTATTTATTTACTTATTTATTTTGAGAAGACAGGCCTGTATATTGAAAATGGTTTTGATTACGGGTTGATTATTAATTCTGCGAGCAGCTGTTTAATAAATTTGTGAATTATTGTTATTATTATTTTGTTTTTTTAGATTTTCAAATCTATATGTTTCCAGTCTAGTGTCATTTAAGTATCATTTAAGTACGTTTTACATGAAAATACTATTTTGGTCTATTTTTCGTCTTTCTGCTTCAAAAATCCACATTAATTTCAGTGTATTACTGACCATTTCTTTGTAATTATGCATGAAATTTGCTAGTAGCTTCTGAGATAAAATTGTTTCTACACCATTTTTCAGTGTAGACAGATTATTGTTGTGCTTATGTAATGATTTAAGCATTTTTGGATGTAGCTTCAAGGTTTTGGTTTGACATTTGTTTTTGGGGAGGACAGATTTGAGATTCATTTTAGCCTGTGAGTTTGCAATCTGGATCAGATGTTTACGCCCACTCCCTTCGTCTTGTTCTGCGCTCACACACGTTCAGAATGACATATTAGGGATTATTATTCAAAGATCCCAAAGATCCCAGTTTTCCACAGCTGGGCCACTGTCCAAGGAGAGCCTGTGGTTCCTGCTGTTTTTCCACAGACCCTTTTTAAAGTCACGGGGCCACATGCACGAAAGGCCCTGTGTGAGAATCTGCGTTATGACGAATAATAACAGGCTCGTCTCTGTCCAGGTTGCTTCAGGGATACTTAGCCTCCAAAATGCGTCTTTTATAGTTATATGGCGTGTTTACGTTAGATAAAGGATCCGTGGCGGTGCTGATGCGCTGGGAATTTGCAGCGACTGTCAAGGCAACACTTGCACGTATCTCAGCAAAATAACAAACTGCTGTTGGCAGATGAAAAGCCATACAGATTGAGCCAAAATAAAGAGACTGACAATGAAATTGAGCTTAAAAGTTTGTAATAATAAATGCAGCCTAAAAAAGGCAGATTTTCTCAGTTAAAAGCACTGACACTCATTTGTTTTTCTCATTTGGGCCTAGAAGCGAAGATTGCTGTAATGTCAGAATAGCCACCTCTCCATTAACTTTTTCTGATTATCAATTCCTTGTTCATAATATCTCAGTGTTCATAATGTGTTTAACTTATCCTTACACTGATTTCAGGACAAAGAATTTGCATTTGATGTGCAATAATGTTTGTTTTGAATGTGTTATAGGTGTTATTTTGAACAACACGGCCAAACCGATAAAACAGACAATATTAGAGCATTTTGAGATTACTGTTGTCGACTGACAACTAGCTATATCCGGTTGGCTGATTATTAAAAGTGGTATTTTCTCTGTATCAGTTTCAAATGTTGGCAACGACTTTGTCAACAAATATTATATTAATAAACATTTTTGACTATTTTGACTGAATTTTAATAAATTGTGTGTGGAATAAGTGTTTATTTAATTTCAGAAATTGAGTATTATTAGCCATATACATATTGGTCAAACTAGCCTTGTAAACATATTTTTTGTCAACTTAAATATTCTAATAATAAATATTTGATAAAATATGTTTTACTGAGTTTTGAATAAATTCTGTGTAAAATAAATGTTATTTTAATTTAAGCAATTATATGCACACATCCCTACCCATAAATTTTATTATTTTTATTATATCAGCCACCTTCCACCACTGATATTTGCATTATTGGCCAATGAAATATTTATTAGTCAAACCAGACTTGTAAACAAATATTCCTGTCAGAATAAATATTATAATAATAAATGTTTTTGAATATTTGTACAAGATTATATAAATCTTGTGTGAAATAAGTGTTTATTTGATTTAAGCAATTTTATGTAGATGTCATTTCTCATAAATTGGATTATTTTGATCATATTATCATTATACTAGCCACTTTTCACTATTGATATTTGTATTATTGGCCAACAAAAAAAATCATATTGGTCAAACCAGCCTTGTAAACAGATATTCTTGTCAACTTAAATATTCTAATAATAAATATTTGATAAAATGTGTTTTACTGAGTTTTGAATAAATTCTGTGTAAAATAAGTGTTATTTTAATTTAAGCAATTTTATGCACATCTCATTTCCCATAAATTGGAATATTTCTTTTATATCAGCCACCTTCCACTATTGCTATTTATATTATTGCCCGTTAAAAAAAAAAAAATCCATATTGGTCAAACCAGCCTTGGAAACATAAATATAATAATAAACATTTTTAAAAAATATATTAAAAAACAGTTTTACTGAATTGAGTAAATTGTATGTGAAATGATTATTTAATTTCAGCAATTTTATACAAGTCTCATTTTCTGTAAATTGGATTATTGAATATATCAGCCACCTTCTATTGTTGATTTTGATATTTTTGGCCTTTAAAATCCATACAGGTCAAATCAGTGGTTGTGTTATTTAAAACATTGTGTTGTATTTTATTCAGATGTTAATCTTGTAGGTTTGTTTCCAGGATTTTTAAATTTGAATTTTCTGTAATAGTACAGTACAATAGTACAATAATTTACAACCTGAAAGCTCTAGCACGTCTTGTATACTACAAAATGCATTTATTTTAAACTAAAATTTGAACATCAAAGAAGGCCACATTATGCATCAGCATGCATGTCTGTCTGCAAGAAATCAGAAGTGCACCAACTGGCGCTGCACATTTTGCTGCTCTGTTTACAGTCGTGTCCTAGTTTTGCTTTCATTTGCACAGATGACACTGGTACGCTGCAGCGTTTCTGTCGAGTTCACTCACCGCACACCGGACGGTTGGAGCAGACGTATTTCCATGGCGCTCGTGCGAGCGGGAGCTGCTTGCATGAGAGGGAGGGAGAAAAAGGGAAAAGCGGCAGAGACAGAAACAGGCGTGTGACTCACTCTCCTACCCATTAGACGCTGGCCTTTGTGATCTGAACCATTCCCGTGAGAGACCTCTCTCCCCGCTTCACGTTCAAACTGGATGCCATTTTTATTTTGCCGAGCTCCTTTTTTCCCGCACAGACGCAGGGCTGTACGAGGTTTTTAACGCTGACAAGAAAGGGCTTTGTGTCTCTTCCTGATGTTGACAAAATTTGGCACATTTTTATGGCAGTTATGCTGTTTTGGCTTAAATCTGCATTTGGTCTTGTTTTGCGAAATGAAGGCGGCCGATTGTCTGATTAAAATGGCAAGGTTTGAAATAGGCCTTCATTAAGAGCTTGTATTTCTTGTACTGCCTTCATCCTGCGTGTTTGAAGAGCTTTCGGTATCACTGACCTCTGGATCCATTTCGTAAAATAAACACAAGCGCTTTCAAATTCTGCTCTGAACAAATGCAATCCAACAGCCGTAGTATCGGTCATTTAGTCAGTAGGCTGATTTTCTTTCACACTGTTCTACACATCATTAGCTCTTTTATGTTTGTTATTTAATATTTGGGCTAATTTGATCATTCTTACAGTTGCTAGGGGTCAATCAGTATGGGTTTTGAAATATTTTATGTTGTTTATTCACATTGAGGAAGCAGGGTGGGCTACTGATATGCAGTTCAGAGTCTGCAAGATTTTTGAATGAAGTCTGTTATCCTGGCTGAGGCTGCATTTATTTGATCAAAAATGCAGTAAAAACAGTAATATTGTGAAAAATTTGTACAATTTAAAATAACAGATTTGTATTTGAATACATTTTAAAGTGCCCCTATTATGGGTTATGAAAGGTTCATATTTTGGTTTTGGGAGTCCCCAACAACAGGTTGACATGCATGCAAGGTCAAAAAAACCACTTTCATTTTCTTATAATATGTATTTATTTTTATCTTATTTGCTCAATGATTCATTTTTCCAAACCCCTCCTTTTCGTGACTCTAATCTGCGGTGATTGGTCCGATTGGAAACAGCTATTTTTAACGCTCCAAAAGTGGCACCTAGCGGCAAAAAAATAATTAGCATTTTCATTCAGACCAACGTGAAAATCAAGCTTTCCCGGGTCTGTGTGTGCAACAAGTGGGCGGGCAATATGCTAATGTTTCATGTTGATGTCAACATGAAACGGCTTGGGATTAGTTTTAAAAACGACTCATTTCAATGATTCAGAGTTGACTCTTTCTTTTGAGAGATAATAACTTTATACATGGTGCACTTTCAGATTTAAAACTTTGCAAGATGTTTTCATTCACTTAGAGCTGTTACACACTGCATGAAAGGTAATTTTCAAAAAAGGGGCACTTTAAAATTAAATGTATTCCTCTGGTGCAAAGCTGAATTTTCAGCATCATTACTCCAGTCTTCAGTCTCACATGATCCTTCAGACATCATTCTGATATGCTGATTTGCTCAAAACATTTCTGATTATTGTCAATGTTGAAAACAGTTGTGCTGCTTCATATTTTTCTTCTGTATTCTTTGATGAATAGAAAGTTAAAAAAAGAACAGCATTTTTTAAATGGAAATAGTTTGTAACATTATCAATTTAATGCAACTTATGCTTAGTAGATGTATTAATTAATAAAAAATACTTTAAATGTTGTTGTATATAATGTAATTTCCAATACAGAACACACACATTTGTTGGATTTGTATGTAACACTTATTTAGCATTTATTCACTAAAATATTGGGAAAATGTTATGTACGTAGATTTTTTTGTAATTGATTATGTGGGCACAATATATCTCAAAATGACTAATTATTGGCCTATTAATTGGTCTGGCCGATATATCGGCTTGCACTTGTGTATTTGTACAGAGAGTGATGTTAAGATGTCTTTAGTGTATGGACAGGAGGCAATAAGCATTGGGTATGTTTACATGGACGTCATTAATCAAATTATTTACCTTATTCTGAATAAGACGATATCTTGAGTTGCCTTTAGAAAATTCCTTTCATGTTCCCATTTTATATCTTATAGTACATAGATCGATTAATGGCACGTCATTACCTCCCCACGCGACGCCATCCAACGTTCCCTCCAGAATTTCACGTATCAACATACAGTTTGTCTTCGTTATGGTGCCAAGAACAGTTTTGGGTGTTTAATTTTACGAAAGCTTCAAGTGCAGTTAATAATTTGTCATGCTATACGTGCAAACAGATGACGGCGTTGTTGAAACCATGCTCTTTTGTTTGCCGTAAAACGGTTGACCACTGCCGTTTGTGTATAGATTCTTAATCAGAGTATTGTCTTAATCGTGTTAAAATCAGAATATTGTTGTCCATGTAAATGCACTGACTGTTAAACACCTACATAATCACAATATCATGCCACACCGGCCGCCATTTACTCTTTAGACATCTGTTCTTGTCACCATGACACAATCAACATTCAGATCGGTGAACTCTCGTTTACAGCTGCATATGTCACGAATGTCAAACATTTTCCCCTCTAGCATTTCTCTTGAACAGCACACACAAATCCTCCGAGTTTCCTCTTTTTACGAGTCCCTTATAGAAACCGATGGTGTTCGGGGAAACCCCCTGTGAAAATACGTCAAGTTTCATCCTTCAACTCACAAAGGTCAGGCTTTGAAAGCCTTCAGCGGGACGGCTGTGTAACGCGTGGCTCTCTGGGTGTGTAGGACTCAGCTGATTCGGTGAATCTGATGCAAGTCGTTCCTCCTGCAGCGGTTTCCACTACAATGGAAATTCAGACACTTGAAATACTCTTTATTTGCATCATCTTAGGTTCAGTGATGAAGCCTCTTCTTATCAAGAACCCTGTTAACTGTATAATGATCTTGAGTTGATACGGTTCTTTGGAGATTAAGAAAGCTCTTGATGCTTCATAAGTTCTTCAGATGTTTGTATTGGTTTCCCGTTGTTCTAAAATTAACTTGCTCATAAGCAGCCTTAGATTTTCTCCAGATTAAATTAATGGTAATAACTTAATGTTAATTCATTTACATATTGATTCAGGTCAAAGTAGAAGAGATAGTAGCTAAACATTTCACAATGCGCTATAAAAAACTATTGTTGTAAATAAAATGCAGAGTATTGGAGCACCTCACAAGAAAATACTACTTCAGCATTTCTACTTCAGAATGTCATGTTAATTATTTGTGAAATTTACTTGCAATTTCTAAATAAAAATAGTTCAAGTAAATCCTACACCAATTTTTAAAAGTACTGTAGTGAAAGCATTGTAGAAACGTTTAGAACTGATTCCTCTGCTTAAACTAACATTGTCCGACGTGATCGTGATAAAAGGCATATCTCTTATTATGACTTATTTATTGAGAAGCATTTGCTTCCAAGCTGATTTGCTATCTTTACAACTTTTAATCACATTATGGTGAAATATAAGAAAAAAAAAAAACATTTTGTTTAAGACATTTTATAAAGCTCATCAGACTTGGCAACAGTAACCAGGGGGCAGAGTGAAGGCTTGGTTGCATCTTTTATTTTTCAGAGTATAGCAGCAATGACTGAAGGTTTATTGTCATGTCGTGCTGCTGAGCGCAGTTGGATCGCGAGACGATTGAAGGGCTTCTAGAAACCAATCAACAGGTCTGTGATTGCTGGTCTGTACACACGTCCTGTCAGGAAGTAGTGACTTTCTCCTCACGCTCAAGAGATGGGTGGCAAGCACACATCTGAAACCACAGTCACATTTTCCTGCAGAGCCCTTACTCGGTGTGATGTAACAGCTCATGTTTTATTTACATTTGATATTTTCTCCATAAAGAGTGTGACATGCTCATGGTCCATACAGAATATCTATTGTTTGACTGACGGAAAATTCTATTTTTTGTCCGTCAAGATATGGTATGACGTGTTGTGATGTTCGTTTGATTAATTTCTTTGACTATAGTATGAAGCTTTTTTGGTCATTATAATTTTTTTATTTTTCCATTTTTATTTTTCTGGCTTACATTTTAATGGTTTAATTCAATTTTAATAATCAAAAATTATGTCTAATTCATAAATCTTGAACAATATAATATTTAATTAAAATGTTAAAAATAATAATGTCCTAGGAGGTGGATTTTATTATTTCAGAAATTCTCTGGCTGTTTAAATTTTTCTGGATTTTGTGTTAAATTTAATGACATGACTTGGTACAAATTTATCAAAAATCAAATTAATGTATAAAACGTCAACAGTTTAATGAATCTTTTAAAATGTAATCAGATGAAATGTAAAAATTCCTTTGATTTTGGCAAACAAAGTGCTGCACAACAGGTTTTACAGTTAAATTTAAAACTTGAATGAAAAATTATGTGATTATTTGGAATGACGTGACCCTTCGGCGGCAATGCACGCATAGTCCTTCGCTCTGCTCACTTTGTCAGAAATTGTATATATCCTGTCAGTAAATCTTGAACCACTCTTTATTTAGCTCACTATGAGTGCCCCAGCAGTCAAGGACAGCCGGAAAAGAGAGAGTGAACAATCGCCAATAAAGAAAAAATTCAAAGATTTCACCATCTCCAGAGAGGATCTCGACGATGCTATAGCTAACGGTATCAAGCTAGCGCTTAAAGACAAAGTCTCTTTAAGACAAGTCATGTCACTCGGCGGCCATCTTTGAAACGCCTCTCGGGCATGCAAGTGCAGCTCCTATCTCTTTGAATGGGGAAACATCAAATTCTCCAGAACTGTTCACTGCGCTTACGATTAAATTTCATATTTGAAATCACCAAAGAAATCCGACAACAGCTGTATCATTAATGTTGTTTCTTTTGCTGAAATAGTGTTATAAAAAGCTTATTTCTCAGGCTAGATCAGCCAGTGCACATGCACAGTCCTGAGCGCACATCTCAGAATGTTGACTGTTTCTACAGCAACCGGGACTTCTAACTGCAGCTGCAGTGACGCGCTGACTTTACTGATTAGCGATTGGCTCTTTCATTCAGAAGGCGGGGCTTCCTGCAATTCCTGCGAAATAACGTACAACTGGTGGGGTTGCCGGAGGGGGCGGAAGGCTCTGATGCATCTGGCTTCCTCGGAACTAATCTTTCCAAGTGGATCCCTTCCCTGAAAGGCTGTGACATCGAGATTGACTGGGCCCATCGCGAGTATGACGGAAGGAAAAACTCAGATCGGCCGCGTACTCTCATCTTCCGTGTACTAAGATGGCATGAAAGATCGGTGATCCTGAAGGGTGCTCAGCAGGCATATCCGGTGAAATATACGCAGGACAATGTCACACTACTAAATAAACGATGAGGTCTATGGTAGAGGTCGACCGATTAATCGGCACCGATAGTTGATTGCCACAACTAGTTTGCAACCGTTGCAGGAATGGCTGAGAAGGGTCCATTGACATTATACAGTACGAGAGCGGCCTCTAGAGGTGGAAATCACTGACAGCACGTGTTGTTTATTTTGACACGTGACGCTGCGCGCTGCACAGAGCGAGAAACTCCAGACGCGCATTTAAATGCAGCCGACAGAAAAGCCTGCCGCGGAACAGAGCGCCATTCACATAGTTTTCTATTAAATTACATTATATTTGTCCCAAATCGTTGTGAATGTATATAATGACTTCACCCTAGGCTATAAATTCTGTATTGTGCATTTTTCAGCAAAAATGTTTGTCTTTCTGTGACTCTAATAAAGTCGGTATGCTTCATGTAGAGAGCTGTAATAGATTGTGCGTTCTCTTTCCAATTGCTCTGTTTTTTTTAAACACCGAACTTCAAACTCATTTATGCCATATTGTTCATTCTTGAAGCAAACTTATGTCCATTTGGTGATTTTAAATAAATTGTTTTAGACTGCCACTTGATTTGAACGCAAAGCGTCTGGTGTGTGTGTGCGTGTGTGTGTGTGATACCTCTGAGTTCTCCTAGACGCAGCGCTGCGTGACTAACTTTTTTTTTTTTTTTTTTTTTTTTGATTAGATAATTATCAAGTGTTAAAAAATAGAAGCAAATAAAGTGTGTGAGTACACATACAATATCCATATGTATGTAATTTTAAGCATGACTGTTGAAATTAAATGGTAACATTTAACAATAAAAGTCCATTCGTAGCATTAATGAAAACTGTAGAAGTATTGTTCCTTGTTAGAGTGTTTTCATTTCAACATTCACTATTAGCTACTAATAGGCTATATTTTTACATTTTAAAGTTTCTTCTTTTAACATTAGCAAATTATGAAATAACTTTAATGATCAATATAGTAAATAATAGTAATAATTTTTATTCATTTACAAAGTATGGTTCAGTACTGTTGCTGCACTGGATAAATCTCACCCTGATACTACAGCTAACCCATCCTCTGTGATATTGAATAAATGTATCACTGAACTTAATGTAATCGATCTTTGGAGAATCCAGAATACTACACCTAAGGACTTTTTTTTCTAAAAAGGGTGGAACGTTTGATGGGAGGACCTTTTAAATTTTGTAACACCCTTATGGCACAACTTAAATTTTTTATGTTGAAATCGACCATTTGTCCAGCCCTCTTGGTCTACATTGGGCAGAAACAGATGTGGTGACTTATGATAACCAGGCACTCTGCTCACTTCAAGAACTAAGAACTAAGTTTTGTTTACCAGCATCATCATATTTTGTCTTTTTTCAGTTACGTTCTGCTCTCAAGGCCTATGGAGTTCCCTGGGCATCCCCTATTTCTTCTCATCCTATGTGGGATTGGATCGCACCACCCTCTGGTCGGCCATCTGTTTCTTTAATATATAGTAAACTTAATGATCACACTGCAAAGTCTCTTTCTATTAAATCTATCTGGAATCGTGAATGAACAGATTTTGATTTATCGGTCGACTGGGAGAGGGTGTGGTCTAATTTAATCTTAACTTTTAAAAACTTGGCTCATCATCTTATCCATTTCAAAATCATCCATAGAGCATGCATAACTCCTTACAAGAGGTTTAAAATGAAACTGCAATCGACCTATAACTGTCATATCTGTAAGACTGTATCAGCAGGGACTTCTCCACAGGTTTTGGGAATGTCCAGTTGTTGTCAATCTGTGGACTCATGTGAATTCTGTTTTGTCCTTTTTACTGCAAATTGAAATTGTTAATGGTGTGTCTGTTGTTCCCCCCCTCCCTGTTGTTTTTTTGAGTGATTGTTGTTTTGTTGATTTGAAAAAAAAAAAAAACAATTATGTGATATGGTGGGAAATAGTTATTTACATATGTATACATGTGAATGAAATTGTCAGATATTCCTTGCAGTTGCTTTGTAGTTTACACTTTAGAAAATGTACCAAAATAACTATTCAAAGTGCACATTTTCATTTAGACAATGGAAGTTTTAGAGTGTCTGCTTCTTGTAAGAACATTTAGCAAATTTTTGTTTCCACGTATATGATTCAGAATGCTGAATTAATGCTGATTTTTCTACTTCTAAGATGTTAAGTTTGTATGTAAATGTGGCCAGTTAAAATCAGTCAAAATACCTTCAAATGATGAATGACAGTGTTTGTTGTTGTTGCTTTTTACAGTTGTTCTGCAAAAGTTGCATGCGTTGAGTGCTGTCAGTGTACAGTAAATGTAATATTCAGTTATGCTGGCGTACCGGAGAATCAAGTTGTAAAACTCGATCGCTTAGGTCTTATGTTGTGTTTCCGCATGCTTTGTAAAGGAGCTTCCAAACAATGGTCAGGCCATCTCACAATGTCATGTCTCTGATACTTGAGATGAGACGGCCAGCATCCTCATGCTCTTCAGCAGATTGTCTGGAGAACCCGAGACGTTCTTGTCTTCTCCATTGTTCTAGCACACATTACCTACTCATCCATTCAAACCTCCAAACACCATCATGAATCTAATTACAGCAGAGTCACATCAAAACACAGACCCACCTACTTCTCAACTACACTTACTTGTGTTTTAATTTTACAAAGATTTCTGTCATTTTTTTTAATATTGAGAATAGTTAAATATCAGTCTGGTGTATTGGTCTATTGATGAATGCCAGTGATCTCAAAATGGCCAAATATTGACAGATAGACCAATATACAGAATCTGCCAGACTCATATGTACATTGATGTGTGTAGTCATTATTAATTAATTAATTAATTAAAACCAATTAAATTTTTATTAACTTCTATTTGTTGTTTTGTTAAATTGTAAATAGTACACATTTCTGTTTTTATGCATATTTCTAGTTTGAATTTTGAATAAAATAATAAAATAAATGACCATTTAATAAAATGACATTATATATTAGCTTTACATTAGCAGGTCATGCTCGGTTCTTTGTCAGGATGGATGCAGTGACCAATGAAAATAAGGCTGTGTGGCATAGACCCTTTAATGGATTGTATGGGCGGCTGATTAATGAATAGATTAATGTCTAATATTCACAACCAGTGTTTATCTGGAAATTATTGGAAAGATGTATGTACAATATTTTGCTTGCTGAACAAATGATTCCAAGTTAACTGACCATGAATGGACTGTAATAATCCCTGATTTGATAAGACTTCGTCATCCACAACTAAAGTCCATATAATCTTTTTTTTTTTTTGGCTGTGAAATACTGTCCAACTTAACATAGGCTGGATATCACAGTACTGTATTTGACTCTTATCTAGGGCTGCCACTAACCACTATTTTTATTTCGATTAATCAATCGACTAATTTATCGATTAATCTAAACGATTAATTTCCCACAAAAAAAAAATCAACAATTCTACTTAATATTTTATTAAACCAAATGACATCCAAATTTCTATTAAATCCTTTTTTAAAGCTAAAGTAAAGTTGATTTTTAAAAATCGACTAGTCGACTAAAATTGACAACTCGCGGCGACAGCCCTACTCTTATCCAATCAACAGTCTGCTGTTTTTGATACAGCATAAATATGATCAGACTATATGGACAGGTGCAAAGCAAACAGGTTATGAGCTTTTAATTTTGCAGACATTTATTGGATTTCTTACTGTTGACATTTAAATCAGTGACGTGGGCTTTGTTTTTTTTAATACAGGTCAGCACGTAATTAAATATTCTGGGTTATTTTCAGCATAAAACCTGTAAACCACATCTGTGGTGTTTCGTTTACCACTGACAATGATAATGTGTGGAAGTTGGACTATGAATATTATAGGAAACATAATTCCATTTTTGATTGGCTATTATATTAATCTATATCAATCACATGGCTCACTTCACCAGCATTTCACCATTTTATTTGAGAAAAGGTCTTTATGGTAATCCGCCTAAATAAAAGTTCAGTTTAACTTGAAGAAATTATGACACAAATATTACTATTGTATTCTAAAATGTACTTCTCAAAGTGCTGATAATAATAGTGTGTGTGTGTGTGTGTGTATATATATATATATATATATAAGAAATATCATACAACCAAGATATTGTTTTCATCCTTGTTTTAATTTATAGGTCTGTTGTGCTACATCTTATTTGACAAAAAATAAATAAAAATGGAGTGTTTGTAAATTTAATTGTTGTATTTTCATATGATTACATTTTAATAATATTGATTAAATTGTTATTTTATTAATTTGATGATAACTTTTTGTATTAACGCATACAATCCATAAATAATAAAAAGGAAAACGGACTTTAAGGAAAAATAAAATGGATTTCATGTGGCCCTACATTTTGTGAACAAACAAGTTAATGTAAGACATTACATTTCTCAAGGTCTAACAAACACGTGGAAAGCATTTCCTTAACGGTAAATTAATATCACATGATATGAAAAAAATAAAATCCTGATAATGTTTTTGGCCATATTGACCAGGCCTACTAACACTTTGTTGCATCTGCACATGTAGACTTTATCAATCAATATTAGTGTGCAGATCTCTGAAACGTCCTAACCGTGAATCTGACACCATAACGACATAATGAAGGGTTGTGTACAAATCTTAGATGCAAGACAAACTAGTTTGGTCACTTTGGTGAATCACTTTGGTCTGCCTTTTCAACCCTTGGCAGATTTTGGCAGCATTTGATTGTAATTTGGGAAATGGTGGTGCATTGCCTGGTCCTGTCTTTTTGAGCATGTTGAGTACAAAAGAGGATGCAAAACTGATATTGTTCTCTGTTGCATTAAATGTGCGTGTTTTTGTGTGAGTGAGTGTAGGATTATGCTGGATTCAAGCGAAACCAACCTCCCTAATACAGGAACAAGAAACCTACTTTGACAGCAGCGTGTTGCTGGTGCACAACATTTGTGCCAAAAGTGGGCGGCGCTTTCTATTTGCACAACATGTGCTCAACTGGAACGTGAGACGGCCTGCTTTTTTTACGAGTGTAGTTGTGTCGAGACGGTTGACGGTCATGTGCTGGTTTTGCAGGAGCAGTAACTTGCGCCTCATGACATGAGCTGCCGAACAAGTGCCTGTTTATTTTATCTGGAGTTCACAAATACAAAATATTAGCATGAACTTAATTCTTGACCATTCTGGTGTCAAAATAGCCATTGTCAAATTTTTGACATTACTGTAACATGAATGCATTCATAATTTAAGTACTAACAATGGAATGCACACCTTCTTGTTCTTTATTATACTATTTTGCACATTTTATATTTAAGTTGTTTACTTGTTGGCTGCTCCAGAGCATGCATGCATTTTATTTATTGCTTGAAATGAACTTTGTAATCATATATATTAGGCAAATATGATTTTAAAAACATAAAACTATAGTAGTAGTAGTAGTAGTAGTATTTTATTATAATGTTTACATTCATTCTTAAAAAAAAAAAAAAACCATATTGCTTGAAATTAATTTTGTAAAAATATATAAATGGCATATATTTTGAAAACAAAACCTGCAATTGTAGTAGTAACAATAAAAAAATATATATAAATAATGTTTACATTCATTCTCAGCAGTATTAATATAATAATAATAATAAATGGATGTTTTATGAAAATATTTATTTTAAGTAAATAAATAAATAGATGCTTTTATTAAAGATATCCATTTATTTATGTATTTATTCATTCATAATAAAAATCTTTACTCTTTATTTATTTATTTATTGTTTTTCTACAAATTCATATTTGACATTTTATATATGACTAGTTAATATCAAACAATAAAGCATGCTTTATGATAAAATTGTTTTGAGGTTAACAGTTTTTAAGATCATCAAAAGCATAATATACAGTATGTATGTATGTGGTATTTGTAATCAGGCACTGAATGGAAAACCCCAAAAAGTCCTTTCAGCCAATAGAATCATTTAGAGGTCCAAGCGTGCTAGAATTTGAACAGGTTTTGGCAGGATATCAGAGCTGGGCAATATTCATTCGCTCTCTCTGGCAAGGAAATGAATGCGATTGGATGTGTGGATGAAAGGGACTGAGGCGGCAGATGTGGATATCTAACGTCTTTACCCATGATCCTGTTCTTAGTGTGGCAGCAATATGGGATTACTGTGTTTTAACTGAAGCTCAAAGGAAAGAGGAATAAAAGATTTGTTGCTTTTGACTGACGGGTTTAAGTCCCATTTCAGCGCCGGTGAACAGACTTGAAATTGAAAGAGCCGAATAGTGAATAGAGCGGAAGAAACAGCTGACATCAAGACAGCGCTGGCTTAAACCCAGAGGCCTGTGCTGTCAGGAACGCTGTCTGTTTGCTCATATTTAATAATGGGATTGTTTGTGTTGATGGTTTGTCTTTTTTGATGTGGTGGTTTTGTTAGGTTTTTTATTATATTTTATTATTTTTATCTGTAAAGAAATGGGCAGAACATAGGTTCTCCCATCAAAACACCCTTTTCATTTCCATGTAAAATTTTCTCTAATTCACAAGTTTCCATCAAAATACAACAATTACAATACAGTTAATTTGCTTTAGCGGTGCCAGACCAGTACAGTCATATTAGGGATGGGCATTCCAAGCAAAAATATTATTCAAAAATCGCTGGGTAGATTATTATTCGAAAATCGCACCCCTCCCCTCCCCTGCATGCACGCACAAACACTCATAAACAGAGAGAGAGACGGGTTTCACGCTTTCAATCTGTATGATAAACTGTTTAATTAGAAGATAGGCTACCTTATAATGATTATAATGTGCTGAAACATATTAATATAATAAACATGACCGAATGACGGCACTTGTTTACTTGTTTGTCCATCGATTAGCATAAATCAACTGCTCGTGAGGCTAGGACACTTCCATTTCAGACACTTCCACCCCTAAAGAGATGGGAGGAAAAATATAACAATCTTCTGTCGCAATTATATCGTTGGGTAATTATACTGTATATAAACTGCAGCCATCAGGGAGACGTTATTAATCATTTATGAACGCGCGCTTGTTTTTTACTTTCACTTTCGAGATTCGCAATCACTCATACGGAGCAGCACTTACAACACATTTTACAAGATTAGATGTTTGTCAGTGGTGCTCAGGATCTGCAAATCATTCGCCATCATCCTATCAGTCATCTCTCCTATTTGTTTGTTAAGTGAAATGTTATGTACTGTAATGTAACAGGCTACCACTAGCAAGCGGCTAACCATGTGCCTTTAGTGGCTCCGTAGAACGCGTTATTTGTTTTCCACTCCTTTCTAATTACGGATGATTCAGCCACACCTCTAAACCAGTCGGGGGTGTTTGTGGTCCGCACAGCACTCTTATTTGACATTGTCCTAACAAGTTACTGCAACCATTATATGATACGCAAGTCTTTTTTTTTTTTTATGCCACGCAAGTGTACACTGTGTTCTTCTGTTGGCTTTTTACAGCTTTTAGGTGCGTTATTGGCAGCGGCACCCTCTGCTTACATGAATGTGACAACACTGCATCAGCACGGAAAACATGGGGAAATTTAAAACAATAATCGCACAACCTATTCGATTATTCTATAATGAAATCAACTAATCGAATATTCGAAAATCATGATCCATCCCTAAGTAATATATTGATATATCACATTATACTGCATTGATATATTCTTTTCTCACTATATTGCATCAATATTCATTTTATTTATGAGTGCAATAATATTCCCTAAAGGCAGTTACCGAAAAGTAGGTCGTATAAATAAGCACAGTTTTCTGTTAGATACTAGGGCTGAGACGATATGCTAATCTGCCGATTCAACACTATCCCAATAATTGTGTGCCTATTCAATATGTATTGCGATTATATAACTATTGTGATTCGATATGACAATTTATTGTGATTTTTGTTTGTTTATTAAAGACAAGACAATGGAAAATACTTGATTATACCCTTAAAAGAGACTCTATATGATGAGTCATATTAACAAAAACAATGCATCACATCTTTCTGAACTTTTATTTCAGGAGCATACACATACACAATGTATATTTAAAGTACCTTGAACCATGAAACTTTCAAGTACCAAAACCCTGAATTTGCACACATAATAGTCAAATGTTCAACAAAAGGAGTAGAAAAAATACTTTCTGAAATAAAATAAAGTGCTATGCTTGTGCTATGTTAGTCATGTTTAGTCATATTTACCCGGCAGTGTGTAAAATCCAAAGTCTTCAGCGTCAAAACGTGAAGGTGCAGAAAGAATTCTGGAAGAGGTTTGATCCTCTGCCTCCGTCATGGTTTTGCTTTCTCGTGCCGGCTTGAAACGTATATGACATCATCTAATGCAGCGGCACCGCGCACGCAGAACAATCGCTGTATGACATCAAAGCACCGCGAGAGCTACAGAGAACAGGCGGCTCCGCTTGCTTTCGAATCACTCTCGCGGTACTTTGATGTCATGCGCTGATCGTCTGCTCGGTGCTGCTCCAAGTCGAACACACATACATTTCACCCTCTGTTGGAATTACAAAGCGCTAACTTCTCCCCACCACCTCTTAGGAAAAGTAAAATAATTCAATATCAATCTATTCTGAGGTAAACTAATCGATTTTTAAATCGTGATAGTTAGGTGAATCCCACCATCCCACCATTTTGGACAGAAAAGAGAAATTGTCTTTGCTGCAGTTTTGTCATTGTGATCCAAGTAATATCTACCGACATTGTCTACAAAAATAAATATATTATGAAAACATCTTTCTTTTCTTTATTTTTTTTTTTTATAACAGCCTATTTAGATTTAGATTTTTTTCTTCCATTTTTTTTCTCCAATCAATTTATGTATTTACTTATTTAAACTAAATATTTAAAAAATAAATTTGCATTTATTTACAATAATAATAATCATCATCATCATCATCATTTTTAAATAATATTTATAGTCTTAAAGTTAAGTCTTTTTTAATTATTTGGCATTTATGATTTAAAAAGTTAAGCAATAATGCATGTGTGTAAAGAAGTAACTGTTTATTATGGTAGGTTTTTGTTTGGACATCGCAAGCTAGATTTTCTGGCAGACATTTGTCTTTTAGCAGCGGAACCCTGCATTGGCCTGCTTATTGTTTAGTGTTTAGAAGCTGTTTAGGCATTGTTTGACCCTTTGACCTTCCTGACCCTGTCTAGACGTCTCCTGACAGCAGATGTCAGGGGTTGTGAATTCAGTAATAATGCTCGCTCTCATTGAATTTGGTGAATAATGTTTGTGCTCTCTTGTTCACGTTGCAAGACTGAAAAGGATTCATCATTGGACTCAAGTTGGTGTTGTTGTATTCTCAGTGGTCTGAGTAAACGCTGCAATCCGGGTCATTCCCATGAGGCTGGTTAATGCGGGATATCATCTCAGGACAAGTCTATTATAGCGTCTGTGACTCACCCAAACTTCACCCCTGCATCGGGCTGAGTCATTGGGTCGGACTGCTCCAGTTTTTAAGCTTGTGCATTTCAGACTGTTATTCTCATATTCAGAAGTCTTCTCTGTAGCTACATCCAACATATATATCTTAATGTTTATGTATTTACTCTGAAATTATTTATAGATTGTTTTCCAGTCAGAAGAGGTATCTTTTTGACCAAACAACCAACCATTGTTGCCAAATAGATTCAAAATATTGAATTCAAAAATTAAAATGCCATAAACTTTTAAAAGTTGTGTGATCATTTTTGAATGAATCTAATTTATGAATCTATTCTTGAGACTTTACGAAGATTAATGGTGAAAGGAAAACAAAATATGAAAATCAAACTAAATCAAAGCCCTGTTGTTTTTCACCAGAATAAAGGCTTTGGGTTTAACGTTTGAGAATCATTTAAGATGGCCATTAATATTAGTATTGTGATTTTACAGTTAAAATAATGTACTTATTTAATTTTAGTACATTTTTTTTTATTCATTTTATTTTGTGCTTGTCAACCAACCCCTTCATTTTTATGTAACTTATTTCAGTCAGTTGCCAAGGCAACATATTTCATATTTTTTAGTTTAGTTTTTAGTTTTAATCTAATACTTATATTTCCTTTCAGCCTTTTTTCAATGAATGAAAATGCTTTTTTGTAATTTTAGTTAACGATAATAACCCTGTTAATAATCACTATTAAAAATATTTTTCTTATATTCAGATTTTTTATTTTGCAGAGAAATATTACAATAGTAATGTTTTTTTTATTGTTTAATATTTTTATTTAGTAGTAATAATTATATTAAAAATTAACAATAAAATTCTTTTATTCTCATTTTTCGATTTATAATCACAAAATATTTGGTCAGTTTTGCAGCTCTACTTAACCTGCAAACCTGGAGATTTTTATTTTTTTATTTTTTTTTAATGCAATTACAGTTTTTAGCAGAATTTTGTTATCAGCCCTATAGTGCACTCACCAAGAACGTATGAGTCAGTTAATTTTAATAAATCTGTCTCAAAGTCATATGATATCATTTCTAAATCATTACAAATCGTTACAGGAGTCATTAAGGAGACAGAATTGTTAAAGTCCGATTCCCTCTCCTAATACCACTCGCCGTCTCTGTTTCTGTCTGTCTGATCCTCTCTGTACAGTTCGACATGTAATCAGCCTGAGCGCTAGTAGGAAGCTGATTATAACCACACAACCACAGCAAGACCAACACTCATCTACTGGCCTGTGCCCTAATCCCTCTCTCCCTCTCTCTCTGTTTCTGTCTCTCTCGCTCTTTTTTTTTTTTTTTTTTTTTTTTTTGTTGTTCCCCGTCATTCCAGTTTCCACCTCCCTTCGCTGGTGACCCCCCCCTCCCCCGTGGCTGTATAATCTGCAGTAAAAGGTGCATTGTTCTGTGTGGCGTGGGTATCTGTGGTCATTAACCTACATACTGAGCAGCAGGCCGCCGGCTTCTTAAAGCTTTCTCAGATGCCCTCCGATCAGGAAGTTCAGCGCTCGCTTCTCTGTCTGTTAACCCTTTTCTTCCCCTTTGCACAGTGTTTTGGCAAAGACTCGCTGTCAGTTATAAACACTATAGGGAAAACCTTAAGTGCAGTTAAATGTTGTTTTTTCACCCTCGTTTGTCACTACGGCTGTACCAATATAGTCATAGACAGCAGTACTATTTTCTGCTGTTTCTCGTAGCATTTGATTGGACGCACACCCTTTGATGTCAACAAAAGATATGGGAAGCATTTTCTCCTCTCTTTTAAAGGTTGATAAGCCTGTTTATTTTGCTATTTGAACTATGCATTATTAGGCTATACTGTTTCATTTTATTATTTGCATTTAGCCTTTTGTTCTCTACAAATATTGCAAAACTTTTTTTTTAATTGGTGCATTTATATATATATATAAAAAAATAAAAAATAATAATAATGATAAAATAGATGCATGTTGTAAAAGTGCAAAAATGAAGATTGAACTGAAGATTGATCGTTATTGGCTCCGTTACTGGCATTTTCTGCCGGATCGGGTATCGGTAAGACGAGACCAATCCAAATCCGATATTGTGCGTATACTATTGTGTTGTTGTTAAGCCCCACGAAAGGCACAAAAACATTATAAAGCACCATAAAGTTTTCGTTAGTCTTTCTTGTTCTGTCATATCTATCATATGTTGCTGCCTTCATTACTGTGCTATTCATTTAAAAGGAATATCTTTTAATTTTATAGTAAATATTTATATATAGCAATGTGTAACATTTCTCCAGATTTAGTCCTACACTTATTAACATTTATTGTTCCCCGCTAAATAATGTTGTTTCACTAAATGTTTATCCACTAAAATAGTTTATAATAGTATTTTTGTCACAGATTATGCTTATATATTTTTTTTCATTTGTTATTTTTCATTAAAATGTTGTCTATTTAGTGTATTGTGTTTAACACACAAAAGAGTGATGATCAGGTCAACACACAGAAGTATAGAAATTCTACATTGATTTAAATAAAAACTGTGCTGTATCGGATTGGATCGGTGTCGGCTGATACTCAGAATTTTTGGTGTCGGATCAGTTCTGAAAAAATGGTATCATTGCATCCCTAGTTTTTTTGTTTTGTTTTGCAATTATTTCTAAAATTTACAAGCAATTTCTGAGTGAAAATTGTTTTTACACCAGCTTCAGTGTACTGTTTTATAAATACTATGAATTCTCGCATACTGTTTTTCGCCAACTGCTGTATGTAGGTAAATATACATATTCTGATGCAGGGAAGCATTCTAAATCTGTCACTTTCAATGCTGCTGCCTATGTAGGCAGTAAATGACAAGACTGCTCACTTGGTTTTGAAACAGAGCTTTTCCTAAAAAAACATCCATGTAATTGTGTTCATGCATATCCGCTGACTCCAGTATACTTGGGGTCTATAATTTTGACATTGTAAAATAAAAACATTTCCTTATTTCTCCTTTTTGTTTATGGCACGGAGCATATTTTGACTGCGGTATTCCTTGGGAATACAGATGTTCGCTGTGACTCGCTGTTGTGTCGTGTCACTCTTAAGGTTGTGTCGCGGCTGTTGTTGTGTTGATCAGGGATTACTAACCTCACTTGAGCAGAGCTCTTGTTGTTGTAGTGTTTTTATCTTCTTTTTTTTTTTTTTTTTTATATGAGTGTTGTATGATTTCAGCAGACGGTTGGGGGAAGGGAGCATATTTACTGGGCCAATGACAGCGGGATGTTCAGATGATGTTGTTATAATAGCGGCCAGGCCTGAGACGTGAGCTGTGAGTGGCCTATTGTTTTTATGAAAGCATGTGAGGGGTGTGTGCGTGCGTTTGAGACTCTCGCTTTCCCTAAAGACTGTTCTGATCTCCTGGAAGCACATTTTGTGAATATTCTGCGTGTAATGATGCACTTGTACGCTGTGATGGAGGAGAGGATGTTTTTGTGTGTGAGGCGTGTTCATGTTTGAGCATGAGTGTTAATGCGTGTGTTGGTAAATGCCCAAATGCTTTCCTGTAATTGGAAGCTTGGCTCTGTCATATGACCTTAAGCAGTAACCAATCACAGCTCGACTTCGCATTCAAAACCGCACTAGAACTCTGAAATGATTTAAAACCACTTCAGAGGATGTTAAAAAATAATTATTTTCAGTATAATCTGAAGAATTCCTTCAGATTTAATGATTTTTCCACAGTCGGTTTAAAAACACACAAAACATACATAGCAAATTATTTTTACGTTTCTTTATTAGATTTTGTATGCATATCTTAAATTGTTTATTGTTTGTTTATTAAATATTTTATAATACTCAAAATACTTCAAGTACATTAGACAATACTTTGTACATGGGCAATACTTTATAACAATAATTTTAGCTGCAGCTTAGCATGGATCATTGAATCTGATTAGACCATCTCGCTCAAAAATGACCAAAGAGTTTAAAGGGGTGGTTTACTGCTTTTTTTTCTTTGCTTGATTGTGTTTATGGGGTGCAATATAACATGTCTTCGTGTTGCGTTTGTTAAAAAACGCCTTATTTTTCATATATTTCACCTTTATTGTAAGCCGCTTTCTCCTGTCATTTGAACGACCGGTTGACTTCCTGATTCTATGAGACCACTCCCTCAGAAACAGGCGATGGGCTCAGATTGGTTAGTTGGGCCGGTGTGTTGTGATTGGCTAAACTATAAAACTATAAAACTTTAAAACTGGGCTCTTCTGTAGTTACGTCGTGTACTAAGACTGACAGAAAATGAAACGTTACGATTTTCTAGGCCGATATGGCTAGGAACTATACTCTCACTCCGGCGTAATAATCAAGGAACTTTGCTGCCGTACCATGGGTGCAGCAGGCGCAATATTACACAGCGTCTCTCACAAATGGACAAGACAAGTCATGTCACTTGGCGGCCATCTTTGAAACGCCTCTCGGTGCAGCTCCTATCTCTTTGAATGGGGAAACATCAAATTCTCCCAAACTGTTCACTAAGCTTACGATTAAATTTCATATTTGAAATCACCAAAGAAATCTGACAACTGTATCATAAATGTTGTTTCTTTTGCTCATAGCTTTATAAAAAGCTTATTTTTCAGGCTAGATCAGCCAGTGCGCATGCACAGTCCTCAGCGCACGTCTCCGAGTGCTGACTGTTTCTATAGCAACCCGGACTTCTAATGGCAGCTGCAGTGACGTGCTGACTTTACCTTTTAGCGATTGGCTCTTTCATTCAGAAGGCGGGGCTTCCTGCGATATTTAGCGTTGCATTTTTCGCCATTCAAAACTATACAAGTGACATGTCTTGGGTATTCTGTAGTCTTTGACGGCAGCAAAGTTCCTTGATTATTACGCCGGAATGAGAGTATAATTCCTAGCCATATCGGCCTAGAAAATCGCAACTTTTCATTTTCCGTCAGTCTTCGTACACGATGTAACTACAGAAGAGTCAAGTTTTAAATAGGAAAAATATCGAAACTCTTTGGTCATTTTTGAGCAAGATGCTAACGGTCTAATCAGATTCAATGATCTATGCTGATCTATGCTAAGCTATGCTAAAAGTGCTACCGCCAGACCCGGAGATCGGCTGAATGAATTCGAAAATGGTAAAACTCAACTGTTTAACTCTTGGGGAGTTGTAAAATTAGTCTATTTTCAAAAATAGTGTTCCATTTAAAGAAAGCACACTGAGCTTAATGGGAGCAGCAACAATTTTTAATAAATTTAATGTAATATTTATTAAAATGACAGGATTTGTGCTAAATAAATAGTATAGGTCATGTATTAAGTTCATACATATTTTAATATGAACAACTATTATTAACAATATCTATGAAATTATATTTTTTTCTTATTGATGTCACACTGAAGCTGTGTGATTTTCATAGTAGTGCACCCTTTAAGCTCACCTTAAAATAATATAAAATCTTTAAAAATTACAGCACTGTAAAACGACAGACCAGCAATAAACCGTCAATTTATAATATTATGGATGTAAAAGTACAAGCCAGTAATTCCTGTGAAGTAATATATTGGCGTAGCACACAATTTTATACAGCTAGTCAGCTAACTGTGTTCTGTAGCATCTGCGCTATGTTGCTAAAACTAGATTTTGGATCTAATGTAATTATTTGCCACATCCAAGTTCCAGGTTATAATATGCAAAAGTCTGAACATTAATCTCTTAATTTTACAATAAGTAGTGAAACTTGTCCAAAATAAAGACTTAAACCTATAAAAAACACACATTTAAGGGGCTCCTCTTTTGGTGAAAGTTTTTAGACAGCTTTCAAAATGGCCGCCAGACAATGTGAACACATGGAGACTCATATCTCAGTGTGAAATTATCTGATTGACTTGAAATTATATGAGGTATATAGTAACAAACACATCAATTGATTTAAGACATCAAGTTGGATAATAAATTATTTTTTCTTTTTATAATCTGATCTCAAAAATGGAAGTGTGCTTAATGAGTATGTGAGCTTAATAGGTACGTTTACCCTAACATTTTACTAGGAAATCTGAATATTCAAAACTAAAAAATAGAACTTGATTTTTAGCGATTGGGAATTGATTGGTTGTTAACTGAATGCAAGTTAAATAAGTCTAATTGTCTATTGGTATTATTAATTCTAATGCAACAACAGTGGAAAATTAAAGTTATTTAAGAGGTAAAGCCATTTCATTTTTATTTTAAGATTACAAATTATTTTTGTGTATATAATAAGATTATGCATAATGTATTCATTTAAGTAAAATGTTAAAGGGGTCATATGACGTTGCTAAAAAGAACATTATTTTGTGTATTTGGTGTAATACAAAGTGTTTATGCGGTTTAAGGTTAAAAAAAACACATTATTTTGCACATACTGTACATTGTTGTTGCTCCTCTATGCCGCGCCTTTCTGAAACGCTGCCGATTTTTACAAAGCTCATCGTTCTGAGAAGCGAGGCGTGCTCTGATTGGCCAGCTATCCAGTGCATTGTGATTGGCCGAATACCTGAAGCGTGTGACGGAAATGTAACGCCCCTTACCGTATTGTGATGCCGTGTCCCGGCAAGACTAGACAAAGACAATAAAACCCATTACAAACGAGGCATGTGTTGCATCCAGTGGGGACATAATTACTGATTATAATGACTTATATAATGTCTTTTTACGCTTTGCGTTGCATCGTGCCGCGTAAACATTACCATGTCTGCATTTGTGATCGGAGAAACGACATGGCGGCCGGCGGCAGCAACAATACTACAGCGAGAATAAAAATCACGCCGTATACGTTTCATTCCGTATACATTTTGCAAATCTCCCCACACCGTGACGTAGACATGTGGGGACGTGTTTGAATGAGCCGTTTTAGGAAGGCGTGGCAGAGTCTTAACTTTTATAAAGAATATCTCTTTGGTTTTGAGACTTTAGTCTTTGCAACTTTAGGGATCTTATCTATGCACGAACAGCTTGTAACACTCCAAAGAGAAAGGAAAACTTGAAATCGCATCATATGACCCCTTTAACACCAACCCTGAATATGTATATTATGAGTATATTAGATTTCATATGTGTCATTGTGTTCTCTGTTTCAATTTCAAAATGACATTGTCATTGAAAAAAAAAAATTCTAAAAATTCCCATCGCAAGATGACAAATGCCTCTTTACGTTACGAAAGTGTGACTGGGTCATTTCGACCTACACGCTCTCTCAGATCAAAATACAGGCTTTCTAGCGTCCACATTTGCGCTGCGAGCGTGTGCTGTGTGTATAAACTATTATTAGCGTGTCTGTCCTCCTCTGCAGTCACTAGATCAGGTTACTGTGTTCCATGCGGCTCTTTCACATGCCGTCCAACGTGTGTGTGTGTGTGGGTTCACTTGGATACACTTCGGGGACAAATTTGTCTTCAGAAGTGAGATAAATCTGACAAACCTCCCATTTGGGGATGAACTTGTTAGGTAAAACTGCTCATAAATAAAGTAAACCAATGTTTATTTTTTTTTAATTTCTTGTAGGAGTATAGTGTGGGTTTGGTTTAGTCTATAATAATCGTTATTAGGCTTAAAAATAAAGTATTGTGTGTATATATCCTGACAAAAGGCAAAAAAAAGTGTGTGTAGTTTTACTATGTTTTGATGCGTAGTTTTACTGTAGTACTCCTCTATGTAGACATTTTTCTGTATTTACAGCACTGTAGATAAATGACGTTTTACTGTATTATACAATGCAGCTTTATGTTAATTGAGAGTGAAGAAAGGACTTGATTTGTTGTGTTATGTTTGTCATGTTGTGTTGGCTTCAGTTGGTACAACATGAAGAATTTAGCTGTTTGAAGTTGCCAAACAATTAATGCATCACAGTAAAATTACTTTATGGTATTTTTATTAATTAAAGTTAGATGTTTGGTCATAGTTGTTGTTTTTTGGTCATAATTTTGACTGTCATTACTATGAATTAAAATCTATTAAAATATATACAAATAGTCATAACTAAGACAAGAAGTTAAAATCAACAAAAATGTTTTTTTTTTTTTTTTATTAATTAATTTTTTTTTTTTTTCAATTTTGACTAGATTTATGATTTTATGGTTTTGTATGTATTTGTGTTAATGCATTCTAAGTAGGGATGCTCCGATACCACTTTTTCCGGCTGGTATTGTCATTTGTATTTTTTTTTTTTATTATTATTATTTTTTTTTTATAAATATTGGGTACAGAAACCAAAAGAATATGTATAATGGTAGTTGGTTAACTTCATTTATCAAATAGATATATCCTGCAGTTATTTTCACACTTAATTATGCCCATTAAAATGTATTTTACAAGTTTTAGTTACTTTCACTCTTAATTTTTTGGTAACACTTTACAATAAGGTTCATTAGTTAACTACATTAGTTAACATTAACTAATAATAAACTGCACTTATACAGCGTTTATTAATCTTTGTTAATGTTAATTTCAACATTTACTAATACATTATTAAAATCTTGTTAACATTAGTTAATGCACTGTGAACTAACATGAACTAACAATGAACATCTGTATTTTTATTAACTAACGTTAGCGAAGATTAGTAAATACAGTAACAAATGTATTGCTCATGGTTAGTTCATGTTAGTTAATACATTAACTAATGTTTAACTAATGAACCTTATTGTAAAGTGTTACCAATTTTTTGCTCTATGGTACATATTTAATTTAATAGCATTAGAGCTGCTGTACTGTAATCACGCATTTTGCTGTAATAATGCAGGGAAGCACTCATTATAAATCTTTCAGAAATATAAGTATTTATATTTTTCGTTTTTCATCTGAAACGTGCTGGGATTTATATTCCAAAGCGACTCATAATACAGAAACACTCGTGAAGCAAGCAAAACTTGCACAACGCACGCACGTATTTGTATTGTAAGTAAGTACAGTACAGCCTAGCGCATTTACACTGGCTGATAGTTTCACTTTCGCCATAAAGTCGTGTATGCTTAAGGTTGAAAATAAATGTTGTTTATAGTATGTGCCCCTATAAATGTTGTTTTATTTACGAATTAGTTTTAATCCAAATTCTGCATGTGCTAAGTGAGCAAACATCAAAGATCACGCAACAGAAGTGCGCTCTCCCTCTCTCTCTCTCTCCCTACCGTTAAGTAACGTAACTTATAACGTGCATTGTTTTACTTGTTTTTGACATATCCGACCGAGCTACAAACTTTCCAGTGATGTCTGTGAGAAGGGGATATTAACTCTGCGCCGCCACATGCTCAATCCACTCAGCATGCTTTGCTTATCAGCTCGCGCTCATCAGCTATACAGGCGTTAATACTGAATGTTTAACATTATATTAATTGCATTCATATACTTCAAAAGAAATCCTTAATTTCTAATAATAACTCCATTCTGCTGTCTGTTGTTCTGTTGCTGGTGTTTCTTTGTCTGAATACGGCACTTATCACATGCTGTGTGGTATCGGCATTTGGTATCGGGGCATTTTTAACAAGTATGAGCATAATTCTAAGTCGTCATTATGGCATAAGTTGACTTTTTTTTTTTTTTTTTTTTGGTTATAATTTTGACTGTCATAATAATAACTATGAATGTATTAAAATATATACAAATAAATTCATAATTTTTATATAAAAAGTCAAAAGTCAAAATTATGGCGGTTGATTTGTTTTGTGATAATTTTGCCTCATAATTATGACCTAGTGATTGATTTACAAGTCAACAGATCTGTATTCCACTCAAAACAAAATTGGTATAGAAACAATTTTCACAATTAATTACGAAGAAATGGCAATTGTATTGAAATGGAAATTGTAAAACATACTCCAATAATATTTGTTTTATTTATAACTTTATTTACAATTAGTGCTGGGCGGTATGACCACAAATTTATATCACAGTATTTTTCTAAATTTTACAGGTTTCACGGTATATGACGGTATTTTTATTTATTTAATTTTTTTTTTTTTTTTATGCATGGCAGGGTGTTAAAGGGATACTCCACCCCAAAATTAAAATTTTGTCATTAATCACTTGCCCCCATATCGTTCCAAACCTGTAAAGGTTTTGTTCGTCTTCAGAACACAATTTAAGATATTTTAGATGAAAACCAGGAAGCTTGTGACTGTCCCATTGGCTGCATAGTAAATTGCACTGTCAAGGTCCATAAAAGTATGAAAGACATTGTCAAAATAATCCTTCAGCCATCAGACGTGCAATCTGAATTTTATGATGCAACGAGAACACTTTTTGTGCGCAAAGAATACAATATATCGACTTTATTCAACTTTTTTTTTCTCTTCCGTGACACTTCCTGCAATCGCAGTGCAATTTACTATGCAGTCAATGGGACAGTCACAAGTCTCCTGCTTTTCATCTAAAATATCTTGTAATCTAAAAAATAAATTGTGTTCCGAAGATGAAAGAAGCTTTTATGGATTTGGAACGACATGGGGGTAAGTGATTAATGACAATTTTAATTTTGGGGTGGAGTATCCCTTTAACCACATTTTCTAGCGACTGAGAGAGGAAATACTGCAGTAGATTGACTTAAAATGTCCTACTGTCATGATGAGTGAATATTGTAGAACTAGATATTCCACACTAGATAGTGAAACACGACCGATTAATAGCCTACATGTTAACCAGGAGTCACTCTGCGACATAATCGCAGCATCGTCTGATAAAATCAACATGCATCTACACTAAAGAGCGGCTATGCAGTGGTTTTGGGTATATTACTTTTTTTTGTCTCAAAACTAACAGACTAAAAAAAATCAACTAACAAAAAAGTGCATAATATTAACAGATGAACTATGCTCAGATTTATAATTCCAAACAGTCAGTAAGCGACAGGTGCTTGGAAACGCGGTTTTGTACTTATTTACTGATGAGTCTGCTGCGGTACAGCCAGCATGAATGCGCTGCTTCTCTGCTGCTCACTGCACAGAACAGACGCCGAGAGAGGCGATACTGTGTCAAGAAAGTCAGACCTCGCGCTCCAGGGGCAGCACAGTATGTGTGTGTGTATATGTGTGTATATATATATATATATATATATATATATATATATATATATATATATATATATATATATATATATATATATATATATATATATATATATATAATTTTTTTTTTGTATTTAAAATTGCTCCTCTTAATCTTTTCTTTATTGTATAAGTTTTGTTTTTCGCGCAGATATTCAGAAGAGCTTGAGGTATAATGATTGTCTTTGTTACATAAAGCTTTAGTGTCTCTGCTGGATTCATTACTCCTGATTTTTATTTGTAGCAGCTGTCTGTGACTCACGCACGAGACTTCTAAGAGTGTGTCATCTCAAAAACATTAAAGCTGTGCCTTTGCAGACGCTTTTTCCTCCTCTGTACGGTTATGCCGAGACCTGCAGTGTGTGTTTAGTATGAGCAGTATGGTGCTATTCGAAAGACTTAGCACGCCAACTCATTCTGATGACGACATGCTGTTGTTGCAAGTTTTTTCACACTATAACACTTTCCATCACTCCGAATGCATCACCAAGCAGATGTTTAGCACACACAAGTGCCATCTGAACTGTCATGACATTTCCTCTGTGAAATACAGAGCATATCGAGTAATAATGTCTGTTGTATGGTTCTGAACTATGTGGTGTCCATTTGTTTTCCTTCAGTAACGCCTGAATAAATCAAAGCATTCTGGGAAGGTCGTTTCTGGGTCTGCCCTTCCAGAATTGAATATGTTAGTGCTAACAGCAGTAATCATGTTGTATATTACAGTATTTATAGACGGACAAAAGCCAGCTCTTCGTAAGTAAACAGAGACGGCATTGCGGAGATTTGCGTGCGTTATGATTGCTTTCACTGTGGTCCTCTGTTCTGTATTATGTGTAAACCGTGTGCTTACTGTATCAGACAATAGCTTAAAAATCTATTATGTCCTGTCACAGTAAATGGAAAATTCTGTCTAACACCAGCATTTCATTTGTAGAGCAATTGTGCAAACTGTGGCTTTACACATACAAAAATACTGCAGTGGTATTACTATGGTACAGGGATTGTGTACCATGCTACTTTGAAATAGGCCTATAGCATGGAACTGAATGTTTGCTGTAGCCTACCTTCATATTTACATGGTGAATATGGAAGAATTACCAAAAAAGTAATGAGAAATTGGGAAATGTTGAAAAACTGGAAAATCCGCATTATCATGTAGAGTGGATTATGCAAATATGTATAAGTTTGTGAATAAGGTTTTTAAAAAAAAATTTTTTTTTTTATAAAAACACATACAAATCAAGTCAAAATTCTGACGAGCAGATCTTTTGTTATAATTGTGACCATCATAATTATGATATAGTATGTCATAGTTATATCTCATATAGGGGTGTGCGATATTGAAAAAAATATCTCTATTTTTTGGGATTTTTTCGATAACGATAATTAGACGATATTTTGCCGCGTGTGTTATTGTGCTGATATCTGACTACCGTGGACAGCTGCAGTTTTTGATATTCTTCATATGCTGTGTGGTCAGTTCACATCGGTGATAGAAATTAATCTTTTCATATAAGTTTAAATTGATTTTTACCTTTTTATGGGCAATTTTACCTTTTTAATAAAGCCATTTTTTTTTTCTAAAAGTATGCATCTTTTGAGTCAAATTGTTACATTTAATCAATCAATTAGAATAATAAGACATGTAGGCTGTTACCAAACAAATGAAACCAGTATCAACACAATTAATCTTTATAGAAGTTGCATCTGAAGTGGCATTTAGATTAATTTACACACTGTTTAATGCAGCTCAGAGGGACGTGGAGTGATTTAACCTGCCGTTACAAATGCATAATGTTTTGATATTTTAAACATAAAACATTAAATACTGATATTTGAAATTATTTTAAAATGAACAGATACTTTGAATGTGAAATTAAAATCTCCAGTAGGTGGCAGCAAGTCACTGTTAATAAGTGAGTCATTGCGACTGAGCCGAATCATTTAATGGTTGATTCATTCAGGAATGAAATATCGTCATGTTGCTCAGAGATGCAAAACAGTGTAGCTGTTTGGAATTATTTTTTGTTGGCGAAACGGAGCAAAAACAGGCAATATGGTGTCTAAAATGTAAGTCTCTTAATATTAACTTATTGTTTATTGAACTGTTGTATAAAAACAGCTTACTTTTATATTTACCTCATATCTTGAATTTTGTGATCATTCTTAATGCATTTTAATAGACTGAATCATGCAGTGAAAGAACACACTCTAAATGTGCACGCGCTCTAGTCTAGGCTTCACGTAATGATTGCATGTTTTCTGTAGAGGTGTTTTGTTTGGTTTTAGAAAAATACTCAATAATGTCAAATTGCACATTGTTAATATTATCGCAGACGAAATATATCGCACACCCCTAATTTCATAGTATTGTATTTTCTCAGTTTTGGATCTGAAAGACATTACTTTTTGTCGTCTTTAAAATGTCATGTACAGCAGGAGCGCTAAATAAAATATAGCCCATGGCATCAATGACATTCATTAACACACTACCTGTCGGTGCGATTTATATACGCTTCGATTTTTATCATTTTCATATCAATATAAACCAACTAACCACCTAAACAAGATATTTCCAGTTCTGAATGCATACGTTACAAGTGTGCGTTTCATTCTCTGCATTGCTTCTACAGTCACTTTTATTTTTTGAGCAACAATTTGAAGAGAATCTTGCTGAGCAAGTTAGTTATCATTACTTTAACTATCTTTTGTGTTTATACCTAGATACCTGAATAATAACATCCTGTATAATGCCACAGACATCTGAAGGATACAGTATTGCTCTCTTGAGTACTGAGGCCTGTAAATGAATTTGCTTAAATTCATTAAAAAGTTATTTTATTTTGCATCGTTAATTTATTTATTATGTGTTTTATAAAGCAATTAAGCAGGTATGGTGCTGTTATATTGTACCTGTGGGATCGCGTTAAAATGAAGGCGTTTATAACATGCAATGGTTATATTAGAAATCCACTGCGTTTCAGGGCTTTGGATATTGTCTTGTGATGCATTGCAGAGGTTGAATAGCAGACTGCAGTGCGTGCTGAGGATAGCAGCACCTTTATTATTTAAAAAAAAAAAGTGGTCCAGGGGTATGAATTACCTTTTTGTTGAGATGGCAGATGTGAGTGTAAATGGTTTTGGGATTTTGAACTCTTGCAGATATTATGTATTGTAGCATATGTGTGTGTACAGCATCATACAGGAACTATCAGAAATTTCACACTGTACATTTCAGAGATTCTTTAGTAATTATAGTCTTACCCGTAGTGATTTGAATTATCTAGCTCATCATGTTCTTTTTATCTGTCAGACTGTTCTTGCAAATTTAAAAGGAAATTTCAGTCAAAAATGATAATTCTGTGATCATTTGCTCAGCCTTCACATCATTCCAAACCTGTATGACTTTCCATATTCTTTGAAACACAAAAGATATTCAGAATTATTGTAATTGATTATACTGTTTTTGTCTGTACAATGAAAGTTTATGTGTATAATCAGTGCTCGCAAAATTTCAAAATCCCTGGTAGCCCTTCGGGCAGGTACTTTTCAGATTTTGGTAGCCCGAAATTTAAGTAGCCCGAATTAAAAAATTACTATTTTATTTTATTATTATTTTTTTTTAAATATAGAAAATCAGATAGGAGTTTAAATGTCAATCAAAAATATTTTCAATACACAAATATCAACAAATATGAAGGGAGGAATTTTATTTCACTATTTACAGGGTATCTGCATAATTTTTAAAAATATATTTAAGGCAATTTATGACCCATTTTAAGAGCTGCACAAGTAAAATGAACACAGAATGAGCGGGGTTGGACAATGTCTATGGTAACATACAGTATTGAGCCATAAAATTACATGATTTACAGTTCAGATACAGGTTTTCACAAAAACAAAAATCTTATACAACAGCGTTTCAGGCGATAGACCATTTTCATGAAAAGGGATCAATCAAGCATATAAATTGTTAATTTAAAATTGTCTTAATTGTTTAGAATTTTAGAAGGCACATCAACTTCTTTCTCATTTACAACTCTGTGTTTGCTGTGTAAAAACATGAGTTGATATTTGCATTGATCTGACCATAAACAGCAAGAAAGGCTTATTGGAAATGCAAATTCATTCTCTGCCACAAAGTGGCACTTTAGGAGCGCTGAAATATTGCGGTTTCCCTGGAAACGCTGTACACAAAGCAGCTCTGCGTTCATAAACGCTGCTTTATCAGGAATTATAGGTCAAATGAAATTAAAATGCCAACTACACGTTTCTGAGGACAGTCGCTTCACATAAAGACATCCGCGCCGCATTTTGACTTGAAACGTGCAGGGCTCATTATTTATTCAATGACATCATTGCCTTTTGAAGTTTAATCCTGCCGTATCGCGACTCATGTCTTTCCGTCCCCAACTGTAAGACCTCTTGAAATTATAATTAAGACATTTCTTATACCATTTAACATATTTAAAACATTTTATGGCCTTAATTTTGATGCAACTCACTTTCAGAGTTTGTAAGGACCCGCGGGAGATCTGTATTTAAGGAGCCCGTCGGGCAGGCAGTGATACATTTTGGTAGCCCGACTGGAAAACACAATAGCCCCGGGACGTCGGGCTAGCGATTTTGCGAGCCCTGATAATATCCGTCAGTCTGATTCTTAAAGTTCTGTTTATGAATCCTAAACCCTGCAATCTCAAAGTAAGATTTAAAAATCTGATTGAGAAAATAGTGGGATTTAAGCGTTTACATTCTTAATATTTTTCCTATTGATCAGATTGTTTCAGGTCTACACCACTGCTGCCAGTCGGATCGAAGTTTCATTGGGATTGAGATGAATCGGATCAATTTAAACATTTACATAAAGGCTTTTCACTCTGATTTAGCCATCAATCTAATTGTTAACGGATTGTTTGGTTGCATATAAACATAGCTACTGATTGGTCCCCATTGATTTTCATTGTATAGACTAAAGAGATGTTTTTCTAAATATTTTCTTTTGTGTTCCACAGACAAAAAATTCATACAGGTTTGGAAGTTGTTTAGTCTTTAGTCCTTTTAGTCTCAAAACATATTCCATTATGCAAGTATTTGAACACAAAAGCTTCAAGCTACGCAAGCTTGTTTTTGTACGCTGTTGCATTGCAAAATGTCGCAAAAACATTATACATATGGTAAAATTACTTAATAATTCCAATTAATATGCTGGATTTTGGCCAATATTTGGAAATATTTTTAATTCATTACATAAAATACATTACAATTAGATACAAGTCAAAATTGACATTGACATTTGCATGCATTTAATACATTGCAAGTCATAATTATGACATAAAAAGTCACCATTATGACTTAGGAAAGTATTAAAAATACAAATAAATCCATAACTATAAGTTTTTTTTGTTAATTTTGAATTATAATCAATTCTTAGTATGTCATAATTGTGACTTATGGTGTATAATTTTATGATTTGTATGTATTTGTATTTGCTTTTGCCGAGTTAGTTAGTTTAGTCACATTTGCATTTGCAAACTGGTTTCTGACCTTAATGTTCCCGGCCACCAAGAAAATGGCACGATTCCCTCTGCTCTGATTTGTCTTTGTTTCTTGATTCCTGGCAGGTTTTGTGACTCAGTGTTTCTCCGTTCAGAGAATATTTGGCCGATGGTAAACAGTTTACCTCTGAAGATTTGATTGCAGTTTCCTGTTGTTTGTTTAGCGTGGTGCTGCTGGATTACGTTCGTGTGTTCAACTGCAGCATTATCTGCTTGTCCTCTTGCCGTACTGTAGCTGTATTGACGCACACTGATTTATGCTATTCATTAGGGCTGGACATTGACACAAATTTCAAGATTTGATTCGTTTTTGAGCTTGATTTCGTTTTGAGATTAAATTCCAATTTTGTTTTATAAATTTTTTAACTATGTTTGTGCTTCAGTTTGTATTTTGAAATTAGTATTTAAGCCATGGCTGTAAAACATTTTGTAAAGTAAAAACATAAAAAAATATGTAAAATAGTGCGCATATTTATCGACTTTATTTTTCTAGCTCACTCTCAAGCTATGGACATTGAATGACTTTTTTGAGGTAAATGTGATAAGTGGCATTGTTTACAAGCTGTTTTAATTATATTAATGACACTAATTGAGTGATTTATATGAGAGATTATATATTTCAGTAAGTTGTACTGTTTCTTTCAACATGCTTCTGATACTCTTTCATGTTTATTTCATGCCATAACTAGTAGTAAAGAGGAAGAGATGAATGGTTATTAGGGATGCACGATACTGGATTTTTGCCTAGGGATGCACCGATATGAAAATTTTGGCCAATACCGATAACCGACAATTCTTTATAAATGAAAGCCGATAACCGATATGTTGGCCGATTAAATCCAAATCCAAATTTTTATGATTTTTGAGCCTGATTACAAAAAAGTCTTCCCATTATTAATATTAATATATCAATGATTTTGAAAAAGTATCTTAAATTAATACCACTGTTTCAAATAGCAGCATGCAGTTTTAGCTGCGTGCGCTGCTGAAGAGCTGAATGAACACCGGTAAACTGAAGCGCTTATTATTTATACAACATAAACATAATATTATAACTTATATATGCACAAAAAGACTCAAATGCGCAAGTTATGCGCTAATAAGATGTGACACGCTCTTGGCTCTTCCCACAACAACGCACTGAAACACATTGACAAATTAAGCCAAAGAATTCACAACGTTTTATTATAATAGTGTTCTCATTTTTATATATATATATATATATATATATATATATATATATATATATATATATATATATATATATATATATATATATATATATTAGTCCTAATTAAATAGTTATTAATGTTGTGCACTGTTGTTTGAGCAGCATGCCCTGAGCTAAAGATGATCACTGTATTAACGCTTAACCAGACTAATTATAGGCCTATGAGCTAAATCCGATATATATGCATAAAATAAACACAATATTACAACCAACAATTGCACAAGCGAACTTAACTGTGCTAGTCATGAATGTGTAACTCTGTTGTGGATGCGCTCTTCCCGTAACAACGCGCTAAAACACGGGCGCACAAAGATTCCATTTAATTATTTAACAGTAATGTTCTCATTATAATATTACAGACTTGACCTGCACATGTTGCACTTCACTGTATTTTCCTTTTCGAAGTGATTCCAATAATATTTCAAGCAATTAAAAACCATCATGGTGAACAGTGTGCATCTGAAGTGCCTAAGCAGGAAATAATGCATTATTTATTGGCTTTAATATCTCGGCCAAATTTTCTTAGCAGTTCGATAACGATAACAGAAAAATGACCATTTATCGGCCGATACCGATATGGTGGCCGATATATCGTGCATCCCTATTTTTGCCAATATCCGATATCCCGATATTTTTCAACTCATTTTTGCCGATACCGATATATTTCCTTTGTTTGGAAAAAACAAAAGTCTCTCCTGTGCAGAGATTAAACAAATAACTTTTAATTTTGGTTAGTTAACAAAAACTTACTTGCTAGAGTAAAAAAAAGTTATTTTATAATAAGAGTACATCGAAAGCTTTGAAAACAACTATAAATCAACTGTAGTCCAATTACTGCATTTTTTCCCCTTCAGACAGATGCAGTTAACATTTTATTTGAAGATTTAACATTTGTAGATGGTCTAGCAAAAGAGTTGTAAAAATTCTGTAAAATTTTTTACTTTTATAGTAATATCTTTTATATTACCTGAATTTAAGTTTTCATAATCTGTTTGGGGAAGAAGAAAAAAAAATCACATTTAATGAATAAATCTGTGTTTAAAATAATTTCATTTACAAGTGTCATGTTTGTGATTTTTATTCATGCAAGCTATACCTTCTGACCTTTTTAAATAAAAACATACTCATGATTTTATGACATAAATTACTGCTTTATTTAATCAGAAACACAATCTTAATGTTATTTGTGTATTTTTACTTTCAAACCCAGTGCAAGTTGACTGTGTGCGTCTACAACAGCAAATATATATGCATGTATATCTTTGAATATTCATTGGTTATTATGGTGAATGATGTCAAGTTGACCGTTCCAAGATGGTGGACGCGTCAACATATCTGGAGCGGTCAAATAGGGCAACATATCTATAGTTGACTCTATCGCACACGGGATACGTCATTCTGTGTTTGCTTAATTGCTTTCTCAGATTAAATATGGCAATCCAAAACAGTGAATCTAATCACCATTCTGACAAAAGTTCCCTTCAAGAATGACCACGCTTCTGACATGACAGCTTTGCTAGCACATCCTGAGCACATGTGAGCTATCGGCAGGGCATATCGGCATCATTTTTCATATCGGGCCGATGTTTACATTTTCAAGCTGTTATCGGCCGATTCCGATAATATCGCGTGTTCCTCGAAGAGCAATGTCTTGACACTTGAAACAAGCATCAACGTGACATTTATTGTTTGAGTTTTATGAAATTGACAGAATTTGAAGCTGAAATGTTCATTTCAACAGTTACATAGCACAAACTTGTTGTGATTTTAATAGGCATGCTACAAATAATAGTTTAATTTCATCAGCTGAAAACAGCACAGACTAAAACATCAGTTCTTGCAATTAAAGAGTCAATATCATTTAATTAAAATGAGAATCGATTCAAATCGAGAATTCTGTATTTCCAGTCCTATTATTTACACGTAAATGTGAAGTGATGCAAAAAAAAAATACAGAGCAGGACGTGTCCAAAACGAGAGTCGAAGAACAACTTACCATATTAATACAGAATTAAACGGATATCCAATCTGGAACAATTAATTTGACACTATTTGTTCTGTACTTCTTTCTTTTTCCCCCTTTTCCAAAGCTGTTCCCGTAGTTTATTTGTCCGTGTCGGGGTCAAGAGGACACACAGAGCCGTAATGCTGGATGTATACGTGGTGATGCCACACAGGGTGGTTTGTTGGTGGGGCTGCTGGGAGAATAAATCAGGCCCGTCAGTCGTTCCACTGCCGCTGTCCCAGTAGAGGCGGCAGTCCGAGGTCACGCGCTGGAGGGTTTGGAGCGCTCTGTTTGTGTTTCCATTCCCTGGCTCTGGCCCCTGCCTTTCTGCGTGCCTGTTTTTGCCTTCGTCTCACGTCTCAGAGGCAGGAATAAACCTAGTCATTTGCTTCCCAAAAGTTCACAGAAATTTAGTTGGCAGTTTGCATGCACTAGTACAATCCTCCATCCGTGGACTTCCAGAATAACCTTGAATGTTATTTTGTGACTCTGTGATGTAAACAGCGTATCGTAATCACGACTGTGAGGTTTGTTTCTGGGGCAGAAAGCCGTCTTTGCTTCCTCAGAGTGTTTGACGTCTCTGTGATGCCAGGCCTGTGGATGTGAGGGATTTCAGGATAACAAAGAACTTCAGAGGGAATAAACTCATGAAATATTAATGTCGACGACTACCTAGAGTGCACACTAAACAATGAACGCTGTTTCCTGGTGTTGAATTTTTCATTTTTGGCTTCCGGTGAAGAGTTGGGTGAAATCTCAAACGGATGATGTTAGACATGGAAGGGGCAGACGAGATGACTCTAGTTAGTTTTGCTTTGGGAAAATAAATAAGAAGTAAAATAAAAAAGACTATTGCAACCTGTTAAGTGCACGTTATTTTAAATGCAAACTATAAAAAATAAGATTTTTCGAAGCTGTAAACAAAGATTATTGGTTTCTCTGCTTCAAAATTTCATTTTAAATTCATTGTGTACTTGAAATTTCTTTAATTTGTGAAATTTACCAACAGTTTGAGTGAAAATTGTATACATTTTGTGTGTGTATATATGTGTATGTGTATATATATATATTTATTTATTCCCGTGGGTAACATTTGCAGTAGGCACAGTTATTTGAGGATTATGCCACTGATTTATATATTGTTGAAACGCTTGTATTATCTTGTGCTACTTCTAATATTGCACATTGTGAAGCCCTTTCACACCAATTTACTGTAATTAAGGTCCCTTTTCAAAGGTGGTCCTTGAATTAATGGGTTTTCCTTTCAACAAGTGGTCCTCATTTGGTCATTAAGGGTGCACTGTGAGACCTTTTATATTTATAATAAATATAATGTGAAAAATTATGCTACATTGAATCCGTTTCAGATTACGCTATAGAATACGACTCAAATGATAAAAGTCTAATATATCAGCACTAATGCATCAATAGCATGCTATTTGTGATGTTGATAGGAGGATGTGCACACACAGGGTATGAAACATAATTTTTAATTATTAAAATGTAAATATTGGCCATATCAAAAATGTACAAACTTCTAGGAAAATGATTCAGTCCTGAAACATGCGTTGGTTCGACTGGGTTGGTTTAAGCGTGACTTAAACCACGTTTTTATAAGTTTACTAGTCCGGTTGTAACTTTGTGTTTGCGAGGGTGAAACTTCAGAGACTTGAGAGAGGATTATTGGGTTTAAGAGGCTGTGTGTGTTGCACGGTTTTTACGCTGGCACAGTGAGCACAGGAAATCTTGTGGTGTAGTTGTAACACATTTGTCCCACACTGATGATACACACGGACAGCGCAGCTCTTTTCTCTACACCGCCTCCTCTTTCTCAGAGGGAGTGACTCAGCTGGTTTGAACTCGGTCCCGCTGGGTGTCAGGTGTCGTGGAAATGTTCTTTCCCAGGAGCCTCTGCTCGGTGTCATCTGCTCCAGTCTGTCGGGGAAGGTATTGTTGAAGTCTGTGGGTCTCTGCTGATTTGCTTTTCATCCAGAAGAGACCCGACCGCCAGCGTCAGACGCGCTCTAATTGCTGACTTTCCTGTTTGTTGCTTTGAGAAAATGCAGAGTAAAATGTAAAGATAAAGCACTGAAGGTCTAGTGTTCGGCTGCCAGCTCATGTGAAGCTTGTTTTGATGTCTATTCTTTAGGCTCTTTATTGTGCTGATGCAAAAATGTATGCAGATAAATGGTTTACTGTAGCCATAGAAAGACGAAGAAAAGCAAGAAAGCATTTGAGCAATCAAATATGACATACAAAACACTGTGTGTGTATTTATGCATAATTATACCTGTGTATTTTTACATATAAATTATGACTATTATATGATAGTCTGATTTATGTATGTGATTTATTTCACTTCCAGTGAATCAAATTAAAACTGATTCAGTTATTTGTTTGTGTGAAATCTGTATTTTTTCATACTAAGTGAAGTAATATTATAAATTATTTATTATTTTAAATGTATTTGTAAAATATATCTGGGTAAATATTGCAGAGAGACTGTGTCATCACCATCTGATAAGTTGTCAGACATCATTGTGCAGCATGTTTGTGGGGTTTTGTGTGATGCAGCAGCTGCAGTTATTTTGTTGCGCTGGTGTGAAACACATGGAGTCGTCTGTAATCAGTCGACATGAACATCAGTCCTGTTCCCACTGAATGACCTCTGAAACAGGAAAATAAAGCTCACATGATCCAAATACGCACCCGCCTTTTTGAATATTATTTTAGTTCAAGCACCCAGGATGTTTGTTATTAGTGGTGTTATTTTAGTTCAAGCACCCAGGATGTTTGTTATTAGTGGTGTTTAAGGACCAATCAGAACAGCTTTTCTGGAAGCTTTCTTGTATTTCCTGTACACTTTTGTGCTTTCAGTGCACTTTGAATTGACATGTCAAACAGGCTTGAGAACTGTTCCTGACTTGTCTAAATGTGTGATTGAGATTTTGGAGAACATTGATTGTTGCTGTCTCAGTTCTTCTCCATACCCAGAGGTTAACTTTGACAGATTGTCTCATGTATTTTTGGACCCGTAGCTTTTGAGTCGGAGTCTCTCTCTGGTGGCGTGAACAAGATGTTCTCCTTGCCAAGTCGTGTGTGTGTGTGTGTTTTTATTATAAAAGAAAGTCTTAATTTATTTTGCTTCCACAATTTTTATGGGTTCCAAAATGCCACACATTCATATTTAGTTAAATGTTTTATTATTGTATTGGTTTTTCAAACTCTCATAAGTCATACGTTTGTGTTTCAGGCCCATGATGAAATCTGTGAGCCGTAGCTGCCACAGCTAGTCAGATGATGCACCATGGCCAAACCGGGATCGGACCGAGATGGAGTCATGGTGGAGAAGACAGCGGGGAAGAAGGTGAGCAGAATTAATCCTCAACAGGTTTTAAGACGCATATAATGAGGACAAGAAAATGTACAGCTTGCTAGTAATTTTATTCTTTTGCTTTTAGTTTTTTTTTTGTAGATTTTTATAATTGAATATCGCACCATATTTAATTTTGGTGAATTGGACCAACTTGAAAGATCTTAAACTTATTTTTAGAGCATTGATGCTGTTATACAAACCGTTTATTATATTCAGATCAAGGCTTTGTGCATACGTAGTTACACAGAACTGCTAGTATGTTCTTTCATTTAATATCATATTAATGTCTCTTTCTATCTCTCAGAGTAAAGAGAAAATCTCTCCATTTGCCAAAACTCCGAAGCTGGATCGGAGTGAAATCCTGGGGAAAGAGGGAAAGTCAAAGTCTTCCATGAAACGGAAGCTCTCCTTCACCGTCAGTCCACCCCGGAACGAGGAGCGGGACTCCGACACGGGTCAGTCTAACATTCACACTGAAAGTTCTAGTAGCTTGTGTCTGTGCCTCACTGCCGCCCCCTCCTGGTCACGTTTAAGACCTATTTTTATTGGACAAGCTGTACTAGAGGGTTTTTTTCAAGAGTGTTGTGTAACGGTTAAGCCAGCCTCATCAAATACATGGGTCTCGTTCAAAAACACAATAGCTTCGACTCAAAAAGAAGCAGAAGATCATGAGGGAATAATCAAAAATATATCGTAATTATATTATTTTACATGGAGCCTAAAATCTCTTGTTTTAGTCTCAGTTCTGTTGTTAGAAGGCAAAATACATTAATACTGTTGATTATATAAGAAAAGACTACTTAGACAATATAAAAATGAATATTACTGCATTTAAGACTGAATAAAAATATAAGAATAGGCTGCTTAGAATATTAAAACAACATATAATCAAATAGGGCTGATGATACTGTGCGATAATATAAGTGTGTCAACCACTATGTGAGTGTTTATAATGCACTATATATTAGTGCTGTTTTCAGTGCATTATTTACATGTGAAAATGACAAAGAATGCAAAAATACAGAACAGGACGTTTCAGAATTTAGTCTGAACTATAAATTTTATCATTTTTAATTCAATAAATCAAACACTTTTTTTATAATTTTTTTGTCAGATTCATTTGAATAATCTGATATTTTGCTATCAAAATATTGTACCTATAATTTGTAAAATATATATTTTTTTAAAGTCCCCCTCTAGTCAAATATTTTATCCATTAAAACTTATCTTTGATCATCAAAATGACACATTTATGTTTTTTTTTTCTTGTGAAAAATAATTTTCTCATGCCTTTTAAAATAGCTTGAATGTAACTCTACACCCTTGCCTCATTTGCAATACGCAGAGCTATGAATATGCAAATTAGCCCCGCCTCCACTCACTCACACCAGCCAGCCAGCGTCTCCTGATCCACTGAAGCATGGCATACACTGATAAGGACTGATAAAACTGTTTTTACTAGCGGACAACTACAGTGAATACTGTAACATTTGTTAAAGTTACTTGACGAAGTTGTGTCCTAAAATGACTGAATGCAGCCGTTTGTGATTCCAATTCGTGCGTGTGAAGTACAGACGCCGATGCGGGAGAGGTGGGTCTGACCCTGGGCTACTTTTACACTGCTGCTGTGGGTTATAATGCAAGTTAGCTGTTCTAAATTCACATTAAACCACGGCTTAATGGGTTTTTTTTTGCTCTAATTAATTTTTGGTTTTGTGCTGGCATTGCTATATTTTGCATGCTAGTGGTAGTGATAGGAATCTATCCCTTGACGTGATTGGTTATTGAATTTTGTGACGTAGCAAACCGAGGGCTGTTTCAAACCGCGTTTCTGGGACAGCATTTGGGAAACTACAGTTTTAAGGAGAAAATACTCAGCAATGGTGTTGATTAATGGATTGGCACATGGTTTGTCTAAAAGCATATTAAAAACACCACATAGACAAATAAACAACATAAAAAAACTTGATTTTCACTACAGGGGGACTTTAAAAATAGGCATCGCAATATAGTTAATTAATATTTAAATTATTTTTGTTGGATAACTTAAAATAACTATATTGTCTTTGTGAAAATCTCAAAATATAAGATTTTTGTCATAACGCCTAGCCTAAAAACCTTGTTTTAGTACTAATATACTATTTACATATATTATATATTCAATATGTACTATTATATAATATTTATTAATATTTGAATTAGCTTTTATTCTTTATATTTTCAATTTTAATTTTAATTTTAGTTTTTATCATTTATTAGTTTTTGCTCTTTATAGATATTTCTATATAGCTTTAATTTTTGTTTTAGTTTAGTACTGCAACTTCAATTTATTTCAGTTAGTTTCTAATTTCACTTTGAAATTTGTTTAGTTTTCATTTAAGTAATGAAATAATATTTCTATTTTATTTCGGCTTTATTTCAGTTATGAAAACCTATTTTTAATAGTTTTAGTTAACATAAACAACATTAATATAAACAAACAAATATTGAAGTTTTTCAGAAGCTCTTTGTGAATATATAATTTTGTGGGCGTCCTACTGTTTTGATGGGATTTGGATGGATTTGGTTTTTTGATGACTTCTGTGGCTCTTAATATTCATCCTGGAGTCTTTGAATCCTGTGCTGTGATTTGTCATTTGAGTGAGGGGCGGAGCCTGTGGGTGTAATCAGTGCTCTGCTCTCCCGTCCACCCTTTTCCCCATCCACCTCTCGAACCCTGAACCCCCTTCCTTCCCTCCTCCTCTCGCCTCTCTGCTTCTGCACTGTAGATGACTCTGACCCCGGGCAGTCGAGCGATGCGTGGGGAGAAAGATTACTTCCTCCCTGCAGGATATACGCAGGTAACTGCCTCCGCTAAAGTCGCCAGCGGCCGCAAACGGTCCGAGACGCATCACGGGTTCATTTGTTTATCTGTCTCCACCTGAGCCTCCGTCCGTATCAGAGCACTGGCTGAAACGAATAGAATTTCCGTTAGAGTACACTAACCGCTGCCGCATGACCTTGTCTGTCTGCTAGGCTTTCTGCATCACTCTCAGAGAGACCGTCGACTTTTGGTTACATCATTTTGCGGGAATTTGATGTCTCGTGCATCTCTCTTTTCGTCGATTCGTTTCAAGGAAGCACACACACACTGACACTATCTTGGTTTCTCCGCTGCATTTGTTTTAATTGCATGCATTTCAGTAGCGTGCAAAGACTCGTGGGAACGGCGTTAGATGGGTAATGCATGTGTCTTGTCAGGCTGGAGAGTTTTCCTGTGCGTTTTTCACTTCTGCTGTTTGTTTAAAGGGGATAAATTGTATCAGACGTCGAAGTTTTCAGGAACTGAGATGCTTTGGTGCAAGAGGAGTGCTGTGCTCATGCGCTGTTCATCGTTTTTCTTGTTCGCTGCAGACAAAGATGGTCCGGATAAGAAGAAAGTTAAGAAGGAGTCGGGGGCTAAGAAGTCGACCCCTGTGAACATTTTGTTCGGCTACCCTTTATCAGAACGAAAGCAGATGGCACTTGTCATGCAGATGACGGCGAGAGACAACAGTCCAGGTAGGAAACGATGAACACACAACTTTTATTTATTTATTTTTTTCCCCTCACCTTTTGCTCTGTTTTTGTTTGTTCTGTACACTGAGGTAAGAGTTGTCACTGATATTTTCTTTAGCAGACCATCGGTATCTCTTAAATTTGATTTCTTCATGTTCAAAAGCCAATATTTACTCAAAAAAATATATTGAGTGTATATTTTAAAGGGGTCATATGATTCTATTTTAAAGATCATTATTTTGCGTATTTGGTGTTACAGAATATGTTGACATGCTTTAATGTTCAAAAAACACATTATTCAAATACTGTACATTTATTGTAGTTCCTCTATGCCCCGCCTCTCTCAAACGCGTTGTTTTCTACAAAGCCCCACCTTCCGACAAGCGCAATCTGCTCTGATTGGCCAACTGACACAGTGCATTGTGATTGGCTGAACACCACAAGCGTGCATCGGAAATGTAACGCCCCTTACCATAATCGTGAGCTTCAGCTTTCAAAGTAAATATAAAGACACTAAATAATGTCGTTAGATTTACCATCAGTTCAGGCCCGAAACGTGCGTGACCGACACAGTGATGATGCTCGTATGTATTTGCAGTACACAAGCCGCGGTTAATACAGCTGATGTGCTATGATTTCTGACGGGCTGTACACTCCGCTGTGACCCTGCCTGTGCCCCTCACACCCGCACACACACGACGCGTTACTCTACGTTGTGCAAAACTCCACGTTTGAACAGTCAATAGCAAATACTTAACCTAATAACAAAACATACTTACAGTCGTGATTCAGAAGCACCAGATTGTCATAGCAAAGTCAGAATTTACCTTTTTTTTTTTTTTTTTTTAGAAATAGCCTTTGTGCACAGCCAGCCTTGTACTCTCCTAGGTTCACGAAACTGTCGTCCATAAAATGCATTACACAAATGTTGTAAGTAATCTTAATGATTCCTAATTGCATCTACTTTCGGAAGGCCAAATAAACTGCTTTTGCGTCACACAGAATCACACAGCGTCTTCCTGACATGGCTGCATCAACACTACTGCGGTTACTGAAACCACGCCTTCTTTCTTTGCGTGCACATTTGGGCAGCATTACGCAAATATTTCCACATCGTGACGTAGACATGTGGGGGCGTGTTTTAATGAGGCATTTTAGCCCGGTCTGGATCAGGCTTCTCTTTTAGATAGATAGAATAAATCCCTTTGTAGCTTTGCAGATCTTATACATGTACAAACAGCTACACACTAAAGAAAAGGAAAACAAGTTTAATTTATTTTAAGTTTTCATCTGATATTTATATTTCATTCCTGCTTTTTCTCAATTATGAAAACAATTTTTAATAGTTTTAGTTGTAATAGCTTTATTTTATTAGATGCCAAGGCAACATTTCTAATTTAAGTTTTCATCTAATGTTTATATTTTATTTTAAGCTTTATTTCAATTAGTGAAATTTTTTTAAAGCATTTTTAGTCAATATTTATGTATTTTATTTAAGCCTTATTTCAATTAGTTTTAATGAATAGTCTTAGCTATGTCGGCGCTGATAGCACGCTGACATACAGCGCCGTTGCGCTACGGGTGTCCCGAGTTTGAAGCCCGACTCGAGGACCTTTCCCAATCCCGCCCCCTATCGCTCTCCCACTTCACTTCCTATCAGTTCTGATCTGTCCTATCGTAATAAAGGTAAAAATACCCCCCCAAAAAATCTTTCAAAAATAAATTAATAGTCTTTGGTAACTATATAATAACGCTGTCTCAAACCTGCAGTCACCAGTTTATTTATGATCTGTGAGTTATGATGTAATCTGTTTTATCAGAGCACTCACTTCCTTTTGTAGTAGATTGACAATTGAGATGAACTGTATGACCTTGACTTTCTGGTTAATCGGTTTGTAATCTCAGATTCCACACCGAGCCACCCCTCTCAATCTCCAGCGGTGCAGAAGAAGATCGCTAGCAGCTCGTCCTCACGACAGAAGGACAAAGTGAACAAACGGAACGAGAGAGGAGAGACACCCCTGCATATGGCCGCCATCAGAGGAGATGTCAAGCAGGTGAAGGAACTCATTGGGCTCGGAGCGGATGTGAACGTCAAAGATTTTGCAGGTGAGACTGTGTGTTTTATGCACATTTACAGGATCACATCACCTGATAACAAGCTGTCTGTATTTAATTGCATAAAACATGAAAATAAACTAATAATCTTATGTAATTTATTTACTTTGTAACAATTAAATGGTTATAAAATAATATAGTCATTGTTGGTATTGCTGCTTCTGTAAAACCATAAATTAATAAATGTAATATTTGGATATGATGGTGGCTACAATGATGATTTAGAGATGCACAAATGTTCCTCAAAAGCCTGATGATCATATTTGATACTCGTATTTGAGTTTTGAGCAAAGTTTTGATCATTTAGAGGCCTTAAAAATTGCATATCAAATATGATAGTCTTTATAGGGTTAAAAGTTTTCTATTTTTCCTTCCAGTTATAGAATCTCATGAGCTCATATTGGTTTGTCTTTTTGTTCAGGTTGGACGCCTCTCCATGAAGCTTGTAACCTTGGTTACTATGATGTGGCGAAGGTTCTGATTGGTGCAGGAGCGGAAGTGAACACGCAGGGATTGGACAATGACACTCCGCTTCATGACGCCTCCAGCAGCGGACACAAAGATGTGAGTTTTTACTTTAAATGATGACATTTACAGCTATTGACCTACAGTACATGGATTTTAAAAGCTGATACTGATCTGTCTGTTAATATAAAGAGTTTGACTGATTTTGTTTTTACTGATCCGAAATCATTTTAATCTAAAGGGTGAGCCTATGTGCTTTAACGTTCATTTTCTTTCTTTTTTTTTTATATATACATGTTAAAGCCTTTTGTTGTTTAAAAAAGCATACCGAAATGCAACTTAAGTTATTTATGTTTGTTGAGCGTGCGGCCGTGTGAATGTAGACCAGGTTTGTCCATGTTATTACTGTGTTCAAACTAATACAAATTAATTGCAACAAATAAAAGTAACACCTAACTTACGTAAAAATAAAATTAGGCATTAGGCATTAATGAGGCTGTAGAGCACACAGTTTTATTTATTTTTTTTAAACGTCAAAGCTGAGTCATTTATTGACTGATGATGAATATATTCTTAAAGTAGCCAATTATCTGTTGCAAGAACTTGTAGTAATTGTGAATCTTTCTGATCATCTAATTCACCTTTTTACATTGTCTCTGTTATGTTTTGACAAACCTTCATAGATTGTGAAGCTACTCTTGCGTCATGGAGGCGATGCCTTCCAGGCCAACAAGAGAGGGGAGAGACCGGTTGATGTTGCTGACTCTCAGGAGCTTGAGCAGTTACTCAAGGGAGAGATCCCACTCTCTGAAGCAGAAGAGAGCTCTTCAGGTACGGAGAAAGTTGGCAGCAGATTTACCAGTGCTGTTGCTTTTGGCATTTCTTTTGAACTTATTTTCCGGGTTAAATTCAAGCTCTGTCAACATTTGCGGCATGCTGTCAGACATGCTGAGCAATGTCTGATGCAGAGTCCAAGTCAAGTCAAATCTATTTCCTTAATACACTAGTCAACATTTGAAGTGGATCAAAACCTTTCATCAAAGTTGTCCTAAAACCTAAAACCAAAATGCATTCTTGTCTTAGGACAACTTTTAATTTTTTTGATCCACTTCAAATGTTGACTACTGTAGTTTTCTGCATTCTCTAAGTTAGGTGTTTTTTTGTTTTTTTTGTTTTTTTTAACCCTATAGCATGAAACATTTATTTTATATGCATTTTGCAGATGCTTTTAATCCCAGCGACTTGCATTGCATTTTTTCCCTTTTTCCATTCATAATTCCTTTGGAATTGAACCCATGACCTTGTTGTTGTTAGTACCATGCTTCTACCGTTTTAGCTACAAGAATTTCTCATATATTAATTTTAAAAGAATGAAATTAAAGTTTTGCTTGCATTTAAAGCTTGCATTTTTTTTTTTTTTTTCTGTAAATGCCCACTCAACAAGAAATTTGTCTTTGTGTCTGACTTAAAAGTCAAGACTTATCAAAACACTGTTGCAATATTTAGAGAATTGTTCTCTTTGTGGACCTAAAGAACTGAGTCTCAAGTAATTTTCTTTTGCATGCTGTTGATTACCTCACACAATAATTTCATATCTTTCACTTTATAAAGCACTTTATTTGATGAAAAAATTGATTGGTTGAGGCTTTGGAGTACATGGTACAAGTTCTGGTTATGTGTTACTTGCATTAATCTGTATTTAATCCCAGATATCTTTCATTTCTTTTCAATTTAATGTCATATCGTAATATTAATTCCTTTTTTCCATTATTTTGTATGCCACAGAATCAGAGGACCCACCTTCAGTAAATCCATCCAGTGTAGACGAGAACATGGAGTACTCCGATGCTGAAAAAGACTCTGACAGTAAATCGACCACAGTGAAGGCCTCATCATCCATGTCAGGGCTGGATGAATATGAATTTAAGGATGAGGAAGAGGAGGAGGATCTCAGTAAGGCACTTAATGACCGACACATCCTACGGCGAGAGCTACGGCAAAAGGAGAAGGAGGAGAAGGAGAGGAACCACTATGCTTCCAAACAAGGCAGCAAAAGCGACCAGTCGACGCCAACGTGCAAGTCTAAAAAAACAAAGGCGTCACGTATCTACTGCAGTTCAGATAGTTCAAGCGATGAAGCCGAGGTGCCAACAGAAAGAAGGAACTCTCCCACCAGGTCGGTCAGTGTGGATGGTCACAAAACGGATGGTAGATCGAAGAAAGAAAGCTTGACTCTCACGCCAGTGGAACAGAAAGAAAAAGGTAAACAGAAGAAAAAGAACAAGAGCCAAAGCAAAAACAAGGAGAACCAGGAAGTCCGAGAAGAAGGGAAGGAGAACAGCAAGTCCCTTCTGTTTTCCTCGGCCACTGTGTCCGACAATTCTGACAAGAGCGTCAGGGAAGAGGACTCGTTCAAAATGTCATTCAGTACAAAGGATGACACATCGGTCCACCTCTTTCACCTGTCTGTAGTCAAGTCTCCAAAGCTGAACCACAGCCAAACTGACAAGCAGACAACTCCATTGAAACAGGAAAACGCTAAGACTTGTGTTTCTATCGCTGATGGATCCTGTCCAGGGGACGGCGTCAAATACAACCACTACACGGAGTCTGACTTCTGCACGGAAGGTTCTAGCAGCAAGAGCTGCAAGCACAAGGAAAAGAGCAAACATCACCACAAAGAGCTTAACTTGGACGGAGATGATGGCAGTTGCAGTCCTTTCAAAGACAGTAGTCTAAGCAACAGTATGGACAGTTCTGAGGCTGTCTTCAGGAAGACTGACAAAGATGGGAAAGTTGTAAAAAAGCACAAGCTGAAACACAAGGAGAAGGAAAAGTATAGGAAAGAGTATGAGGCAGAGAGGAATCGCCACCGGCAAAAAGAGCCACGCAAGGACGGACATAGGAACATGGAGTTTGATCGGGAGTTTTGGAAGGAGAACTTCTTCAAAAGTGATGAAAATGAAGAACTCACAGGCAAATGTGAGATGCCCGCTGGTGGATCTCCTCCGAAATCCTCAGACTCATCTCCTGTTAAAGAGGAAAGAGGGGCGTCAAAAGACAAACATTTAAGCAGCAATAAGGACAGAAGGCCAAAAGAGGAACGAGAAAAGGACAAGTCTATTAAAAAAGAGAAAAAAGAGGTGCCCCTTAAAGAGGAGCGGGGAAAGGATGGAAAAGGAGATGAAGTTGATGAACGGAGTGAGGGTCTTGGCCTTGGCCGAGTTCCTGACAGCTCACTGCACAGTTCAGGAGTGAAAGAAGAAGTAGATGATAAACCAGTCACTGGCAGTTCAGCTGACCAAGATCAACTGGAGTCTCCAGAGAAGACCTCTCGAGAGAAAAATGATAAGCGACCACCAACAAAGGATCGGGAGTCTGAAAAGTCTGATAAGAAACACGCAGATAAAGATAAGAAAGTAAAATCTGAGCATTTAGCTGACAAGACTGAACCTCACAACTCTACAGATCGATGGAAAGAAAAGGAGAAATTAACAAATATTTCACATTCACCCAATGATAAGAGCCATAAAGAGGGTGACAAGCTCAAAGCAATGTCTTTAATGAAAAAGCATGAAGAGAACAAGAAGAATAAGGACAAGCTTGACAAAAGAGCTGAGAAAGAGCACTCTGGTGACCACAGAGACAAAGATAAAACGAGTTCTGAAAAGAAAGGCAAAGCCCCTGAGAAAACCACTGATCATGGAAAATCTGACCGCAGTAAAGAAAAAGAACGGGACAAAGATTCTGACAAGAGGAAAAAAGAGAAATCAAAAGAGACCACCCCCTCTTCCTCCTCCTACTCCAATCTAAAGTTGTTATTGGAAGAGAAGAAAGGCCATGTTTGTGAGAATAACAAGGTTGTTTCGTCTAAGTCAAAAGAAGAGGCAACCAAGCCTCCAGAGAAAGACCGGGATAGAAGAGAGCGGGACCGAGAGTCTGAAAGGCATCGAGACCGTGAGCGGGACCGACACAAGGAAAAGGACAAAGATCGATCCCAGCTGAACAGGGATGGCAAAATTAGCAAGCCGAAACCAAGCGAAGTGGACTCCAAATCTAAGGTTGCGCCTACTCTAAAGGATACTCGTCCCAAAGAAAAGAGGTTGGTGAACGACGACCTCATGAAGACCAGCTTTGAACGCATGCTCAGTCTCAAGGACCAGGAAATTGAACAGTGGCACAGGAAGCACCTGGAGAAAATCAAGCAAAAGGAACGTGAGCGGCTAAAGCAGCGTCCAGGAATTGACCCTGGGAAACAGAAAAGCAAGGAAAAAACTAAAACATCCTCCTCGTCCAGTGAGCCTTGTCTAACCAAGGAACTGACTCGGTCAAAGAGCTCAGAAGCACCAGATGGGCACCGTGAGAAAGTCTTAAAAGATGCCACCAGTGGAAGAACGCTCTCGCTGGATACAAAAACCCTCGGGAAGAATGGGCCAGTCATAGAAAATAATCTCAGTCCATCTCCAAGACCAGAGAGTGAAAAATCTGGCATTATGTCAAGATCAGTATCCATGATCTCTGTGGCAAGTTCAGAAGATTCCTGTCATGCAACCATACTGACACCTAGACCAACTGAATATGATTCTGACATGAACATGGACGCTTCAGATTCCCTGCCACCTTTCCAGCAGTCTTCCCTCGTTGTACAGTCCTCCAGATCACCTAATGTTCATGATAAAGATACCAGCAGTCTTCCCGAAGCGGCTCTCTGCAATAGAACACCATTATCAAGTAGACATGCGTCCCCATGCTTAAGGGCTATTCTGGATGAAGAAGCCAAGGTGCCACCAGCTGAAACTAGACTGACAGAAGAGTCTCAGATAATCAGTATTGCGTCACAGCCAAGCAGTGAGCAAGCTGCGGTTCTTACAACCGAGATTAGCTTGCTACCTGTGCAGGAGAATAGGAGCAGTCAAAGTCTTACTAGTGCTCTTCCAGAAAGCGAAAATCTGACTAGCAATGAAGGTGAAGGCGTCACTCCTGTTTCTCAAGTTCAGCCTTCATCACACTTGCGAGAGTCTTGTGCTAAAAACCTAAGTAGCCTCACACAGGCTAACAGTGTGTTTCAGACCCATTTGCAAGAGCAGAGCAGTTCTTGCAACACTAGTAGTCAAGTAGAGCATGCAAGTCTTGGTCAGCTTGATGTCCCTGGTGCCGGAATGACGGAGGGATCAAACAAGGAGTCATCACTAGTTGTTACATCACAAGTTGCATCATTTCAGTCTTCTCACACACAAAATTCATCTGACACCAGTGCACCTTTGAATTCTAGTAGCCAGCAGTGGGAAACTGGCCCTGTTTCCAATTGCGAACAGACATTGACCGCAGACTCGAGGCCAGAGCAAAGAGAGAAACCCTTGGTTGTTTCTGAGAACAAAGTGGAAAAGAGTGGGGAAAACGTCAGCAAAACAGATTGCACTCCAAGTACATCTATTGGTTCATGTAGACCAAGCTCTGAAGAAACTACTAAACCACTGCTGAAAACAACCAGTGTCCAAGAGGATTCAGAAAAGGGTGATGCAAGAGTGCAAGATGAAAGTACCTCAAGCTTCTCCAGTGAGCCATTGGTTACAGTTGATGCTCAACCAGAGAAACACGAGCAAGGCATTCATGCAGCTTCAGCCACAACTGTGTCTCGCTGTGCCAGTCCAGAAAGGATCCCTGAGGAGCCCATGGAGGTGTCTGAAGATGTTTTGGACAAGAACCGAATCTCAGAAACGGATGGGGCAAAAGTCTTCTCCTCAGATGAAGGTGCAACAACTCAAGCCTTGTCTGAAAGCAAAGCTGACATAGAGGCATCAGACCAGCTTTCTATTGAGGAGAAGCCTATGAAATCAGACCTTCAGGATAATGAAGAACAGGGTCAAAGCAGTGCTGCTGTTCAACCTGATTATCAAGCAGAGCCTCCCAGTGGTGCAACCTCAGGAAGTTCCTCCCCGATGTCAGTCGCGGAGAGAGATTCCGATTCATCTGGGGCCAGAGCCAAAGTCCGACTCCTTGAAGAAGAAGCTGATATTCAGGTGACCCATCCAAGGAAAAGAAAGATGCCTAGGGTTTCTCCACCGGCCCAAGTGAACCTTACAGCTCAGCAGGTCAAAGAAAAGACGCAACAGTCTTTAGCTGCAATTGTAGATGCACTTAAGCTTGAAGAGATCCAGCCTTACCAGACTGAGAGAGCAAACCCTTATTATGAATACTTACACATTCGCAAGAAGATCGAGGAGAAGAGGAAAGTACTTTGTAGTGTCATTCCTCAAGCACCTCAGTACTACGATGAATATGTGACATTCAATGGGTCCTATCTGCTGGATGGAAACCCTCTCAGCAAGCTCTGCATCCCAACGGTATGCTTCCATTCTGTGAAAGTAACGATTGCAATTAAGTTTTGCCGATGTCTAAAAAATAAAATGTTAAAGTCTTGCCAATTTGTTTGCATTTGTAGATAACGCCACCTCCCTCACTACCTGAACCACTGAAGGAGATGTTCAAACAGCAAGAGGTGGTACGGATGAAGCTAAGACTGCAGCACAGCATCGAAAGGGTAAATGGAATTTATTGAACATCAATCTCTAGATCAGTGTTTCCCAAACTGAGGGCCACGGACCCCTAGGGGATGCATGATGGAACTGCAGGGGATTTATGAGAAAATGTGTAAATAATAAAATATTATTAATTTTTTAAATATTGAAAATTAAAAGTTTAATAAAAATGAAAGGGTTAAATATAATGATGATAGTAATTATCATAATTTTACATATAAAATGTTATTAGAATTATTGTTCATAATATTTAGGTTTAGTAATCTCTTTTACAGATATAGTTACTTAATGGAAACAAATTATGTTATTATGTAGAAACAAATGTTTCAAAATTGTCAACTTTTGAGCTTGCTTAATTCTTAATGATGTTTAAAAGCATCTCAGTTCATTTGCAGAAACGGAAATCATTTTGTTTTAGGTTATTTATTTATTTGATTTTATTAGCTTTAGCTTGCTGCTTTTTGGTTGCAATAAAGATGGCTTGAAATGACTGAGGCATTTGCTCTTCCAGGAAAAGCTGATTGTATCCAATGAGCAGGAGGTTTTGAGAGTTCATTACCGTGCTGCAAGAACACTAGCCAATCAGACGCTTCCATTCAGTGCCTGCACAGTCCTATTGGATGCTGAAGTATACAACATGCCCCAGGACGTCCAGGTAAGTGGCCACATTATTAGGACATTATTTTAAATTAAAACAAGCATACTTTTAAACTCAAGTAAACACAGCAACTTTCACTTGATGTACAGGTGCATCTCAATAAATTAGAATGTCGTGGAAAAGTTAACTTATTTCAGTAATTCAACTCAAATTGTGAAACTCGTGTATTAAATAAACTACTTCAGTCTGTGTGCATTGAATTTAAGTCTTTGGTTCTTTTAATTGTGATGATTTTGGCTCACATTTAACAAAAACCTCTCAACATCTCAACAAATTAGAATACTTCATAAGACCAATAAAAAAAAACATTTTTAGTGAATTGTTGGCCTTCTGGAAAGTATGTTCATTTACTGAATATGTACTCAATACTTGGTAGGGGCTCCTTTTGCTTTAATTACTGCCTCAATTTGGCGTGGCATGGAGGTGATCAGTTTGTGGCACTGCTGAGGTGGTATGGAAGCCCAGGTTTCTTTGACAGTGGCCTTCACATTGCCACAGCCATATCACCCTGCACCCCAAAACTGGTTGCCCACTGAAGCTAAGCAGGGCTGAGCCTGGTCAGTACCTGGATGGGAGACCTCCTGAGAAAACTAGGTTGCTGCTGGAAGAGGTGTTAGTGAAGCAGGGGGTGCTCACCCTGAGGTCTGTGTGGGTCCTAACGCCCCAGTGACGGGGACACTATACTGTAAAAAAGCACCGTCTTTCGGATGAGACGTTAAACCGAGGTCCTGACTCTATGTGGTCATTAAAAATCCCATGACACTCATCGTAAAGAGTAGGGGTGTAACCCCGGTGTCCTGGCCAGATTCCCTCCACTGGCCCTTGTCAATTATGGCCTCCTAATAATCCCCGTCCACTTGATTGGCTCTATCTCTCTCTCCTCTCCACCTGTAGCTGGTGTGTGGTGAGCGCACTGGCGCCGTTGTCCTGTGGCTGCCTTCGCATCATCCAAGTGGATGCTGCACACTGGTGGTGGTTGAGGAGACCCCCCCATATGATTGTAAAGTGCTTTGGGTGTACAGCAATACACAATAAAGCGCTATATAAATGCCTCATTCATTCATTCAGCTCATCTGCATTTTTTGGTCTCTTGTTTCTCATTTTCCTCTTAACAATACCCCATAGATTCTCTATGGTGTTCAGGCCTGGTGAGTTTGCTGGCCAGTCAAGCACACCAACACCATGGTCATTTAACCAACTTTTGGTGCTTTTGGCAGTGTGGGCAGGTGCCAAATCCTGCTGGAAAATTAAATCAGCGTCTTTAAAAAGCTGGTCAGCAGAAGGAAGCATGAAGTGCTCCAAAATTTCTTGGTAAACGGGTTCAGTGACTTTGGTTTTCAAAAAACACAATGGACCAACACCAGCAGATTGCTGATCATCACAGACTGTGGAAACTTAACACTGGACTTCAAGCACCCCTTCCTCCAGACTCTAGGACCTTGGTTTCCTAATGAAATACAAAACTTGCTCTCACCTGAAAAGAGGACTTTGGAACACTGGGCAACAGTCCAGTTCTTCTTCTCCTTAGCCCAGGTAAGACGCCTCTGACGTTGTCTGTGGTTCAGGAGTGGCTTAACAAGAGGAATACAACAACTGTAGCCAAATTCCTTGACACGTCTGTGTGTGGCGGCTCTTGATGCCTTGACCTCAGCCTCAGTCCATTCCTTGTGAAGTTCACCCAAATTCTTGAATCGATTTTGCTTGACAATCCTCATAAGGCTGCGGTTCTCTCGGTTGGTTGTGCATCTTTTTCTTCCACACTTTTTCCTTCCACTCAACTTTCTGTTAACATGCTTGGATACAGCACTCTGTTAACAGCCAGCTTCTTTGGCAATGAATGTTTGTGGCTTACCCTCCTTGTGAAGGGTGTCAATGATTGTCTTCTGGACAACTGTCAGATCAGCAGTCTTCCCCATGATCGTGTAGCCTAGTGAACCAAACTGAGAGACCATTTTGAAGGCTCAGGAAACCTTTGCAGGTGTTTTGAGTTGATTAGCTGATTGGCATGTCACCATATTCTAATTTGTTGAGATAGTGAATTGGTGGGTTTTTGTTAAATGTGAGCCAAAATCATCACAATTAAAAGAACCAAAGACTTGAACTACTTCAGTCTGTGTGCATTGAATTTATTTAATACACGAGTTTCACAAACTTTTCCATGACATTCTAATTTATTGAGATGCACCTGTATGTAAGAATACAACAAATTTAAATCGAAAGGCTCCATTATTTTAACAGTGATCTCTCAACCAGAGTAATGAATCTAAATTATTTTCTGTCAATGGAGCTTAAATTGTTTTGAATAAGGAACATTCATTAATACCTCAGAAAAATAATTTTGCAACATGGTTCTTCATTACTAATCTTTTTTTTTTTTTTCTTTTTTTTCAGAGTGACGATGGGAAGACCTCTGTTAGAGATCGTTTCAATGCGAGGCAATTTATGTCTTGGCTTCAGGATGTAGATGACAAGTTTGACAAGTTGAAGGTACAAAAGCAAATAGAAATGGAAAATGAAATGCAACAAACTACTAGCATGTACATTCATGAAATGTCATGGTACATTCGTCCCAAAAAGTATTTGGACACATTAGCCACACTTAAAAATACATACAATTATAGAAACAGATCAGGGTTTCTACTGGTTTTATGAAGGTAAAATTATGTCCTTTTTTAAGACCAGGTAAAGAAAATGTAAGTAAAATATTTAATGAAATATGGTTAATATGTTTTCTACATGTCTGTAAATGTAAATGTCTTATATTAGCAACACTTCAAAGTTTGAAAATACAACTTCCAACAGACCTCTATTACATTAAAATGTATTTTTCAAAACCAATAAATAAATAAATAAAAACTAGTTTAAGCTTAGCTTTAGCTCCTAAGCACTAGAACAGTGCTTCCCAAACCTGTCCTGGAGGACTCCCTGCCCTGCACATTTTGTATGTCTCCCTAATCAGACACACCCAATTTAGTTCTTGCAGTCTCTACTAATGAGCTGATGAGTGGAATCAGGTGTGTTAGATAAGGGAGACATACAAAAGGTGCAGGGCCGGGGGGCCTCCGGGACTGGTTTGGGAAGCACTGCACTAGAATATGGAAATACTTTTTACTGTACCTAACGATCACACTGAAGTCGATATTTTCGTCTTGTTTTCTAGTTCAAATGTCTAAAATTTCTTATAGATGTATTTACTTGATAAGCAAAATGACAAAATAAGAAGTCCTGTTTTCTGAGAAACTAATACAAAGCAGTGAGTCTATGATTAAAGTAAGAGCAAATATCTGCCAGTGGTCACAGAAAAAAACAACGGTAACACTTTATTTTAAGGTGTCCATAATACAGAGTAATTACCAAGTTAAGTACCTAGTAGTAGCCATTGTACTTGCATGAAACAAAATGTACTTACCATGTAACTGAGTTATGGAACAGCCTGTAATTACAGTTTGTAATTATGTAGACGTAATAGGCAGCTACTGTTACACATATGTAACAGACCGAGTCTGTTACACAACTACTTATGTAACCAAAAGATTGTTACATATGTGTTGCAGACTTTATACGACGTAATTATAAATGTAAGTACACAGACATAAGCTACAGTGTATCAAGATTGTACTTTAGTGTACAAATGGCTGTGTAACAGACTCAGTCTGTTACATATGTGTAACAGTAGCTGCCTATTACATCTATATAATTACAAACTGTAATTACAGTCTGTTCCATAACTTAGTTACACGGTAAGTACATTGTTTCATGCAAGTACAACGGCTACTACTATGTACTTAATTAGGTAATTACTCTGTATTATGACACCTTAAAATAAAGTGTTACCAAAACAACTTAAAGGGGAAACAATTTTCATATACTACTGACAGATATCTGTTCTTGTTTTAAGCATTAACTCACTTAATATTCACTTAAATTTCTTCATATGCTCAATTTGCATCTCAAGTAAATGTATCTGGATTTAAGGATGTTTAGATATTTGTATTGGAAAGCAAAACAATTTTTTTTTATTATTAGTAGTAGTAGTATTTTGAAATGCATATCACATTTAATGTCATCAGTTTTTTTTTTTTTTTTAAGATTTAACACTTTTAAGACACAATTTAAAACTTATTTTTGTGGAAGGGTAAATTAAGACTTTAAAGACCTTTTTTAAGACCTGCAGAACCCTAGTCAGATAATGAAATCTCAAATAAATTAGATTTTATTTGAAATAAAGATAGGTACTGCAATATTATCAGCTCACATGCCGCTTTGATATTTTGCTGTCTAATGCAATAAAATGCATACATAAGTGTGACTTAAGTGAACTTCAGTACCTATTTGACTGACTTGAATCTCTGCTTTCCACAGACTTGTCTCTTGATGCGTCAGCAGCATGAAGCAGCAGCGTTAAACGCCGTTCAGCGTCTGGAGTGGCAGCTGAAGCTGCAGGAGTTGGATCCCGCCACTTACAAGTCTACCAGCATTTTCGAGATTCCCGAATTCTACATCCCCCTCGTGGAGGTCAACGATGACTTCGACTTGACGCCGATATGACCCGCCGATGAGATAGAGAGACGACGATTTAGTAGCTGTCGGACCACGAGCGTAGGACGAAAACACAAAGCATCTGACTTGGAGGTGTGCGTGCGTATGTATGTTGTGTGTTTGTGTGTCACGGTGCACATGTCGTTGACCGGACGCTTTCTAATAAAAGTTGTAAAAAGAAAAAGCGCTGCACTTCCAGGCTAGCTGTCATCACCGGTTCAGTCTGTTCGCTGTTCTAGTTCTGGTTCCCGGTCCAAACGCACTTCACCATATGGGCGCCAGATCGGCTCTGATAGACTGCAGGCCTAATCTAAAACGCACTTAACCCTGAGGTCCACCATCCGGAACGGTAGACCACGGGTCGACAGAAGAGCATCGGAAAAAAACAGCCTCCGGAGGGTGAAGACCACCATCGGAAAGCGTGCGAGAGAGGTTTTCCTCCTCCGTTAAGAAAGAGATCTCAATCCAACATGTTTCTACAGTGAGTGTTCATAGATTATGTATAGATTGTGCTCCTCATTTTTTAACTTATTTTATACATACTGATTGTGCATTTGTAAATAGCCATGTAATTATTGTTTTTAACTTGTAAAAAATGAAAGAAAACTGAGAGGACGGAAAAGTTTAAGTAATAAATATTTTGATTGTAAACTTTGTTTTGTCTAATGTTTAATGGACCAAAGTTGTTTTTACATTGAAGTTCTTTGTTGTTGTTGTTGTTGTTATTGATGTTCGCTTAACTCTTTAAGCATGTGTTTTGAATTTTTTTTTTTTTTTTTTTTTTTTAATTCCTCTTTTATCCCTTTGACATTCATCAAAGCTGATGTTTTTGACTTGTGATTTCTATAATGTGCATGCTTTCGCAGGTTCGTCCCTTTCTGACAAGTTGTACCGTGGTGAGGTTTACTGAAGTGGTCCTGGTTCTTTTCTGCCATTGTTGTGTCTGTTAGTAACATCCACTTCTTGTGTGTTGTCCCTTGTGTCTTGCGCACATTTAAAAAAAAAAAAAAAGAAAGAAAAAGTTTGTTGTGGTTTCTCAATAGGAAAAAAAATACCCTTACTTTTACAGTTTTAATGTGAGATCACAACAAATCCTATTTTTTACAACGTAATGCCTTTTGAACGATGGTTCTAAAAATGTCTATTTTAATATTTACTTGTTACATGAGGATGTACATATTTGTAATATATAATTGAATAAATTTTATTGGTTGTGAAATCAAAAACTATTTTTTGCTCTGCTTTTTTGGATTCCCTGAGTCATGGGCATGGAAACATTAGTCTTTAAATCTTAAAATTCATGGAATTTTCTAGTGAATATTAATGTTTCTACTCTTATTCTCAGTTGAAACCCTCAAAAATCAGGAATTTTTGGACACATTCATTCATATGCAACTTTTTGGATACAGATGTTGTTTTGTCCAGCAGATGGCAGAGTGAAGGGATTACACAATATTAATCAACATCAAAACTATCCTTAAAACTAATTTAGTTCAGCCTTTATCTGTGTGAATATTGCATCGTTTTTGAACTATAAAACATTATAATTATATTATTTATAAAATACTAATATTGATAATTATGTTTCTTAAATTTTGTTCTTATAATAATAACAAATATTATTATTAGTTGAAAAATATACATATATTAAGTTATACATTAAATTGTATTCTTATAATAACAAATATTATTATTAATTGAAAATATATAAATTTATACTGTATACATATATTAACATTTAATAATAATAAAAGTAATAATAATACTAATTATGATTATTAAATTGAATAATAAAAATTATTTAGAATTTGTATTTTTAAAATTACGTTCATATATACATACCGACATATATGTATATTCTAATTTAATATGCTTATAAATAATAATAATTATTATTATTGGATAGTTAATAGTGATTGAACCAACAAACTTTCAGTTAGCAGTCCAAATGTTTATCTACTATTATGCTTGTGATTTTGTTGAGACCTCATGAAACTTTTAATAATTGACTTACAAATGAGAAAAAAGCCCAGCAGTTTATCATAAGGGCCAACAACATTAGCAATAGAGAGTAATCCCACACTTGCCTGTGCGGTTAGTGTGCCTTTAAGAGCGCGTTTCATTCCGCTGAGATCCAAGAGATCAGGCGGCAGATGTGACACAGAAGGGTTTCTTCCTCTAGGGGGCGCTTGGAGGCTCAAAAAGCAGGTTTTTCCATCGAGCTGCTTTCAAATATCCGACGTTTTTGACTTATTGGAGACTTTAAGTAATCCTTTCAGTCCGCCGGATAATGCAAGCTATTTTGAATCGTGGATACGTAAATCTGCACAGGCGACTGTGATTGGCTGAAACCCACCAGCGCTGTGAAAAGTAATGGTTATTATGTGACTTCGTTTGTGCGCTTCTTCCGGTTTTAGCAGCGCTCTGAACAATAATTGACGCGTGATACTAACACTGGGAGACTTTAAGAGACATAAAATGCATAGCGAAGAGTTGAAACAAGATTTATTGTGTACACCCAACTCATCAGAAACAACATCCGGGCCAATAAGCCACGCCCCCTCGAGGACCCGTATTTTATAATAATTGCCGCTCTACTCACTTCTTCCATTTCTATGAATCAAAGCCGCTCATGTTTCTATTCAGAGTAAAAGGAGCCAAGACAAGAGATCCGCATGAGAGAAAGTCAAAAACCAAAGGAAAGTGTTGAGAACGCTTCAAAGTGATACAGTAAGTACACTTATATTATTTGCCAAATACATGTAAAGATGTGACGTATGCCAGATCTGTGACGTGATAATCCTTAGTGTTTTTGCGTCATGTTTGCGGTAATAGAGAAACTCCAGCGCGTTTGGACGTCAGTGCGTTTTTGTGCCTGTATTATTCAGAAAATGAGTCTTTGTGGCGCTTATGCAGAGCTTTTCTTTGTTTTTGAGAACGTTCAACATGCCACTGAAAAGTTTCCCAGTGTTCTGCATTCCAAATCTGTATTTCATTTGCTTGAATGTGACGTAGCTGGATTATATTGTCTGAGTTTGGTTTAAAAACAAAAACAAAACTAGGAAATTATGCATAATTATGCATAAAGTGCTAAATCCTGTTTTTAATACACACACACACACACACACACACTAAAATAAAAATACTTTTTTTTCATTCTCATGAATTCCATTGTGTACCAAGAATGCAGTCATTTTATTTAGTAATTTTTATTTATTGAATAAATTTTATTAAGTCCAAATCTATGTTTAATTTGCCTGAATGTGACATAACTGTATATTTTCCAAGTTTGCTTTTTTTTTTTTTTTTTTGCATGGTATTTGTTTTGCAAAATACCCTTTTTTATTAGTGTGCATAGATATAGATACACTGTAAAAAGTGATAAGTTTACTTAACTTAAATAAATTGAAGAAACCCCATTGCCTTAAAATTATTAAGTAAATAATAATTTTAAAAAAATAATTTAAGGGAATTGTCAAGTTCACTTAACTTTTTTTTATTTTTTATTATTTACTTAATTTTAAGGCAATGGGGTTTCCTCAGTTTTTTTTTAAGTTAAGTCAACATCACTTTTTACAGTGTATATACTTTTATACATTTCAATGCACATCGTCTGATCTGGTAATAGTTGGTCTGTGTTGAACGCAGGTGTGTGGAGTTTGGGTCAGGATGCGGCCGGCTCTGTTCCTCTGTCCCGTCCTGATCTCTCTGTTATTCCTTCTGTCTGGACTGACCCTCATCAGTGGCTGTAACAAAGCTCTGTGTGCCAGCGACGTCAGCAAATGTCTTCTACAGGTAAAACTGATGCTTATTTATCACACCGGCTCAGTCCCTAATGTTTCCTCTCCTCTAGGATTTTAATTTTTAATTGCACTTTTCATCTTTATCAACCTTTTAATAATAGACATTCAAGTCATGGAAAATATTTCTGTAGAAAATTTCATAAATATTTCTGTAGTGAATGCATTTTATTTTTTTTTAATGTTAGCGCTGCTCTAAAATATTTCAGCAGATATAAATTGTGTCTTGAGAGTATAAAATCTGTAAATCATGATAAAACGTCAGTATTTAATAATGATTGCCTGGGAAAGTATGGTAAATGGACTGGTCAGAAGGTGTAGGAGCTCCAGCAGGTGTTTCATGCTGTGATACGGTTTGAGTTTATATTTATACTAGAAGGAAATCTAATCATCATTAACAAAGATTCATTGTTTTAGGGTTAGGACTAGGCAAAATTCCTTTTTGGTAGCTCAAGCTGGACGTGTGGAATACTGAAAAATGTTTGAAAACATTCCCAGAATGAAACAGAATGAAACATTCCTGAGTGAAACAGGAGAACGATGCATCTCTTTCCCTCATGGGATCAGAACACACACACTTTTTTCAGGTTCCTGAGAGCAGAACGTCATAATATTGTGCTGAAGTTCCAGTTAGAAGCTCTTTCTTCATGTCACCTGAGTGATGTCTTGATGTTCTTCTGTCGGTTGTGCTCTCCACCGCAGAAGCGCTGTGTTTGAGAGTGACTGGGTGTTGCTCATGTTATACTGGATCACTTTTTCCCTGGAGCGTAACGACGGCTCTACGCTGTGTGTGCGTTTCATGTATGCTATTTTTGTGGCACTTTCTGTTGTGCATTTGGCTCAGTGTTGATTTTAAATTTTAAATTTAGATGTATGCTTATACAAAAGTATACTTGGGAAGGTTTTATTTATTTTATTTATAAGGTTTTAGTTATTTATTTTATTTTTAAATTCTGTTTTCCTAAATAATTTCTTTCTTTCTTTTTTTCTTTGGTTTTTATTTCTCTCTCTGTCTCTGCTGTGATTGGATCTGAGTGTGTTTACTCTGGTCTGTGTGTCCCGGTGAGACTGGGAGAGGAAGGGACACAGAGACAGACAGTCGGGGGACGCGAGATGTCTGTCTGGGGAATAAACACAGAGGTTGATGATGTTACACGAGTAAACAGCCCGATGCATGCTCAAGCACCGACGAGAGACGAACGAGAGCAGATGAGGAAAACCTGCTGACAGCAACAAAACATAGATTTTTATTTTCTGAAGACCATAGGATGCTGTGCGTTTGGTTTGTTAGGAAGTTTCTAGTATGTTCTGAGTGGTTGCCAGGGCATTGCTACAGTGTTTTAGGTGGTTGCTAGGTCATTTCTAGGGTGTTCTGATGGTGAAAAATAGTATAACTTTTATTTTTTTCATGTCATTCAATATAAATTTTTTATCTCAGTATTCATTTCATACCATTAATGGGGAAGGAAATGCATTCCATATGTTTGTTAGAGCTCAAGTTATTGTTAAGTAAAACTAATTTGTTAACTGAAATAAAGCTGAAATAAAATATAACATAAATATTAGATGAAAAACTAATTAATAGAAATTTGGAAAATGTCATTATTATAGTATTAAAGTGATTAAAACTAAAAATGAAATAACATTAAATGAAAGCTAAATAGAAATATTTACAAAATTTCATTATGAAAGAACTTTACAAAATTACTAAAATTAATATGAACATTTAAAATATAAAAATAAAAGCTAATTTAATATTAATAAATACTATGATTATTAATTCATAATCTAATATTAATAAATACTATAATATTATACAAATAAAACTAAAATAACTGAATGTTAACAAATAATACTCTACACAGGGCCAAGTTTTGCATTTTCATTTAATTTTTCTGTATCAAAAATCTAATGAAATGAGACCATAACACTTTTAATCAAACAATTTGATCAATATTAAAATGTAAGTAAATAAAAATATAACAATTAATTTACAACAAATGCATTTCCATTTTTTTGGTCAAATAAGGTTTTGTATAAGTTAAAACATGGATGAAACTTGATGAATCTTGGTTGTATGATATTACTTTAAAAGAAAAATCAATGTCATGTTTTAATAAACTCTATTAATGTTATTATTATTAGTTTTAGAAGTACATTTTACTATAAAATATCAATGTATTTGTCGTAAATGTGTCTGATCATCTAGAGGATAAATATTGAAAATTACTCAAAAGTTGCTAGGACATTTGCAGGTTGCTGGTGTGTTTTGGAACGTTGCTATGGTGTTGCTAGGTGGTTAGTTGGTTGTTATGCGTGTTGCTTGTGTTGGTGGTTTGAAATTTGATGAAAGTTCCTGTGAATGTGCGTGTGTGTGCGTGCGTGCGTGCGTGTGTGTGTGTGTGCGTGCGTGCGTGTGTGTGTGTGTGCGTGTGCGTGTGCGTGTGTGTGTGTGTGTGTGTGTGTGTGTAGTTACTGTAAGCTGTGGCTGTCAGTCGTGTCTCTAGGTGGGGCAGCTGAGGTTGTTTTAGTCACACATGAATGCTTTATGGGGCAAGGCAGCACACGTTCGGCCGCTCAGAGCACTTTCACACTCATGCAGCACACACACACACACACACACACACACACACACACTTTCTCCTGCTCTCTGTTCTGCTGTCTCACTCGCAGGTCATAGCAAAATAACAGTTAGTTAGAGGTTCATGTAGCTTTTCGTCCAGAAGTACATTAAAAGAACAGTGAATGAAAGTGAACGTCGGCATCAGTGTGACAGGTTGAGCTCTGAAGAGGAAGTGAGGGCACACAGGAACCACCAGGTGTTCACGGCCCCTGTCCGGACCCCAAAACTGACCTTCATTTAGAGGAATGTTCTCTCTTAGTTTCAGTTTAGTGTGCTTTATTGTCATGACAAACACTGTTCATTAGCATCACTGAGGCATTAAATGAGCTCAAAATAGGTCAGCATGAAGCATTTTAATTCTGTTATGTGTCATATTTCAGAGTAAAACTGTAAAAAAATAAAAATAAAAAAATAATTCAAATTGCATTGAAAAAATACAACAATTAAAGTCAATATGTTCCAACCAAACAGGAAAAATAGATTTAGATGGAACATTTAGAGTAAAGATTACAATACATTTTTATTTATTTATTTATTTACTTACTTACTTGTAATTAAATTAACTGTGAGAACTGATATCAGTTGGATCATCATTAAACCTTTTCTTCTGTAATGTGTCGTATTTGCAAGTAAATCTGTAAAAAAGAAATTATATAAAAAGAAAAAAAGAAAAAAAAACTGAACAGAAAATGGATTCAGAGGTTGAGCATTTGGATGAAAAAAATGCTATTTAATATGTTAACATATTAAAAACATTGAAAAAAAAAATGTGTGTATTTAACCAAGAATGTAGTAATTTTATTTATTAAGGGACTAGAAATGTAATAAATTAAGTGTTAGAACTGATATCAGTTGGATCACAATTAACCATTTAATTTTTAAATTTTGCACGCACTATCAGACATTATAGTCGCAGTGAAGCTTCATTTCACAGCTGGGCAGAATCATCTGTTTTTCAGATGAAAGCGTGGATTGTTTGCAGGTACAGCAGGAGTTTGTGAGGCTGTATTTGGACAGGTTGTGCTTCAGTGTCTTGAACTAAAGTAAACTGAGCTTTTATGGCTTTTATGTAGTTTGGCTCAATGATTCTTTTAAGGAATGCATGAAAATCGCACACGCAATTCCCCAAACTAAAGAGCACTGGGCAGGGATGCAGGGGAATTGTCTGGGCTTGTTTCTTTTGGAAGTATCTGGCCCACGTGTGTTTTCAGGTATTGGCCTTTCTGTAGTCGCTTTTATGTGTTTCTATTGTAACTCTCTGTTTCTTCTCCTGAACTTTCAGTTTTAATGGCGCACACACACACATCTGGAAATTGACCTCTTCCTCACAACTGCTGGCAAAACACGAAACACAGAGAGCCAAATGTGTGTCTGTGTTCTGCTGTTTTCTCTGTAATTATAACTCTAAATGTGTCCCAGGTTTGGGTCAGTCTTTTTCCCCTCTCCGCTGGGGCGTTGGACATTTTTTCCAGCGTGGAACAGTTCGCAGCTCTGTTTCTTCTCAGCCTGGTGCTATTTCTCATGTTTAAATGTTCTTTGTCTCTTTGGGTGGTTTCCTTTTAACTCTTACAGTTGAAAGATCAAGACTCACGGCTCTCTGTAGCACATGTGTTTGGAGATCATGTTTATGTGAGCTAGACATCCTCCACGTCATCTCATTTTCCACCTGTGTGTTTACCTTTCGTAATGTATATTTTGTGTGTGTGTGTACAGGGTCTGTGTCAGTGCCGGCCGTCGGAGGGAAACTGTTCGTGTTGTAAGGAGTGCATGCTGTGTTTGAGCTCGCTGTGGGAGGAGTGCTGCGACTGTGTCGGTGAGATTGAAATCAATACATGATCGATACTCATTCAGCAAATAAATCTCACAACTCATCCATGAACAATAACAATTATTTGATTTGATTTAGTTTAGTTTTACATTTTAATATTTGATTTTATTATTTTTGAATTAGTTTATTTTAATCAATCAAAAATTAAATAAAAATTATAAATTTATATATGTAAAAAATACATCATATTTTTAGTTTATAGTAATGACTTTTAAAACTTATAGTCTTCAAATTTTTTTATGTATACATATTCCATAATAATACATTATGTGGTTATTTTATTTTATTTTATTTTTTGAGTAATTGGTTTATTTTAATCAATAAAACATGTAATTACATTTTTAAATTTATATATGCATAAAATACATTACGGAGGTGTATGTTTTAAATAAATCAAAATTAAATGATAAAATAAAATATTTTTAGTTTATAGTCTTGGCTCTTAAAACCTGTTGTATACATGTTCCGTAATAATACATTATGTGTTTATTTTATACACTTAAATTTAAATTATAAAATAAATAGTCCCATAATGCGTATCAAAACATGAATAAACAAGTATATTTTACACATCTGGTTTATGTACAATGACTGAAATAAAATAAAATAAAATGATAGAACAACATAAAATAATAAATGATGATATAAAATAAATGAAAATAAATAAATAAAATAAAATGAAGTGATTATTATAAGAAATGATTTTTAGGATTATTAAGGGTCGCACCAAGACTATAATCTGAAGAGCTCGGGTTTTGGTGTTAACAGGCTTGGCTCATTCCCAGTCCAGTGAGAGCACTTGTAAATATTAGGACTAGTCTGTAGATGACAGGAGGGCTGGTGTACACTCCTCTGACAGCAGTATAAAGTGTGAGGTGAGCTGATCCAGATACTCTCATCTCCGTGCGTTACGGCTTCAAACACAGACTCCAGGTCAGTTCAGATGAGGTTTGAAGGTACAGCCGATCAGAGTACAAAAGTTTAAATCATATCATTCCTGAATACAAAAATGAGCAGTTTATGATGCAAAGAGGTTTGGAAAAGCAAAGCATGGGTTAGATGCTACATTTATCTGTTTTCATACTCTTTATTCGATTGGTATCCTCTTCAATCATTGCAAACCACACAGATCATAATAATGCATGAGCAGTAATAATCTAATCAACAAAGTTACTGATGAAACTTTTTTTTTTTTTTAAGGGTTTTATGACCAGATGAAAGACATAAACCTATGAAAGACCTAAGACAGTCTAAAAATGAACACGATGCATGATGCATCCGTTTCTCACAGCAAGGACATAAAAGATTGTAGAAATTGTTCTGTTCCAAACACGTGTTTATTGGCCAAGAGGGAAAGGAGGGATGTGTGTTGTTGCTGAAGGCCGAACCTGCCATGGTTTTGGTAATCAGAAGCAGCTGTGCTGGCAGCCTCTCTGCAGATAATCTGAAACACAAGGTCTCTGCAGCGTTCTGCTCCTTATTAAAACCTCCATCCACCATCTGATTACCTTCCTTACCAGCAGTTTATCTCTCCAAGTGGAGCTGCTGTTGACAGTCATGTTTTATTGTCTTTAAATATGTCACAGTATTTACTTAAAAATAAAGAAATAAAGTAATAAAACTTCACTAAAAAATAGAAATGCACTCATAAAATGTTTTATTTTTTATCATTTTATCATTTTATTTTATTTTTGTCTTTACTCAAATCTTAATAATCCTAAAAATCAGTTCTTATAATAAGCACTTTCATTTTTTTATGTCATGTTCAAAATTAAATTAAATTAAAATCTATAAGTATAATATATATAAAATAAATATATTAAATAATTTTTTGTTGTTGTGAAAAACAAACCATTATTGAACCTCCTTTGGTCTATGTAAAAAAAAAGAAAAAAGAAGATTGAATATTATTTATTTATTTTTTAATTTTTGTTTTAAAACAGTTTGTAATGACATTGGGGGTGAATAAATGATGGCAAAATTATTATTTTTGGGTGAACTATTCCTTTAATAGTGATCAACATTTAAATATGATAACAAATAAAATAAATTAATATTATTAATAAAATAATTTAAGTATAATGTAAACATTTAAATGTAAATATAAAAAAGTATGAAAGTATGTCACAATATTTAATCAAATATGAATATAAAATAAACATTTACATTTAATATAAAAGTGTACAAAATTGTTACAATATGTGTTCAAAAAGAAAAAGAAAAAAATTATTTAAACTGCAAAAATCTGCGTTATTCATTGCTGTTAGTACATGTACAACAGCCAAGTAGTCTTAATTCTTAATTTGTGATCACGTTTGCTTTTTTGTGGCTTTTCCATCATGTGTGCACCGTGGTGAAGTTTTTTCTGTCCCACAGGAATGTGTAACCCCAGGAATTACAACGACAGTCCTGCCACCTCCAAGAGCACCGTAGAGGAGCTGTACCGGCCAATCCCGTCGCTCTTCCGCGCTCTGACCGAAGGTGATGCCCCCATTAACATGATGGTCGTGTCATTCCCCATCGCCGAGGAACTTTCCCACCATGAGAACCTCGTGTCTTTCCTGGAGACGCTCGACAGCCAGAGCCACAATATCTCACTGCCCAGCAGCAGCAGCGTCCATGATGGTTCGTACCGCCCGACAAATCTCTAGGAAAACATGATTTTATATTGTCTCAGAGTACCAAAGATGATTAGACTTGATTATACTGTTTAAAGAAATAGTTCTGCCAAAAATTTACATTTGGTTAAACAATGAATATGCTGTGTTTTATGCTGTCAAGATCCAAAAAGGACATAAACGCAGCTTAAAAATATAATGAAAACACGTGCTCTACATTTTTGTAATTTTTGTATGAAAAATTATTATCCAACCCACTTTGATTGTGTGGGGGAAAAAGCTTGAATATGTCACCTCAAGGTCTCATTTTTTTATTTCACAAAAGAAAGAAAAAAGTTTGAATGAGTGGTTTAGTTAATGATTATTCATTATTAAATAGCAGTCCAGCAATATGGGTTTTTCAGTGGCCAGTTTTTTCTTACTTAAGTTTTTAATACTTAATAAAATAATATAATTATACATTTAAATATAAAAAGTGAAATTATGTCACAATATTTACTTTAATTTTATTTTTTATTTAGTCTTTAGTTTATAGTCTTAATATAAGCTGAAATGATTTACCTTAATAATCAGTTATTCTAATAATCACTTTTGTTTACATAAATCACATTTTGTTTTAAATAAAAATTAAAATAACTCTTTAATAAACAAAATATCTCTCTATAAACTGCAGAAATACACAAATATTTTTGTACCTCTCCTCTCCTCTCCCCTCCTCCTCTCCTCCCTCGCCTCGCCTCGCCTCGCCTCGCCTCGCCTCGCCTCGCCTCGCCTCGCCTCGCCTCGCCTCGCCTCGCCTCGCCTCGCCTCGCCTCGCCTCGCCTCGCCTCGCCTCGCCTCGCCTCGCCTCGCCTCGCCTCGCCTCGCCTCGCCTCGCCTCGCCTCGCCTCGCCTCGCCTCGCCTCGCCTCGCCTCGCCTCGCCTCGCCTCGCCTCGCCTCGCCTCGCCTCGCCTCGCCTCGCCTCGCCTCGCCTCGCCTCGCCTCGCCTCGCCTCGCCTCGCCTCGCCTCGCCTCGCCTCGCCTCGCCTCGCCTCGCCTCGCCTCGCCTCGCCTCGCCTCGCCTCGCCTCGCCTCGCCTCGCCTCGCCTCGCCTCGCCTCGCCTCGCCTCGCCTCGCCTCGCCTCGCCTCGCCTCGCCTCGCCTCGCCTCGCCTCGCCTCGCCTCGCCTCGCCTCGCCTCGCCTCGCCTCGCCTCGCCTCGCCTCGCCTCGCCTCGCCTCGCCTCGCCTCGCCTCGCCTCGCCTCGCCTCGCCTCGCCTCGCCTCGCCTCGCCTCGCCTCGCCTCGCCTCGCCTCGCCTCGCCTCGCCTCGCCTCGCCTCGCCTCGCCTCGCCTCGCCTCGCCTCGCCTCGCCTCGCCTCGCCTCGCCTCGCCTCGCCTCGCCTCGCCTCGCCTCGCCTCGCCTCGCCTCGCCTCGCCTCGCCTCGCCTCGCCTCGCCTCGCCTCGCCTCGCCTCGCCTCGCCTCGCCTCGCCTCGCCTCGCCTCGCCTCGCCTCGCCTCGCCTCGCCTCGCCTCGCCTCGCCTCGCCTCGCCTCGCCTCGCCTCGCCTCGCCTCGCCTCGCCTCGCCTCGCCTCGCCTCGCCTCGCCTCGCCTCGCCTCGCCTCGCCTCGCCTCGCCTCGCCTCGCCTCGCCTCGCCTCGCCTCGCCTCGCCTCGCCTCGCCTCGCCTCGCCTCGCCTCGCCTCGCCTCGCCTCGCCTCGCCTCGCCTCGCCTCGCCTCGCCTCGCCTCGCCTCGCCTCG